>NW_006442124.1:4006616-4010528 GCF_000325575.1 Pteropus alecto | reverse complement strand
GCCAGGCTTTGAAGTCAGAGCAGGGGAGGTGCACTCAGACATGGGTGGGGTTCAGTGTTGGGAGAATGACAAGACTATGGGGGGCGGGGATCATGGGAGATGAGGCTAGAGGAGTAGCAGGAAGTGTCCCTTGGGGGTCCTGTGCAGGAGCGTGGGTGGAGGAGCCCTGGGATTGGCCTGTGCTTGGAGAGGGCACCATTCCTAGGCCTGGTGCCTGGGGAGCTGAGGGAGGGAGCCCTGGATACCCTTCCTAGGAGAGAGGGTCAGCCACCATTGTTTTGCTGTGCGGAGCACATGTAACACAGAGTCCCTGCTCCTAAGTGTGCCCAGTCGAGCTCATGGGGACCCAGTACTGAGCAAGCTTTATCTCAGTGCCACCATGCTTTTCATCAGAGATGGGGCCGTCTATGATTTGGTGTTGGTTGTTGCATAATCCAGGAGCACAAACAGAACATAAGAAGTTCCAAGGCATTTAATGAATTAGGAAGGCTGGGCGGGCAGGGGTGGGGTGTGCTCAGTACTGTACTGCCTGCTTACAACAGGTGATGGAGGAGTGGAAACAGGTAGCGTGGGGGTGAGGGACAGAGAGGGCATCCTTTGGGGCTGGCATTAGGGTGGGGGTGCTCCATGGATCCTCCATATTATATATATGTACATACACTTCTATAAGTTCCAGAACACACACATTTTTTTGTTAACTCTTTCTTTTAAATCTTCTTCCTTTGTTTTATAATGGTGGTAATACAGTGGTACATATACATATATGCAGGTTGCTTACACATAATTTTTTGAGTTTGCCCTTGGAAGGCACAGAGCTCTGCCTTGGACTATGTGATGTGGCAGTGTGACTCTACTCCTGTGTTATATTGAAGCAGTGGGAACTGGGCTCTGCTACAAATACAGCATTTTTTTGTGGTTAAAAAAAGTAGTTTGGAGAACTTGGAAATCTTGATCAAGAAAATGACAGGGACACGGCTTAAGGACAAATCATCTGGTGTGAAGGGAGAAGTGCAGATGGCAGAAATGGGAGGTGGTCAGCTCATGCAGTGGCCAGAGCCTGGATGTGGGGCCGGCACGGGGATAGAGGGAGACATAAGCTGAAGGGCTGCATTGAGGAAGAATCATAAGCGTTTGCCAGATGCTTGGGAAGAAAGGGAGGACATTACAGAGGGAAAAGGGGCATCGAGAACTGTATCTAGTAGAGGGAATGTCTGTGGCGAGGAGAGGGTGCTCATTTTGACATCGTTTTAACTCTGTCGTCTTAGCAAAACATGGTGGGTCTTAGGACTGGGGCAGGGGCACGAACAGCGTAGGCTGTGTGCTGCAGAGGGTCTCAGAGGGCAGGTGAATTGGCATCGCTTGCAGCACTGGTGAAACCCAGATGGCTGGGCCCCACCCCTGAGTTTCTGAGTCGAAGTCCTGGCAGCCTGAGAATCTGCGTTTCCTGCAAGTTCCTAGGTGCCATTGCTGCCGCCAATGCTCCAGGACAACTCTTTGCAGCCGTGATCAGAACAACCATTTGCCTGTCCATCTGCAGAGGCCCCTGAGAATGGGTGTTCTCTTGCCCGGCCTTTTATTTATTTGTTTGTTTGTTTTAAATTAAGTTTATTGGGGTAACATTGGTTAATGCAATTATATAATTTTCAGGTGCACATTATCATTTGACATCTGTATATTCTATTGTGTGTTTACCACCCAAAGTCCGGTTTCCTTCAGCCACCATATATTTGATCCCTTAACCCATGTCACCCTCCCCTTATCCTCCTATATTTGATCCCCTTTACCCCGTCTACTTCCTCCCTCCTCCCCCACCCCACTAGTAATCAGTAGTCTATAGTCTATGTCCATGAGTCTCTGTTTGTTTGTCCTGCTCATTTGTTGCTTTTAGGTTTATATCCCACATATAGTGATATGTGATTTTCAACTTTTTCTGTCAGGCTTATTTGGCTTAGCATGATTATCTCGAGGTCCATCCATGTTGTCGCAAATGGCAGTATTTCATCTCTTCTTATGGCTGAGTAATATTCCATTGTATATATGTACCAAAGCTTCTATCGTAGGACACTTCTGTCGCTCCCATGTCCTGGCCAGTGTGAATAATGCTGCTATGAACATCGGTGTGCAAATATCTTTTTGAATATGGGTTTTCAAATCTATGGAGTAAATACCCAGTAGAGTTGCCCAGCCTTTTAAAAAAAGAGGGGTGGATTTCCTTGCGCTGGTAGTAGAGTAAATGGTTTTGGATTTGGGGCTTTCTAATTCACCAGTTCGGGGGATTTTAATAGGTTTCCTATACTTTGCAAGCCACGATACTGCCCTGCCTGGAATGGACAGAGCCAAATCAGTGTCCTCCATAGACCTCACAAATGTGTTGCAAACTTTCTTCTTGTGAGTTGTAGAAATTAAAATAATACAAAAGTATAGAAAGGTCTTACTTCATGTCTCCAGACTTTTTTCTGTGAATAAGCATACATACTTGTAGTTTTAAACAACCATATAA
Source organism: Pteropus alecto (assembly GCF_000325575.1). Lineage (NCBI taxonomy): Eukaryota > Metazoa > Chordata > Mammalia > Chiroptera > Pteropodidae > Pteropus > Pteropus alecto. The sequence goes on along the minus strand of NW_006442124.1, from coordinate 4,008,028 downwards.
TTTTAAAAAGCAAAAAAATGGATTCCACCACATGTATCCTCTGAGTTTTCCTTCTCACTTAATATTGACATTTTTACTTGTAAAGACTTTTAAAAACGACCATATGTCATCTACAAAGCCCACTGTTGCTTACATTTTTAACCACTTTAAATAAAGGAACTTTTTGAGGTAAAAAATGTCAGTGTGATTTTATTAGGTACGCCCACGGGGGCAGGTGTGAGTCATTTAAAAATGTTTTATAGCAGAAGTTCAAGACCTGCCAGCTGGGACTGAAGGTGGGGACTGCAGAGCAGGGAGTTGAAAAGACTGCTGCTGTCCTGCCTACTTCTGGAGCTGTCCTTGGAGTCTGGCAGTCTCGGGGAGTGCCTGGAGCAAGGCTGGTGACGTGGGAAAGTCCAAGAAGCAGGTGCCCTCCGCCCAAGGCTGAGAAGCATGCCCATTATTAGAGCCTGCTCGAGCACCCCACTTCACCTTTTCATCTGGGACACTTTTCATCCTGTATCACCACTGTGGACAAACAAGCCTGGCTGGCTGGGCAGGTTGAGGGTTTTGGCTGGGCTTCGTCAACTTTGGGAGTAGGCAGGGGTCCCCGTTCAGTGACAGCTGCTCTTTGGTGGGTGATGCTGCCTGCCCATTTTGCGCCTCATTCTCGTAGTGGGAACTGGACACGGAAACTCCCTCCTCCTGCACGTCTCCCTTGCTTATTTGAAGAATTAAAAACAATAATTTCTTCTTAATAATTGAACTTTCAGATCTATTTAAACAACTCTTATAATGCTTTTTTTTATTACAAGAATAATGCATATTCTTATCTGCTTTGAAAAACATTTCAGTTGTGCTACCTCAGAGTTTATCTAGGTGAGTCAAATATTTGCCATTCCAGTACTGGAATTGTTGGCGCATCTTTCCTAGGCCCATGGAAGGTTGTGTTCAGGTGGAGGCAGGTGGCCTGGGGGGTTGGGGTGGTAGGATTTTTCCAGGACGTCAGCCTTGACTCGTGCTCTTTACCTAGGCGATGAGTCTGTGCAGTTGTGCCTTTGATGGGTGGAGGGTGCACGTGCACTTTGTAGGGAACGCACCAGGTGGAGAAGGAATCTAGCTCGGAATCTGGTTCGTTTGAGAGCTGCTGCAGGAATACCTGAACATCAGTAGATTGAAGGGGTGGCGACACGCCTGACTGTTTTGGTTCTGGTTAGGTTTTACTGCTTAACTACTACAAAACTTGGTGGTAAAAAAAAACAGCAAGCATTTTAGGACCCTTACGGGTTCTGTGGGTCAGGAATTTGAAATGGGGTGGCTCTTCTCTGTTTCATGATAAATGTATGGGACTTCAGTTGGGATGACGCAGAATAGGTGGGGCTAGTGGGTCCACTCCAGGCAGCTCTTTCATGGTAAGTCTGGCCTCTGAGCCT
>NW_006442124.1:3977437-4006481 GCF_000325575.1 Pteropus alecto | reverse complement strand
GTCCAAGAAGCAGGTGCCCTCCGCCCAAGGCTGAGAAGCATGCCCATTATTAGAGCCTGCTCAAGCACCCCACTTCACCTTTTCATCTGGGACACTTTTCATCCTGTATCACCACTGTGGACAAACAAGCCTGGCTGGCTGGGCAGGTTGAGGGTTTTGGCTGGGCTTCGTCAACTTTGGGAGTAGGCAGGGGTCCCCGTTCAGTGACAGCTGCTCTTTGGTGGGTGATGCTGCCTGCCCATTTTGCGCCTCATTCTCGTAGTGGGAACTGGACACGGAAACTCCCTCCTCCTGCACGTCTCCCTTGCTTATTTGAAGAATTAAAAACAATAATTTCTTCTTAATAATTGAACTTTCAGATCTATTTAAACAACTCTTATAATGCTTTTTTTATTACAAGAATAATGCATATTCTTATCTGCTTTGAAAAACATTTCAGTTGTGCTACCTCAGAGTTTATCTAGGTGAGTCAAATATTTGCCATTCCAGTACTGGAATTGTTGGCGCATCTTTCCTAGGCCCATGGAAGGTTGTGTTCAGGTGGAGGCAGGTGGCCTGGGGGGTTGGGGTGGTAGGATTTTTCCAGGACGTCAGCCTTGACTCGTGCTCTTTACCTAGGCGATGAGTCTGTGCAGTTGTGCCTTTGATGGGTGGAGGGTGCACGTGCACTTTGTAGGGAACGCACCAGGTGGAGAAGGAATCTAGCTCGGAATCTGGTTCGTTTGAGAGCTGCTGCAGGAATACCTGAACATCAGTAGATTGAAGGGGTGGCGACACGCCTGACTGTTTTGGTTCTGGTTAGGTTTTACTGCTTAACTACTACAAAACTTGGTGGTAAAAAAAAACAGCAAGCATTTTAGGACCCTTACGGGTTCTGTGGGTCAGGAATTTGAAATGGGGTGGCTCTTCTCTGTTTCATGATAAATGTATGGGACTTCAGTTGGGATGACGCAGAATAGGTGGGGCTAGTGGGTCCACTCCAGGCAGCTCTTTCATGGTAAGTGTGGCCTCTGAGAATGGGCTTGGTCAGCACTGGCTGTTATAGTGACCTGTCCGGCCTCAAGGTGGTCAGACTTCTTCCACAGCAGCCCAGGCTCCAAGAGCCAGTGTTCCAGCAAACAAGGCAGATGTGCACACTTTTTATGACCAGCTCCAAAAGTCACATAGTATCATTTTTGCTCTCTCCTGTGATGGAAGCAGTCATAAGTCCTCTGGATTCAAGGGAAGGGCAGAGACCCCACCTCCTCATGAGAGGCATGTCAAAGAATTTTTTAACAGGTTTTGAAAAATTCCGCAACAGAAGGAGTCTCCTTTTGTGTAAAAAACAGTGTCACTGTACAGTTTTGCAGTGAGTACTTGGCAAACTGAGTCATAGCTTAGATGAGGTGTTTTATTTTAGTTAACACGCTCAGAAAATCTTGAGAGGAACAATAAACAGTCATAGCAGAATGCGTTCAGCAGCATCACACTTTAGTGTTCCTGGAACTTTCAAGATGCCCTGTGTTTGTAAGAGTTTCTACTTTGAACACTTCTCTAAATGAAAGTGTTCTTGACCTGAGCAAGTGGAAGGTTGGAATTGCTAGTCACTCTCCTGAAATGGGGAGCATCTTCCACGTGCAAATGGGCTTAATCACCCCCCCCACACACACACACACAAGGACTTCATGAGGTCAATGTTACCCAGTTTGAGTCTGAGGGGAGGGGATTAACTTAGAGCAGGGGTCCCCAACTCTCCAGGGCTGCAGACCAGGTACCTGTCTGTGGCCTTTTAGGAACTGGTCCGCAGGCAGGAGGTGAGCGGCAGGTGAGCAAGAAAAGCTTCATCTGTATTTGCAGCCGCTCCCCAATTAGCATCACTGCCTCAGCTCCACCTCAGATCATCAGGCACTAGATTCTCCTAGGAGCACCGGTCCCTGGTGCCAAAGAGGTTGGGAACTGCTGACTTAGAGGACATGTTTGGAGACAATATGACTTTTTTCTGCGGAGACAGGGATGACTCTGGAGCCCTGGATAGACAGATCACACAGGCTTGGAATGAGGCCTCACATTTACAAGTGTTTGCCCAGCTATGGGTGGTCACTTGTCATGTGACCTTGAGCAAGTCACACGATATTTCTCTTGGTTCAGACTTTGGCTGTGAAGTGGAGGTAGTAACATGACCTCAGGGTTAGAAACAGCTGGGGTGAATGGCCCACGTGGCAAGACTGGCAGCTGCACTCCCTGGCCGCATGCTTTGGCCCTGTCATGAGATCCCCCAGGGCTGTGGCTTATGCCTGGCTGCATGCAGCAGTGGGTGCCACATTTTAATGAACCTTCACCATGCTGGCCTCAGGGTTCCCTCTGGAAACCCTGGCTTTCCCAGCTCCAAGCCTTCACCATGCTGGCCTCAGGGTTCCCTCTGGAAACCCTGGCTTTCCCAGCTCCAAGCCTTCACCATGCTGGCCTCAGGGTTCCCTCTGGCCAACCCTGGCTTTCCCAGCTTCAAGCCTCTGTTTCTACTGGCCTATAGACATCTTTCAGCTGCATTACTGTGAGGTGACTTGAACCCAGCATGTGCTCCTTCCAGTCCATTATCCCCTGCCCCCAGCCATCCTTCACCCCTAATGTTCTTATATCATGACATCATCCATGACACCTCCCCACCCTGACCTCTCATCTCACCCTTATACACCACCTGTCCCCAAGACATGCCTGCTGTCCTTGGCATTCTTTCAGCTCACTTTCTTCCTTGCTCATCTGTCCCTGCTTCCTGTTATGCTAAAACACAGGCTTCCTGTCATCACACTGAGTGCTTGCTGGTTGCCCATTAACCAGAGCTCAGCTGTCTTGAAATGCTACAGAAGGTAAAACAATGGTGTCTATACTTATACTTGGTTCATTGACAGAATCCCCTGTCAGCTTCTTAAGAAAACTTTCATGGCTCACCTTGACCCTGCACTGCAGCCTCATTGTCTCCTCCCCCGGCATCCCGGGGCTGGCCTTGCACACCGGCCCCACCACCCCCCACCACCTCCGCCACCCCACCTCTTTCTTACCAAGAGCGTTTCCTTCAGAGCCCAGTAGATGTCCCTTCCCATTTTCACAGTTCAGTGACCTGCCTCCAACTCTGCTCCCCGAGACTGACTCTGGTGCCAATTCTATAGAGGTGACTGGTGGCTGTTCTCCCTTCAAGGACAAGGGGATTGATTATACTTGGTCATTCTGGTTTCTCTTAGAGCAGAGATGGGTATTGACTCGTGGCCAAATCTAGCCTACCCTGCAGCTAAGAAAGTTGTAACAATTTTTGAATAGTTGAAAAAAATCAAAAGAAGAATTCTATTTCGTAACACAAAATTCAGATTTCAGTGTCCTTGAATAAAGTTGTGTGGGAGTACAGCCAGGCTTTTACGAATTTTTTATAACCGGTGGCCCCACAGTGGTGGAGTTGAGTAGTTGTTTCAGATATCATATGGCTTGAAAAGTGTAAGATATTTGCAGTCTGTTCTTTTACAGAACAGGTTTGCTGACTCCTGCCTAGGAGTAATGATTCTCGATTGTTTGGAAGAGCTTTTCATTCACTCTTTCAGCAAACATTTAGTGAGCACATATTACATGGCTATATGTCAGTGCCGTAGATAGAAGCAGTCAACAAACCAGAAAATCTTTGCTATTTGGAGCTTACGTTTTCTTGGAGGGAATCACAATAAACATGGATCCACAGGTAAATTGACGTATAGATATATATATGTTAGCTGGTGATAACTGCTCTGAAGATAACGCCTGTTAAAGGTGTGGGTAAGGAGGGAAGAGTAGGTGGGGGGTGCTGTTACAGATGGATTGGTCACAAGATCTCTCTGATAAGGTAACTTGAGCTGAGACCAGATGAACTGAAAGAGGAAAGCAGAAGAAGAGATATTTGAGAGATATGCAAAGGCCCTGAGGCAGGAACAGGCTTGGCATATCAGAGAAATTACATAGGAAAACAGTGGCTTGAGCTTGGACTGTAAGAACAAGAACTTACAAGCACAGGTCGAGGTGTGGCAGTGACTGGTCTCCAGATCGGTTAGGGCGGAGGTTCTCCACCTCCGGGTTCAGAGTCACCTGGGACATTTAAAAAACACTGATGCCTCGGCTCCTGTGAGAGATTCTGAATCAGGAGGGCTGAAGTACAGACCATGTAGAGTTTCATAGGCTCTGGGAAGCCTGAATTTTCTCCATTGAGACTGGAGAATGCAGACCCCCACCGCTACCCAACCCCATTCTTGTCTATTGTGAGATCCTGGAGAGCTCACTGGGGATTAGGAGCCTTTGCTGCAAGATTTCACAGGGTGCTTGGCTTCTAGCAGTGGCTCAATAAATAAATGTTTGCATTTTAAAAAAGAGACCTGCCTGCATTTACACAGGTGACTGCCCCCTGTTGCTGCTGTTGGGCCCTGCCCTGTCTCTGCCCAGAGTCTCTGTGATTTGGGGGAGTTTTCCAGTGTCTTATCAGTGGTGAGTGCTCCACCTTCTCCTGCCCAAATGGGGTCAAACTGTTAACCTCTGTAGGCCCAGGTGGACCCCTGCCGTTTTTGTCAGCTGGGCTTTGCCTCCTTTGGGACCGCTGTTTTGCCCACCTCTCTTGGGGTCCTCCCTGTACATCATGCACATGTTGACACCAGCCACATGAAGTTTTATGCACAGGGTCTTACCCCTCTGTGCTTCTCTGAGCACCACCTTTATTGTTTGGATGGCTGGTGGAACAATTTTAGGAAATACTGACAGAAGAAGGCAAGTCCTCCAGGGGTTTCTTGCAGGGTCAGCACTGTCTAATATCACTAAGCAGAGTAGGTGAGCCTACAGCACACTGTCCATGCACGTGCCTTACATACTGTGTCACGTAGGTACGTGCCCATGTAGAGAGGCAGGAAAGCCATTCCTTTAATTCACACTTGTTCCTGTGACTTAGGATAAAAGTGCATCTTTTCCAGGTGAAAGTGGCGATCAGATGCCCAATAAAAACATGCTAAAGCATATTGCAGCCATTTAAAATGTCTAATTGGGAAATGGAAATGTTATAATGCTGGATCAGACATTCTACCAGTACTTAAAATAGGGGAACAGGAATCCTGGGGAGGAATCTGCCCTTTTTTAGGAGGAGTCAGTCCCCATTCTAAAACTAATGAGCCTCCTAAAGTCCAAGCTTTTATGGACTCTTAATTGGTAGATCTTCATTTGTTTGGGGTTTCGGAACTCTGGAAGAGTTTTGAAAGCTATGGCCCAGGGTTTGCATAGACTTTTAAGGACTCTCCTCCTCAGACTTCTGGAAACTCATCCATGAATCCAGGGAGACCCACAGATGTTCTAGAAAAAGATTTATCTCAAGTGATAGCTGATTAATATTTAAGAAATCAGGTTAGACTAATACAACAATAAAAGTGCTAGGTTAGCATTTTAATTTTTCCTTTGTTGGAAAAGGCCACTCATTTTTTAATCATACTCTTAAAAGTAACTCATTTTTTTTTGCCCTACATAATAGTTTCTATGTGGTAGATTTCCTTGATCTGGGGTTTTCAGCATAGCATAGCATGAAGTCTCGATACAGACATAATGAGAATTGTAAAACCGGTGTGCCTCAGGTTACATACAAAGTATTTTAAAAATTTATATTAAAATTAGAATAATTTAAAATATCTTGAAACTTGTATAAAGGAATTTGGTTTTAAGCTCTCTGTCAATAACAGTGATTGATTATCTTTTTGTACTTTAATATTGAGTCCTTGTATTAAACATAATGGATATAATTTAGTTCAGTTTAGTTCCAATATTTATTGAGTACATTTATAGTAATGCTCAGCTATCCCTTCGAGAAATTAAGGTATGTCACATAAACTTAAGCAGATTGCAGAATTCTAAAAGTAACATTAATTTTAGGTAATGTTTAAGTGGCAACATGCCAGGCTAATCTACACAAAGCACCAGGACCAAAGCTCCATGATTGTGGGAAATCACTTGTGTTTTCTCCTTGAAATGAGTCTGCAGTAATTCAGGGCCCTTTCCTGCCTGTCTCTGCTGGGTGTGAGTCCTCGTCACTCTTCAAAGCAAAGCAAGTGGAGCTTTAGAAAATTTAAAAGGAAGCCAAAAGCACTTGGCATAAAAACATTTTAAAGATTAATTTGTAGTAACACTTCTGAGGTAAAAAAGTACTAAGTAAGGTATAAACAGAAGAAAGTGAAAACATTTCTTGACCTCCATTCCCCTGATTTTGGTGCCTGGCCCTCATGTGCTTGGTGTTGCAAATGTGAATAAGGGAACACCTAATCTTGCAGGAAGACCACCTGTGAACCGCCGCTTAGAGGTGTGTAGAGGGCCCTTTGGCAACAGAGGGGCCACAGTGTCCTCTGGAGCAGGGAGAGAGGTTGAGTGCTCACTCAGATGAGATGCAAGTACACTTCTGGCCAGGAGACCACCTACAGACAGCTAAAGGGTGGGGATGGCAGTGGTTTAGGGAGGGTGGGGAGTCTCGTGGAGGGGCTGCTGTGGAGGTCTGATTGGTGAGGAGAAGGTGCTTGTGAAGCTCAAGGGTTAACCAGAAAGAGCGGGCTTCTGGAAAGACGGGTCATTGCCAGGTGCAGGGGGCCAGCGGTAGAGGTTGAACCACAGGAATAGATTTGGGTATTATCTGCTTGTATCTGTGATTATCTGTTTATAAAGGGTGGTAAAGCTGTGGCTTCATTCCCGGGGCAGATCCCAGGGCCCCCTCCTGCTTCTCAAGGGAGAGATGCTTAAACAGGACCAGTGGGAGAAAGAGGATTCAGGAGACCCTGGTGTCTTTACTTTCAAGAAAGAGAAGGTGTTCAGGAGGGGAGGCAGCCTTCCATGTTCTGAAGTGGTCTAAGTGATTATAAAAGGGTCGAGAAATAGCTCTGAAATAGACATTTTAAACAGACTCGAGAAAAGATTAAAAAGGAAAAAAAAACTTAATAAACTAATAACCATAGAATGATTGATTTGAAAAGATTGTCAGAAGACACTCACCACCCAGAGAGCACTTTAGGGAGCTGGTGATTCCTCTCCTGCATCCGTCCGTCCATAGCATGGAAAGGGAGGGACTGCCCCCTAGCCTACTCTGACAAGCAGCAAAATCCTAAAGCCAGAAAGAGACAATGTGTTTGAGTCACACAGTAAAGAAAAATCTCCATCTGGTTTGGCAGCTCATGGCTGGTCACTGATCTCTGGGGCTCTGTTTTGGTGGCGGCATCGCCTGATGTCTGAGGTGAGGACTGACCCACATGTTCACAAGTTGTCGAGGAAGAGACTGTGAATAGTTTAGCAAGGGTTTAACATTCTCTTCTTCCTTTTTAAAAAAGCAAAGCAAGCACGTAAATACAAGGAAAAATAAGCAGTTACTCATATTACCATTTAAACTCTGTGTTTTGGCATTTTCACAGTTTTTTTTTTTTTTCCTATATATGTTTTAGAAGCAGAGGTCATTCTGCATAATTTTTTGTCAGGAACTGTCAGAATGGTATTCTCATGTTACAACATAATTTCATAGTCATAGCTAATGGATTTCTGATTTTGTTGAATGACTGTATCATATAATTTATATAGCAGCTCCACAGTTGTCAGATATTTTTATTTATTCCTGTCTTTTTTTTTCTTTATAAATAAAGCCCTGATTTGTGAAGGCAGCTTTTCTATAGATATCCTTATTTCTTGAGGATAATACTCAAAAGATCACATGGTTCAAGGTATAAATTGTTTTTTTAATATGAATCTAGTACATCTGTATTGTCATTTCTTGCTCACTCGCCACTTTTATTGCATTATTTTATTGCTTTCCTTTCTATCCTAGTTTCCTCCACTATTTGAAAGGAGATCTCCTTTCTATCCTAGTTTCCTCCACTATTTGAAAGGCATTTATGAAATTGACATGTCCCTTCTTAACAGCGGGAATTGCTTACTCGAGCGTGATTTTGGACACCGAGTCCTCTTCAGTAAACATTAATTAAAGTCCTTCTGTGCCCCAGAGAGTGGTGGGGGAGAGATGCCCGGGAGTGCTGGGGGTGCTCAGGGCCTTCCCAAGTTCACAAAGTCACCAGCCCTGGAATGGAGAGAGTGTTTATATTTACTCTCTTTCTCAAGCACTGAGAAGCACCTAAGAACACCTGGCCCTTGGGAAAAGTTCAGCATTTGGGGAATCACCACATAAGAGCTGAATAGGATGTGTACAAAGTATTAGGATTCTCATTCACGGGGATGATGTCTTTGTGAAATGATCCTTTATTCTATAACTTAGAATGGTTGCTCATGGTCCAGTATTATGTTTTTAAAGTCATTCATAGTAAAATTTCACTGTTGCATCCGGGCTGATTTATACACATTTATTGAATGACAGCTGTACATGTGATAATGTCACCCGCAGCAAAAGGGGACCCGTCCGCCTGCGTACATCTAAGCCAGTGTGATACATACAGGTTTTGCAGCAAAGAAAATAAGGATTTGTTTTAGAGAGTTGTAAGTCCCAGAGACATAGGTGAGCTATCGCTCTCAAAAACCTGGCTCCCTGGTTCTTGAGGGGACAGATTATACAGGGGAAAATCATCAATCATGGAAACAAAGGGAATTGGGGTTGTGGGTGCTACTGATTAGATGGGGCTAGGGTAATTGATCATCTTATCTGGTTCTGGAATCAGCCCTGGCTTCTTCCTGTCTGGTTCCATGGCCAGTGGGGCTGTTCTGCCTCGAAGGGCCTGGGACTGAAACACATTTAAAGCCAAAATGTTATCCTTAGTTTAACTGAAAGTCATTTTTCTCATGATCCATAGACCTGAGGCTTCATTCTTAAAAAATTTGACACTTGCCGGAACCTTATGTTCTAAGGCTTAAGGGAGCAGGCATACACAGTGGAAGGATAATGACAGGAAAAACAAGTGAGTCACAAAGCCAGCTTGAATCAGAGAAAAAGCTGTAAGTGAAATCTGGGTGCTGTTACAATCACCTGTCCCCCCTGGTGTCTGCGTCAAAGAGGAAGACCAGTGACAAGACACTGTGATATAAAGGAGGTGTGGTAAGTGCTGAGAAAGGAGGAATGACCTTCCAGTTGAAGTTAAGCCCCATCAGGCCATTAAGTAACTTATCTGGGTTTTGGTTTTACCTACACTTGAAGGGAGAGTTTGTACTGAACCCTAAGTTCTCTCTCACAGGCTACTGATTCTTGTGACTGGCTGTTCCTCAGATGAAGGTTGGGGACATACTGTTTATCAAAATTTCATGCACAGTTGAACTCCAAACCTCAAAAGAGATATTCTAAAATTAGAGGGATATATAGGATCATGTTTTCACTTATTTTTCAGTAGGACTTAATACTTTAAAAGTGTGCATTTTATTGTCTTCATGAACTATAATTTGGTTTTCTTTGTGAACTGTAAAACGGTTAAAAATTAAAATTGTATTAGTTGAAATCTTTGCCATGAACCTAAATATTGACTTTTTTCCCCCTTTTCTTCCTTACAGCTGTTTGGGGCAACTTTGTTAATATGAGGTAATTATTTTTAATAACTTGGGTATTGTGGGTGGGTTTTATGGACACATTTCAGTTATTACATATACACCATTTATGTCATGGATTAATTGAAAGATATTTTAAAAGTGAAATTGAGTGTTTTGCCGTTTACACATCTGGGCTGTGTCTTTTTCCCCATGGATATTCTTGAGGAAAGCAGCTGGCCCCTGGCCTCAGGGAACAGACCAAGTAGATGCTGAGACCACCTGCCTGTCCCTAGGAGCCCCTGGCCTGAGTGTGCATTACTTGTGCTAAAAGTAATAAACATTCATTATAAAAATACTAACTTGGTGCTGTTAGTACAGTTTTGATTTAAAGAAAAATTTGCTCCACTTTCTGTTTCTTGGTAGTAAAAATGAGAGAATAGAAATCACGTTTGTGGTGACTGAGTTGGACTTGGAAGTTTAATGCTGTGGCGCAGGGCTCCAAGGATAAGGTGTGCTGCGCCCCATCAGGCTTTTCACAGACGTTGGTTTCGCAGGGCCAGTGGGCGTTGTAGATCCTACTCCTACCACCAGGCCTTGTGTGTGTCTCCTGACAAAGAAGGCCTCTGTGTTTGGCTAGGTGGGGGTGCTCAGATCTCATTTAAAAAAGCTCTGTTTTTTCCTTGGAAAAACTCCATTTTGTATTAAATCCCCAGAAAAGCCCAGCAGTCAGACTTGTACTCCTATAGACTCACTTTCTGCTTCTAATTTGAAATCTCATGTTGGATGTAATGTGAAAGTGAGATTACTTTAATTTAATAGAAACAGTGCATACAATAGTCTTGAGTCTGTGAGGTTCTATTTAGATTTGCTCTCCCATTGTCTCATTTTCCTCTGGAGCATTCCCTCCAGGAGAGAATTAGCACCTGTGACCCATATTAGGGAAGGAAGGGAGACGATCTGTAAACTTTGGTTTGTGTTGTGGAAATTGTTCTCAAGTAACTCTTGAGGTCATAAAGCCTTTCAACTGATTTCAGTTTTATAGCTTTCTGCTCAACAGGTCTATCCAGGAAAATGGTGAACTAAAAATTGAAAGGAAGATTGAAGAGGTTAGTCTTTTCCCCATATTTTGCTTCTGTTTTTTCTCTGTTTGTCAACTTTATTTCCTTTGCTTGTGCTGGTGTCTTTATTGTGGCAGCTTGATGCTGATCTATGATTTTGAAACCATCTCTCAGAAATTTATTCTCTTAATAGGAGACTAACAAATTCTACCTTAAAAGCAAAATGGATTTAAACTTTTAAGTGACTTTTCAGGCAGGCTTTTCCAGAATTTCTTAGAGAAAGGAAAGCGATTTTTACCTTTATACCTGGGATGGAGGCATGCACCCACATCTACTCCCCTGAGCAGATGCTGAAAGGAAAATGCCCAGCTCAGATGCTAGGACTCCGGGAACGTAAAGAGTGTCCACATGCACAGATGGGGAAGCCACACACCTACCTCACCAAAAGCTAGCTCCTCTGGTCGATTATACATCTTCTATTTTAAATAATTGCTTATATTTTAGTCAAATAAACATAGATATGTCCAGACTGTTGTAACATGGCCCTGGGAGGGGATGAAGAATTACTCATTTTGATTCGAAGCCAAATGCTGGAGTCATGGGGAAGCCCTTAGAGCGCCCTTGTTCTCTCTGTGCTCGTGGTGTTAGCGCACGGGATGGGGGTCGACTCACAGCCTGTGATTTCTGTGCTGGGGCTGATGACATGGAGAATGTGCAGAAACAAGATGTTAAGCTTATGTGGGCAGCAACTAGGGGATTTTTTATTTCCTGAAAAGACAACAGTGGTGTTGATCTGCCTATTTTTATGAGCCTGAACCACCTTTAACAATGCTCACAGTAAGGTAGGAAAGTAAAAAGGTTATTTTTCTGAGAGACTTGTGCATCTAAGGCATAAGGTTTCCAACGTGTAATTTATCATCTCAATTCTAGAATTGCAATCGAAGTGGTACAACTTAATTTGAATTGGAAGTGAATTGTTAGGAGACATTAAGATCTGTTTTGCTTTGTGTCATGCCTCTCTGGAACATCAGAGTGGGTAGAAAGTGATGCAGGACTTTTTGCTTTAAAACTGATATTTATTATTTTTGTTTTAGATTGTCGAACCACTAAGAGAGAAAATAAGAGATTTGGAAAAAAGGTATGTATATTTTTGTTTCACGTTTAGGAAAATGCTATACCTTAGTTATTGACCTTAGAAGGACTTTTATTAGTTCTTTATATATTTTGGATAGTAACTCCTTATCACATGTATAATTTGCAAATATCTTCTCCCATTTAGTAGTTTGCCTTTTCATTTTGTTGATGGTTTCTTTCACTGTGCAAGTTTTTTAGTTTGATGAAGTCCCATTTATTTATTTTTACTTTCGTTGCCCTTGCCTTTAGAGTCAGATCCAAGAAATCATCTCCAAGACCAATGTCATGGAGCTTACTGCATGTTTCCTTCTAGAACAGGGGACCCCACCCCCCCGGGCCACAGACCAGTACCAATTTGTGGCCTGTGAGGAACTGTGCTGTGAGGGGGTGATCGGCAGGTGAGCGAGCAAAGCTTCACCTGTATTCGTAGCTGCTCCCAGCTCTAGCATCACCGCCTCAGCTCCATCTCAGATCATCAGACATTAGATTTTCATAAGAGCATCAGTTCCTGGTGCCAAAAAGGTTGGGGACTGCTGTTCTAGGAGTTTTATGCTTTTGAGTCTTACATTTAGTCTTTAATCCAGTTTGAGTTCATTTTCCAGTTTTATTCTTTTGCAAATGGCTGTTCAATTTTCCCAACACCATTTCTTGAAAAAACTGTCCTTTCTCCATTGTGTATTCTTGCCTCCTTTGTCATAAATTGCTTGACCATATAGGTATGGGCTTATTTCTGAGCTTTATTCTGTTCCGTTAGTCTATGTTTCTGTTTTTATGCTAGTACCATATTCTTGATTACCATAGTCATGTAATATAGTTCGATATCAGGGAGCATGATGCTTCTAGCTTTGTTCTTCTTTCTCAAGATTGCTTTGACTATTCGGAGTATCTTGTTGAGTTCCATAAACATTTAGGATTGTTTATTTCTGTGAAAAATATCATTGAAGTTTTGATATGGATTTCATTGAATGTAGATTGCTTTATGTAATGTGGATATTTTAATAATATTAGTTTTTCCAATCATGAGCATTGAATAGCTTTTCATTTTCCATTTATTTGTGTCTTCTTCCATTTCTTTCATCAAAATCTTATAATTGTTAGCATACAGGTCTTTTGCCTACTTGGTTAAATTTATTCCTGGGTATTTTATTCTTTTAATGAAATTGTAAATGGGATTATTTCCTTAATTTCTCTGATAATTCACTGTTAGTGTATAAAAAAGATTTTTGTATATTGACTTTGCACCCTACATCATTACTGATTATTTTATTAGTTCTAACAGCTTTTTGGTGGTGTTACAGTTTTCTATATACAGAGTCATAAGTAAGTAGTGACAGTTTTACTACTTTCTTTCTAATTTGAATGCCTTTTATTTCTTTTCCTTCCTATTTGCTCTGGCTAGGACTTCCAATCCTGTGTTGAATAGAAGTGGTGGGAGTGGGCATCCTTGTCTTGTTCGTGGTCTTAAAGGAAAAATTTTCAGCTTTTTACCGTTAAGGATGATGTTAGCTGTGGGCTTGCCATACATAGCCTTTATTACGTTGAGATACGTTTCATCCATTGTACCCACTTTGTTGAGAGTTTTTATCTAAATGGATGTTTAATTTTGTCACATGCTTTTCCACATTGTTGAGATGATCATATGATTTTTTATTTTGTTGTGTGGTATGTCATGTTGATTTGTGGACATTGAGCCATCCTTGCATCCCTGGAATAAATCTTGCTTGATCATGGCGTATGATCTTTTTAATGTGTTGAATTCAGTTTGTTAATATTTTGTTGAGGATTTTTACCTATATGTTTATCAGGTATATTGGCCTGTAGTTTTCCTTTTTTATGGTGTCCTTTTCTGATTTTGTATCGGTAATGCTGGCTTCTTAAAATGAGTTTGGAAGCGTTTTCTTTTCTAGTATTTTGGAAGAATTTGAGAAGGTATTAAATCTTTGAATGTTTGATAGAATTCAACAGTGAAGCCATCTTTTCCTGGACTTTTGTTTGTTGAGAGTTTTTGTATACCGATTCAGTCTCCTTACTAGTAATCAGTCTGTTCAAATTTTCTGTTTCTTCACGGTTCAGTCTTGTAAGATTGTATGTTTCTAAGACTTTATTTCTAAAAGATTGTTCATTCATATATAATTGTTCATGATGATCCTTTGTATTTCTTAGATAATGGTTGTAACTTCTCTTTTCTTATTTTATTGGTTTGAGCCTCTCCTTTTTTTTTAGTGAGTCTATCTAAAAGTTTGTCAATTTTGTTTATCTTTTCAAAGAACCAGTTCTTTATTTCATTGATCTTTTCTGTTGTCTTTTTAGTGTGTATTTCATTTATTTCCATTCCGATATTTATTATTTCCTTTCTTCTAATGGTGAATTTCGTTTGTTTTTCTATTTCTGGTTCTATTGGGTGTAAAGTTACATTGTTTATTTGAGATTTTTGTTTGTTTGTTTATGGATAGGCCTGTATAGCTGTAAACTTTCCACTTTAGAACTGTTTTGCTGTACTCCATAGATTTTGTGTGTTGTATTTACTTTTTCGTTTGTCTCAAGGTTTTTTTTAATTTCACTTTTGACTTTTTTCACCTTTGACTTGTTTCAGTAGTCTGTTTAATCGTCACATAATTTTGATTTTTTAAGTTTTCTTCTTGAAATTGATTTCTAATTTCATACCATTATGGTTGGAAAAGATGCTTGGTACGAGTTCAGTCTTCTTAAATTTACTAAGACTTGTCTTGTGGCCTAATGTGTGAGCT
The DNA here is from genome assembly GCF_000325575.1 of Pteropus alecto. Classification (NCBI taxonomy): domain Eukaryota; kingdom Metazoa; phylum Chordata; class Mammalia; order Chiroptera; family Pteropodidae; genus Pteropus; species Pteropus alecto. Next base: position 3,992,089 of record NW_006442124.1, on the reverse strand, counting down.
TTCCTGGAGAATGTTCCATGTGTACTGAGAAAAATGTGTATTTTGCCATTTTTGGTTAGAATGTTCTGTATGTATCTATTAATACAGCAGTCCCCAACCTTTTGGCACCAGGGATCATGGAAAACAGGTTTTCCACAGACAAGGGAATGGGGGCATGGTTTCGGGATGATTTAAGTGTGTTACCTTTATTGTGTACTTTATTTCTATTATTATTATAATAATATATTACATTGTAATATATAATGAAATAGTTATACAACTTACCATAATGTAGAAACAGATGCTACCAGAGGTAGCTGTACAATCAAAGTACATCAGTTCCCTTGCTACTATAATACTTGCCACCAGATTCAGCTTGTCACTTGCCACTCACTGATAGGGTTTTGATATGGATCTGCAAGCAGTTGATTTATTATGGTCTCTATGCAGTCAAACCTCTCTGCTAATGTTAATCTGCATTTGCAGCTGCTCCTCAGTGTTAGCATCCCTGCCTCAGCTCCACCTCAGATCATCAGGTATTAGATTCTCATAGGAGCACAAACTCTATTGTGAACTGCGCATGCAAGGGATCTAGGTTGTGTGCTCCTTATGAGAATCTAATGCCTGATAGTCTGAGGCCGAGCTGAGGCAGGGATGCTAATGCTCTCTAGAGAGCAGCTACAAATAGAGATGAAGCTTCGCTCGCTCGCCTGCTGCACCTCCTGCTGAGTATCTCGTTCTTAACAGGACACAGATAGGTACCCATCCATGGCCTGGGTTTGGGGACCCCTGTATTAATCTATCTGATAATGTGTCGGTTAAGGCAGATGTTCTGTCTGGATGACCTATCCATTGCTGTAAGTTGGGTAGTAAAGACCCTTACTATTATTTTTTTGTCATCTATTTCTCCCTTTAGGTCTGACTTAGGTGCTTCCTTGTTGGGTGCATAAATATTTATGAATGTTACATCTTCTTCCTGAATTGACCCCTTTGTCATTATGTAATGTCCAGTGTTATCTTTTATTAGTTTATTTTAAAATCTGTTTTGTCTGATATAAAATAGCTACTTCAGCTTTCTTTTGTTTTCCATTTGCATGAAACATCTTTTTCCATCCCTTCACTTTCAGCCTCTGTATGTCCTTATAACTGAAGTGAGTTTCTTATAAACAGCATGTATATGGGCTCTTGTTTTTTTATCCTTTCAGCCACTCTGTGTCTTTTGATTGGGAATTTAAGTTCAATTAAGTTTTAAGTAATTACTGATAATTACGTACTTATTGCCATTTTGTTAATTGTTTCTTGGCTTTGCAGTTCCTCTCTTTTCCTCTTTTGCTTTCTTCCTTTGTGGTGTGATCATTTTCTGTATTCATTATCTTTTCTGTATTTACTGTAGGTTTTTGCTTTCTGGTTACCGTGAGGTTTACACATAGCAGCGTGCACACGCGTGCATACACACACACACACACATGCACAATTTTAAGTTGTTAGCAAATTAAGTTTGAACTCATTCAAAATTTCTACATTTTTACTCCCCCACCCCCACATTTTATGTTTTTGATGTCACATTTTACATGTTTATTTTATATATACCTTAACTAATTATTATATGGTTATTTTTACTTCTTTCATCATATAACCTCATATTAGCTTTATAAGTTATTAATTTACCACCTTTATGTGTACCTTTACCAGTGAGATTTTTATTGTGTTGTCTTTTTACTAATTAGTACCCTTTTTGCTAAAAAGAAGTTCTTTTTACATTTCTCATACAGCCAGTTTAGTTGTAATGAACTCCTTTAGTTTTTGTTTGTCTGAAACTCTGTCCTTTAATTCTGAATAATAATCGTGTCAGTTAGAGTATTCTTGGTTGGAAGTTTTTTTCTCTCAGAACTTTGAATTATCATCATGCCACTCACTTCTGGCCTGCAAAGATTTTGCGGAGAAATCTGCTCTAGTCTTATGAGGGCTCCTGTGTATGTAATAAGTTGCTTTTCTCTTGCTGCTTTTAAAATTTTCTCATTGTTATCAACTTTTGACATTACGTGTCTTAGTCTGGGTTTCTTTCGATTCTTCTTCTCTGGGATTCTATGGGCTTCCTGGATCTGGATATCTGTTTCCTTCCCTGTATTTGGGAAGTTTTTACCCATTATTTCTTGAAATACGTTTTCTGTCTTTTTTTCTCTCTTCTCCTACTGGAACCTCTAGAATATAAACATTATTCTACTTGATGTTGTCTCATAGGCCCCTTACGCCATCTTCAATTTTTAAAATTCTTTTTTCTTTTGGCTACTATGTTTTGGTGATTCTACTGCCCTATCCTCTAGATCAGCAGTCCCTAACCTTTTTGGCACCAGGGGCCAGTGGTCCTATGAGAATCTAATGCCTGATGATCTGAGGTGGAGCTGAGGCAGTGAGGGTAGCACTGGGGATCAACTGCAAATACAGATGAAGCTTTGCTTGCTCTCCCATCGCTCATCTCCTGCTGTGTGGCCCTGTTCCTAAAAGGCCATGGACTGGTACTGGTCCGCTGCCCAGGGGTTGGGGACCCCTGTTCTAGATCACTGATTCTTTCTTTTGCTTCATCTAGTTGCCATTGTTTCACTACTGTGCTTTTCAGTTTCGTTATTGTATCTCGCTTTGTGACTTCTGTTTGGTACTTTCTTACATTTTCTATCTCCTTGCCGAAGTTCTCACTGTGTTCTTCCATTCTTCTCCCGAGTTCAGTGAGCATATTTATGATCATTACTTTGAACTCTTAATCAGGTAAATTATTTATCTCCATTTTATTTTTTTTCCTTGGGTTTTATTGTGCTCTTTCATTTGGAATCTATTTCTTTGTTTCCTCATTTTGCTTGATTCTCTCTTTATTTCTACATATTAGGTGAAACACCTCTCTCCCCCAGTTAAAAGGAACAGCCATGTCTAGGAGACAGATTTTATCGTTTAACTTTGCCTTGGCTGTTGGTCATCTCTTGAACCTTGATGATTGTTTAAGCAGCCTGGTTTATTCTCGGTGGGTCCCAGTTGTTGACGATATGTCAAGACCTATGTTCTCAGTGTTCCCTAGAGAGGGACCTCAGTCGGCACTTACTTGCAGGCTGACCGGAATCTAGATTCTCAAGCAGAGCTTTTACAAACTGCAAACATACACAGTTCTGTGGGCCACAGTGTAAACCCTTCTGGCTGCTAGACCCGTGGTCTGGAGGTGTCCTCCTTGGCAGCAGCTTCAGAAAATCAGAGCTCCAGACAAGTATATGACTCCATTCTGGGAGGTGCCGGCGAGCTGCAGCAAGTCTCAGGGAGAGCACGTGTTGGCTTTCCCAGGCCTGTTGCTGTGAGAGTACTTCCTTATCATCCGGTATGTGGTAAACCTGAAGCCTACCCCTCAGGCCGAAGCTCCAGGACAAATAGCCCATTTGCACAGGAGAACTGGGAGTGTGTACTATCTCTGCGGTGACTTAGGGGGTGGGGTGGGGGAATGATAGCCGGTGAAGAGCTGTCTTGCTGAATGTTTTAGCTTCATGGGGTCCAGAAACACAGTTCTTCTCAGCCACTAGAGCCAGGTGCTCAAGAGGTGTCCCTTGTGTGGGCTGCACTAGCAGGCTGCCTTTGATAGGGCTGTGGGAGCAGCACGGATGCGGATGCCAGGCGTGCCACTGGCCCTTGCAGCTGATTAGTGGCAAAGCACAAAAGTGGCTTCTGCCAGCACTTTTGTTCCCGGACAGAGTCTATCATTGAGCTCTTGCCCCTGGAGATGCTTTAACATGAGTAGATGAATCTCCTTCACGCTCATGTACGGTGTAGGCACTTTTCAAACCACTGCTTTTGTGCTGGGTCCCAGGGCAGGTGAGTGTCCACGTGAGCCCTTTCAGAGTGACATAGACCCCTTGCTCCTTAGGGAGAAGCTCCATATTTCTGAGATCCTTCTCTATGTGGGTCACCAGGGCTGGGGTGGAGTTTTAGTGACACCAAGTCTCTGCCCATCTCGATGTGGCCCTTGTATTCTTGCTGTGGAGGAACTGTTAACCTGCTTTTCAGGTCTTTTTCAGAGCAAATTGTTCTGTATGTAGCTGTAGATTTGTTGTATCTGTGGGAGGAGGTAAGTTCCAGATCTTCCTAGCTGACATCTTGAAGCACCTCTCTTTGTGTTTCCCTCTCCACCCCATGTCAGTTGGGCTTTATTCTCTGAAGTTTGCATCAGAGAGCTCTCCAGAAGTGAAGCAATGTTATATTGCTATTATCATTTCAAATCTTTACTGCTTAAATGAATCTGGTTCAAAGCTTAAACCTGTTGGTGAACCACAAAGCTGAGTTGCATCTCAAAGAAATCTCTAATTAAGCCAGCTGCTCTCCAGTGTTTAATTATTTACCAATAAACAAGATTACAGCCTCCAGATTATTCAACAGTTGTCCGAGATGTGTGAAAATGAATCCTTTGCACCTCACGGTGCTAAGTATAATCAACTAGTTGTCATTTCACTTTCTAGGTCAGGTCCTCAGTCTCTCTCCACTTTTGTTTTTGTTGCTTCATTTCTTTCCCATGGTCTCCGAAGTGTTCTAGGAAGCTTTAATCAAGTAGAATAGCAGTGTCAATAAAATACCATTTTATGAAGTTCACCAAAGATGAGGAATTTTGTCTGATCTGTTACTGTGACTTATCTCAGCACATCTTCAAGCCATCATTCTCCATTCTATTTCTCGGGTTTAGCTTAGTGCACTAAATCAATCCTTTTGGTACTTCACAATCAAGGCCCTATTTGTTGGTGTGTAACCATAGAAATCAGATTACAGCTGTCAGCATGTTATCAGTAGTCAGAAAAATTTGATATAAATTTAGTGCAGTGCTTTAAAGGGTGCCAGGCTTTTAGGCTTAAATAATCCCTCACTGGGAGAGAAAGCTGGTGATGTGGTCAAGATATTGAAGGACTTGTTTTGGAATCGTTTCTAAAACGCAATGGTTGACAGTACACAAACATATCCAGATGAATTGAGTCATGTGAAAGCATCTAGTTTTATTCAACCATAAATTCAAAATTGTATTATTTGCATGTAGGATTGAAGGAAGGTGGTTCAGTAAATTCAGCAACAAGGAAGGAAATGGCTTGCTTATCACTCTCCTTCACCCCTTTTATGTGTCATGGAAGCAGTAAGAAACTTTGATGGTTTTCCCAGTATGTCAGGGAATCGTGGTTATTTCTTCTAGAACGCAAGAAGTATGTGGTGGTAAAGAAGGAGAGATGGCCATCTATATGGAGATTAAGAAAAACAATAAACCAGAGATTTGAGTTCTGCTTCTAACATACTCAATGATATTGAGCAAAGTATCTTTACCTTGCTGGACCTAAGTTTCCTTATCCATAGATAGAAATCATCAGACTAAATGTTCTTGAAGATCTTTTCATTTCTGACATTGACCTCAATATTATCAGCTTTCTTTATTTTTTTATGCAGTCTTAGCAGAATTAATTTGGATTTATGAATTGTTTGCATCTAGGTAATTTTAATTATTGCTCCCATACCCGAAGAGTATCCAGTAGTAGTGGTTTCTCATATTAACATAAGGTGCAGCAAAGGGAATGTACACCCCCCTCACCCCCAAAACCAAAAATAGAAGCAACTTCTCTTTTAGAACAAGTGCTGACAAAATATACATAAAGCCATATTAGCCTGCTGGGCCCTTTTGCCCACTTCATGAAGTCTTGAGGTTTCAGAATTACTACTGGCTCTTGTACCATGAAATGACACTGTTGAGCTGTGTGACAACATGTAAGAAAGGGAGAAAGTGTCAGGCTGTGAAGACACACAGGTGCTGACTTCGCCACAGAGCACATGGAATGCTTTTCAAGTTAATGTCTTTGTTGGAAAGTTTTCCAACTTCGCAATCTTTCTTACTCATCGAGGATCTCTGGGGAAGTTCACAGAGCAGTAGACCCCCTCCCATTATGGAAAAATGAAAAAGCATTCCAGTCACATACTCAGAGGGCAAAATTGGCACTGTCTTGTAGAAAGGAAAAGCACTAATTATGAATAAGTCAGATGGGATTTCAGGTGCAGTTAGGTCTCATTCTTTCTTTCGTAGTACCAGAGAGCAAAGTGTTAACATATTCCCTTGGGGCTGGTTCCAGACTGGAGGCCCATGACTATGGCAGCAGCATCTCACTCTCTCTGATCAGTCCAGGTACTAAACAAGACCGAAAAAGGCTCAATAGTTGACGGCAAAAATGATGGGAAGTCAGGAGGATATTTTCACTCAGGAAAGTGTATCTGATTAATGATACAAAATGGAGTTGGTATCGTTTTAGATTCTGCTCTTGAATCCTCAGAAATATCTGCCTTCACTGGCTCTGAGGTAAAAGTATTCTTTTGCTTCTTTCTCCTTCTGGGTCTAGATATCCTTTTCTCTCTTACTTTCTCCAAGAATCTGCTTCATCAGTTTACAGACAAGCCCAAGTTTAATTAAAAATCAAATGTCACCTGATCCCGCAAGCCTCTCTTACTGTCCTAACTTTCCATCTACTGTCCAGCTTTTTGAAAGAAAATCTATACTTGCCACATCCACTACCCCACAACAATCTCACTTTTTAGTCTTTTGCAATCAGTCGTAAATTCCTTACGCTGTCCTGAAACTGCTCTAATGAAATGTGGCCAATGGCTTTCTGGTTACCAAACCGAGTGATTTTTTTCTTTATAGAGTCTGATAAGATTGACTCTTTCCATTCTGGACATTTTTGTTTGTCCTTCCTAGGCTTTCTCTCATGGTGTTAAGATGAGTCTTAAATCAAGTGATGTAAATGCACTTAACTCAGTAAATATTGACTGCTGCTGTTATTCAGGATGCTGCTTTCTAGTTTTAATGGTACCTACTTCTTTTTTTCCTCTGTTGGTTTTATCTATTCTCTGTGCTCCTTAAACACAGAATTTCCCTGTGCTTCTGTCCTTAGCCCTCTTCTCTTTTAAATTGTGCCCAGAGTGGATTTTCTGTTAAGCGGATTCAAAGCTTCTCTTTGCGCTTTTTAAACTGGAAGGAGAAGCACGCGTATGAATATAATCTTAAAGAATTTATCTGTAATTTAGGCTTGTCAAACAGTCAGAGTTACCTTTAAAATAGCTGCAGAGGTTAAGAATTTGCTTCTTGGCCCTGCTTTACTAGTTACTCCTTCTAACGTGGTTCTGTTCTTCAGATTGGTGAACAAGTTAGGTGACAGATGAGCCCAAGTTAATGTTTCAGTTAGAATGTCAAGTACAGACATGACTTCGTGGTGGAAATCAATGGAGCTCTGTCTAGTTTTATTTTTTCTAACTGTGTGATAAGAATGTTCAAACAACCATCTCAATACTGGTAAGATAAGACTGTAACAGGAAATATGTTGTCTTGATATGCTTCTCATTTTGAGCAAAGTAGCTCCTAAGAAATAATAATACTTTTGAAAGGTAATGATTATATTTATATAGGGAAAAAAATGGGGACACTGCCATTCTAGAAGTCCGAGTAAGTGGATTCTGTGGGCTTTATGTCTTCCTCACCATCCCCTCATATCTTAATTCTTTGCTTACATGCCATTTTAAAAATTTCATCTCTATATCTTTAAATGTCCTTTGACTAGATAGCAAGTAATGATAATTTAAATTCTAAATGAAAGTACTTCTTTACAGTCTGTCCTATTAAATAGTAAGGTTAGAGTCTGAAGCGGCATAAAGTAATTACCAAAGGATTAATTGGGAGGTAAGAAAAGATCCATTATTCAATTCATACTTGTTTCCACTGGTGGGGTTTGGAACTTGGAATTGAGTCTGGAGTGGTGGGTGTGAAGTACTCAGAAGATCAAGGATTGGGCAGGGGTGAGGGTTGCTCTCAGGTATTGCTGAATTTACTTTGCCATCCTCTGCCTGAGTGATTGAGGAAGTGTTCAGAATGACAAAAAGTGTCACTTTACAAACAAGGCATCTGTCAGGCTCCCTCAAGGCCTCCATTATTGCTCTGACAGAAGAAAGAACTTACTATGGCAGGATATGCCAAAGATGTCCCCTGCCAGGTGACAGCAGGAAACTCTGAGGTACACAGAGCTAACAACAAGGAGGGGAAAGCCTGATTCTCTCCCATTCCCTCAGACTTTCCCACCTGCCTACCTCTGTTTTTGTGGTCCACAGAGAGAACTTGACCTTTTGAGAATCTGGAAGCTGCTAACAGGGGAATTGCCTTCTTGTAAGGGAAAGCCCTCCCACTGCGTGCTCAGCTTCATCGAGCTCACACGCTTCTGGGAGCTGAGGGACTCCTGCTTCAGGCCCTCTCTCCGATGACCTGTCACATTCTGTTCACTTCTGCGACCATTAAGGAAATGCATTCTGCATCCCAGGCAGCAACATGGCAACAATACCCCTGGCTCAGCAGCTCTCCAATTAAAATCGCTATAAAGCCAATTTCTTATAATTTATTTTTAAAGCACTTTAAGAAAGGATATTTGAAATCTGCATGTATCAACTCCCATATAACATCTTATATGCCATTTGCTCTCTCCTGCTCCTGAAACATCAGTGTGGTTTAGGACCCCTGGCACCTTTGGCAGGAGCAAAAGGCACTGAAAGATAAGACATCTAGTAGGTGCCGAACAGACTGGGAGAAACAGGAAGTGTTGATGCTCCATCATTTCCCCGGGGCGCTGGGCGGAAAGGGGATGCTGCACTTGTGAACCTGCCCCAAACAGGCGAGTCGTCTTTGTTGAGATCTTATTTTCCTACTCCTCCAAGACACATCTGTGGTCTGGGACGTCACGCAGCTGCTTTCTTCCTTCCAGGCCCTAATAGAGCATCTTGAGATGCCGCCACCTCTCTCATTTTGTGTTTAGCTTTGGCTGCCGATAGCCTACACATTCTTGAATTTTTCCTTTTCAGAGATAGAATCTCAAGACATATTCTTAGCTTGATTCGGAACAAGGAGCAGGTTAGCTATTTTTTTAAATTCAAATTACCAGTGATTGCTTGGTTCCTACAACGCTCACTTGGAGTAGAGAGAGAAGGAGCAATAACAGTTATAAAATCTGGCATTTGTTTTCACGGTAGGCAGAGAAAATACTCATGCGAGATGTTTGACTTTCTCTTTTAATCTCTTTGTATTATACAGCTTCACCCAGAAATACCCGCCAGTAAAATTTTTATCAGAAAAGGATCGTAAAAGAATTTTGGTAAGTCGGCATATCTGATTAATATATGTCATATTAAGACATTTTTTAAATCAAGATATAACTCACATACCATAAAATTCACCCTTATAGAATATATAACGCAGTGGTTTATAGTATGCTGACAAAGTTGTAAAATAGCACCACATTCTAATTCTAGAATGTTTTCATCACCCCCAAAAGAAATTCCATTGCCAGACATGTTCCATTCCCTCCTTCCCCACCCTCTTGGCTCCTGGCAACCACAAAACTACTGTCTGTCTCTGGATTTCCCTGTTTTGGACATTTCTTATGAATGGGACCATACAATATATGGTCTTATGTATCTGATTTCTTAAACTCAGAATAATGTGTCCAAGGTTCATCCATGCTATAGCATGAATCAGTACTTCCTCTCTTTTTATGGCTGACCAACATTCCAAATATGGTATGGGTGTACCATATTTTGTTAATCCATTTATCAATTGATGCCGTTTGGGGTTGTTTCTATTTTGAGGCTGTTGTGATTGCTGCTATGAACATATGTGTACAAGTTTTTGTCTAGATATAGGTTTTCAGTTCTTTGGGGTATACACCTAGGAGCAGAATTGCTGGATCACATGGGAACTCTATGTATAACTTTTTGAGGAAATGTGAAACTTCCAGAGCAGTGGTTTTTAAAACTTTTCTAGTTCACAGACCACTTTGAATGAATACATGGGGAGCTTCCTTGGCTAGTAGTCTTTTTGTTAAACATCAATACAGATTTAGAAATGAAAGAATTCCATTTAACTATTGTGTAGCTAATTCTGTCCAGAGAGATTGGCACCTTTGCATTTAAAAAAAAAAATAACAGCTTTATTGAGATATAATTTAAATACCATACAATTCACCGTTTTAAAATGTACAATTCAGTAGTTTAAGTATACTGACAGAGTTGTGAATTCATACCAATATTAGAACATTTTCATTACTGCAGAAAGAAGCCCTGTACCCAATAGCAGTCACTCTCTATTTTCCTCCAAGCCCCTCCACACCCCAAGACCTAGGCAACCACTAATCTACTTTCTATCTGTATAGATTTGTCAATTCTGGATATTTCACGTAGGTGGAATAATATAATATTTGTCCTTTTGTGACTGGCTTATTTCATTTAGTATGTTTTTAAGATACATTCATGTTGTAGCACATACATACTTCATATGTTTTTATTACGAAATACTAAACCATTGTATGGATGTGTCACATTTTAGTTATCCATTTATGACATGAGTCATATGGTAACTCTATCTTTAACCTTTTGAGGAACTGCCAGGCTATTTGCCAAAGCGACTGCACCATTTTACATTCCCATCAGCAATGAATGAGGGTTCCAATTTCTCCTCATCTTTGCCAGCACTTATTATTATATATATTTGTTTGTAATCCTCTTAGTAGGTATGATGTGATATCTCATGGTTTTGAGTTCAGTGTCCCTGATGGCTAATGAGTTGAGCCTCTTTTTATGCGGTTATTGGCCATTTCTGTATCTGCTACAGAGAAATGTCTATTCAGAGACTTAGCCCATTCTTTAATTGGGTTATTTTTCTTCTTATTATTGACTTATTAGAGTTCCTTATTCTAGATGCAAGTTCCTTATCAGATATATGATTTGCAAATATTTTATCCCATTTAGTTCTTAAATTTAAGTCTATGATCCATTTTGAGTTAATTTTCACATGTCATGTTAGATAAGGGTTTTTCATTCTTTTGCATGTGGCTGCCCATTGGATGACAAGACTGATTGTGCCACACTGAATGTTATGTTACCCTTGTTGAAAGTCAGCTGGCCATAAATGTGAATATTTCTAGATTCTCAATTCTGTCCCATTGATCTCTATGTTTTTTCTATACCAGTACCACACAGACTTGATTCCTGTAGCTTAGTAGTAAGTTTTGAAATTGGCAAATGTGAGTCCTCCAATTTAATTCTTTTTCAAGATTGTTTTAACTATTACAGATTCCTTATAATTTCTTGTGAATTTTAGGATCAGCTTGCCAATTTATCCAAAGAAAACAGCTGAGATTTTGATAGAGCACTGAATCTGTAGATCAGTTTGGGTGGGATTGCCATCTTAACAATATTAAGTCTTACAATCCTAACATGGGGTAGCCTTCCCTCTATTTAGGTTTTCATTAGTTTCTTTTTACATTTTTTGTAGTTTTAAGAATGTAAGTTTTACATGGTTGTTAAACCTAAAATATTTTATTCTTTTTGATGCTAGTATAAATAGAATTTTCTTTAGTTTAATTTTATGTTGTATACTGCAGATGTATAGAAATACAATTGATTTTTGTACTATCTTATATCCTGTAACCTTGCTGAACTCATTGGTTAGTTCTAATAGTTTTAAGTAAGTGGATTCCACTGATTTCCTTTATATGTTGCTGAGGGTTTAAGTTAACTTTCTGTGTCATTTTCTCACTGCAATACAGTATGGCTCCCACTTACCTTCTTTGTATTATTGTTGTACAATATATTTCCTTATTTTACAGAATCAGTAATGTAATTATAAACATTTTATACAAATCTTTTCTTTTTTGTTATAGTAAAACATTAATAACATAAGATTATTTTAACCGTTTTTAGTGTACAGTTCTGTGGCTTTAAGTATGTTCATGTTGTGCTATACAACTTGGTCTTTAAATCATTTAAGAGTAGACAGGAGAAAATGCAATTTTATCATCTTTTATAATTACTTTCTTGACCCCCCACCACCCCCCGCTTTTTTTCCTCTGTAGATTAAGTTACTAAAATCATTTGTTTTCAGCCTGAAGAATGTCCTTTAATATTTCTTATATGGCAGGTCTGCTTTGTTGTAGACTTATTTTTGTTTGTTTTTGAAAGATATTTTTGGTCGTTTATAAGATTCTTGGCTGATAGTTTTTCTGCACTTTGAATGTGTCATCCCACTGCTTTCTCCTTATTTGTTACAATAAGCCAGCTGTTAATCATACTGGGATTCCTTTGTACTTAAGAGTCATTTTCTTTTTCTGCTGTATTAGTTTCTGAGGGCTGAGATAACAGTTACCACCAACTCACCAGCTTAAAACAATAGATGTTTAATCTCTCTCAGTTCTGAAAGCTAGAATTCTGAAATCAAGATGTAAGCAGGGCCATGTTCTCTCTGAAAGCTCTAGGGGAAATTCTGTATGCCTTTCTCTTAGCTTTCTGGTGTTGCCAGTACTTCTTGAGTTCCTTGACTTGTAGATGTATCATTCCAGTCTTTGCTTCTGTCATCATGTGATATTCTCCCTGTGTGTCTCTCAGTGGATTCAGGGTTCACCCTACTCCTATGTGACCTTACTTTAACTGATTACATCTGCAATGGCCCTATTTTCAAATAAAGTAATATTCTGAAATCCCAAGAAGGACATGAATTTTGCAGGACAGTATTCAGCTCAATAAAATTGCTTTCAAAACTTTATTTTTATGTCTGATTTTCAGTATTTTTAGTATGGTGTGTCTGTGCGCATCTCTTTGTTTTTTACATTTATCCTATTTGGAGTATTTTGAGCTTGAATGTGTAGATTAATATGTTTCATCAGTTCTGGGGGGAGTTTTCAACCATTATTTCTTTGACCATTTTTTCTGTTCCTCTTTCCCCCTTTCTGGTACCCCCATGACATGCATGTCAGCATGGTTATTAGTGTCCCATATTTGTCTGAGGCTCTGCTCAGTTTCCTTAATTTTTTTTTTTTTCCTGTCCTTTGGATTGTATAAGCTCTCTTGATCTATCTTTAAGTTTGCTGAATATTTTTATTCTGTCAGTTCCAAGTTAATGTTGAATCTGTCTAGTGATTTTTTTTGTTGTTGTTATTGTACTTGTCAACTTCAGAATTTCCATTTGTTTCTATTTTATAATTTCCCTTTTTTTAGTTTCAGTTTACTTCTTTAAGGATGTTTCTCTCCATTTCTTTGAGCATATTTACGATGGCTTTTTAAAGAACCATGTTAACTCTGACATCTGGGCCCTCACACAGTTTTTGTTGCCTGGTTTTGTGTGTATGTATGTGTGTGTGTGCAGGTCATGTATTCTTGTTTCTTTGCATGTCTCATAATTTTTTGTTGAAAATTGGACATTTTAGGTAGTATAGCAATTCTGGATATTGTTCGCCCCTCATCGAGAGACCGGTTTTGTTTTTGCTTGTTATGTATTTATTTAGTGACTTTAGTGACTTGGCTGTTCTGTTTTAATGATGTCTTTTAATGATGGAGTGTGGAGGTCTGGTGGTTGCTCCTCAGAGACTGTAGCCCAGAGCATTGACACAGTCACCCTGACAGTCACCTTGGGATGACTATGGCTCTAGCAAGGCTCTTATTCACGGTGTCTTTCCCTGATTTCTCTGTTAACCATCTGTCTTGTGTGGTATCACACCAAATGTTAGGCTCCAGTAATTGCCAGTTGAATGAACTATTTTTTCAGCAGTGCTTTGAGTTATAAATCGCTCCTCAGTCTGATCCATTAAATTCTGGTATCTTTGCAGAGATAGATTTTGAGGCCAGTCTTTGAGGTTTGTTCTGAACCTCAGGAGGTCTCTCAGGTGTCTCTTTCACTGGGTTCCTACAAAACTTGCTGGCTTATGGTTTAGCTTGTTTTTCTCATAGAACCACCAGCCTTTTTTTTTAAAAATTGCTTACCAACTAACTCTCCATTGTTTTTGAGAGCATCCTTATGCTTGAACTTCTCTACACTCTCTTTCAAATAAAGATGTTTCCTTTGGGGAGAGCTTGGCGATCTCTGTGTTTATTGACTGCCTCTCTCCTTGGGGAAATCTCTGTACCTGGGGGAGGGAGTGACACAGCTGCTATACAAGCAGGGGGCTGGCAGGAGCAGTAGCTCTGATCTCCTTGCCTTGCCTATCTCAGCCTAGAATCTCCACTCTAGAAGACAGTGGACACAAGAATGGCCAGAGTCTCATTACTCATAGCCTGCCCTGCTTAGGATAGAGCTTCTGTCCTGTGACTGGCAGCTGAGAAGAGGAAGGGAACGCTTAACCACCTGGCTACTTGCCAGGGATTTATTCTCTATAGCTCACAGCTGGAGGGGATGAGAAGTGGTGGTGGCCTGCCCTTCCTGGTGAGATTTCATATCTTTTGAGTGGTAGCTCTATTTTTTTAGCCATGCCCACCACTTTTACTCACTGCGAACTGTGAGAGTGGAGGGTAGAAGTGGGGAGTGAGCCATGGCTCCAGTGTCCCAGACTCTTATTGAATTTTAATAGATTTTCTTGCATACATGTTTCTTCATTTATTGTATACCCTTAAGACAATTTCTAGAGACTTTTAATGGTTATTTTGTATTTAAATTAATTTTCACCAGTAATGGTTATTTTGCTGGGGATCAGGTCTACGGAGCACTTCACACTGCCATTCTGTAAAAATTTCTTATCTGTGCTCTTGATCTATAAATGGTTAGTACACAAGGTTTTTTGTTCTTCTGTCCATCATGTAGGAGTGTATATCCCAAACACCAAA
>NW_006442124.1:3924008-3977398 GCF_000325575.1 Pteropus alecto | reverse complement strand
TTCCATTGACTTTTATAAACTATAGAAGATCTCTTGCCTTTTTAGATGGTTTAACATAAATCTCACCTTGAACAGACTCTAAAGTCTGTTCTACTTGTATACCCATAATCACATCAAAAATCTGTATGCATTTAAGTATGAATTGAGAAATCTATCAATGTCTTTAGCAGCAGAACAAGTTAATTTTTCTAATCTTCTGTCACGTATTTGCGTGATCAGAAAATCCGATGACTTCCACTGCCGCATGACCCTGCAGTCTTACAGGGGTCATTGTTATTTCTATGTGGGGTGATCTTCCTGCTGCTGCTTAGTATTATCGAATTTATTTCACTTTGCACATAACCACAATAAATAGACTTAGTGTTTTTCACTCATCTGCCATCTCACAGATTAAGCCCACATTTCAGAGTCATTTTGGTGTCCAAATGTGGCATATTGTTGCTAACACTTAAAAAGCCTTTTCAGTAGTTATTGAAGCCTTAGCACAAAGAGGTTTGTTTGAAAGACATTCTTTTTGCTGATTTGCTAAGCAGAATGAGTTAATGCTGACCTTAAACTGTACCACTTTAGCTGCCTGTTAGTTCCCACAAGACCAGGAAGTACAAGCACACTGAAATGAGCTCACAAACGGCAGAGCCATGCAAAACTGGAAGGTCTACTCTATCTCACTGTAAGAGGTCTGATATCTTTTCTTCCTATGATATTTTGGCTATTAACTCCTTGTTATTCAGAGGGTATGCCTGGTTTGGTGATTAGTTTTCCTGAGGATGCTTCATAAGTGGTAAGCATCCACCGGTTTCGTTTCTGTTTGAAATGCCTGTCTAATAGGCTGAAATTCATTAGGCAAACCATTTTATAACCATCCAGCTATGTTACATAAATCTTTCAGTATTTTAGATAGAAAGGCACTGTTTAACAAAAGCAATTCAGATCCATTTTAAACAAAGCTAAGGTGCTTCCAGCAATTCTATGTTACCCCTATTGGAAGTGTTCGTGTATAATTTAATACACTGCATTTCTGCTGGCTCTGAGCCGTCACTCAGTTATTTTAGGTGCTGAGATGAAGTTAGAGTGCCGCAGACATCTTATTTTAAGGAACAGTTGCAATATAGAATTACATTAGGAAGGATGAAATTTCCTTTGAAAAGATATAATTTTTCTTATTTAAAAACTGTGGAAAGCATTAGAAAGTGCAATAAAATGAAGCTAAAGTAAAATGAAATCTCACCCCATGAGCTAATAAGCCCTACTGGTAAGCCACATTTGAAATTCAGTTACCTTTCCAGAAAATTCTTTTTTCAAATCATTGTTCAGCTTTATGAGTAGACTATAAAACACAAACCAGGCAAATCGACAGGTAATGGAGGGAATATGGAAGTAAGAAGACTGGGCTTAGATATCATTTTTAGTGATCTGGGGATCTTGATCAAAAACTCAAGTTCCTCTGGGTGTCACCTCCAAACAGCGAGTATTTAGAAAACAGTGCTCTCACTGAAGAGTGCTTACAGTGATTGAAAGCTGTTGAGCCTCAAAACTTCAAGTCATTCACATTCTAAACCATATTTGTATTTCCATCGAGCATATGTAAGTTCCTAGTTGGTGGTTGACAAACGGTTCTTCTTAAGGCAGCACTCACCCTCCTGCTCTCCCAAATCTGCCTTATTCACCCAGGGCAGCTTTACTCTCACCGTGATAAACCCTGAAATTGTATGTGAGATTTTATTTGAACAGAGGACTTCATGGCAAATTAATGTTTTAAAATCATAGACCTAGGGGTTTATGTGCTTTTTATTTGAGGTACAAAGAATTGGTGTTTTTCCTACTGTTAGTTCTTTTAGTTTAGAAGAAGGATGATGAAGTGAATGCCAGTTTTGATGGAGGAGAAAGTAGAGTAGAGAACAGAACAAGATGGAGGATAGTTTCATATCACATGTCTATTTTTTTTCTTTTAGTTTATTTTTTTACTCCTACATCCCAAAAATGAAATAGGCTTTATCAACTCCCTCCAGTTACAGTACTTAATTTGAATAAATTCTTTTTATTAAAAAAATCTTTTTCAAACATAAATAACTTTCCACATTTATTGTAGTTAAGTTTTAGAACACATTATTGCTAAACTCCTGTCCCTCATCGGCCCCTCATAGCTGCATCATTTCACACTGTTTGGCTGGGTAGGTAGCAGTGCATATTCCTGCTCGGACATTAACCAAACAGTGAAACTTAATCATTCAGGGCAAACAGCATCAGTTGCTTATAAATTTGCTGCTCCAAAGCCTTTGCCATCTTCCTTCCTTTCCCCCAGACCCAAGTTTTAAGTTGTGGCCACTCCAGAAATACGTCTTAAATTGATTGTCCCCGTGTTCTCTTGTGCTTTCTCTGGGGATATTTTACACACCATCCTGATGCAGATAACTGGAGGAGCAGGGTTCGTGGGTTCCCATCTCACCGACAAACTCATGATGGATGGCCACGAGGTGACTGTAGTGGACAACTTCTTCACGGGTAGGAAGAGAAATGTGGAGCACTGGATTGGCCATGAGAACTTCGAGCTGATTAACCACGATGTGGTGGAGCCTCTCTACATTGAAGGTGAGTGACGCTGAATGCTCCTATCACTTAGAGCCTGGCGAGTGGGTTCCCCAGAGCGGCCAGCCCCCAAGGGTAAGTTCTGTGACTTGGCCACATTCAGTTCATGTCATGTCTTGTTCTTAAAATGGTTTTCCCGTGTACAGAGCACTGTCCTGATTTCTCTGATAAAGAATGGTTATGACAGTGTGAGTGTCTGACTT
Source organism: Pteropus alecto (assembly GCF_000325575.1). Taxonomy (NCBI): domain Eukaryota; kingdom Metazoa; phylum Chordata; class Mammalia; order Chiroptera; family Pteropodidae; genus Pteropus; species Pteropus alecto. Next base: position 3,974,609 of record NW_006442124.1, on the reverse strand, counting down.
TGCTATTACAGGGCACCCCTGGTTTTGAACTTCATGGTCTGTTGAAGCAGGGCTTGTGTAGTTCACAGCCATCCCTATTGCCTAACAAGTCTGATCTGTGCTCCCCCACTGCAAATGAAATTACTTTGAGCTTCCTGTAGAAATGTCACTGATACAGGATGTGGAATTGATCGTGAAATACCACATATGAAAGTTTAAATCCTTCTAGTGACTTTGCCACTTTAAAGGAATTACGGTTTGGGAACCAAAGTGGTTTGGATTATGGCCTCCAAAAAGATATGTTCACATCTTAACCCCCAGAACCTATGAATGTGACCTTATGTGAAAAAATGGTCTTGTAGATGTAATTAAATTCAGTATCTCGAGATGAGATTGACTTAGATTACCTGGGTGAGCACTAATTCCCACAGCAAGTGTCCTTATAAGAGATGGGATGGAGACGACACGAGCACATGGGGATAAGATGAGAAGCCACTTGCAGACAGAGGCAGAGACTGGAGCTGTGCATCCCTGTGTCCAAGAACGCCCGAGGGGCGAGGGGGGCCATAACCCGGAGCCTGGGGAGGGCGGTGTCGCCTGACCAGCCCCTTGTTTTCAAACCTTTGATTTCTAGAACTGGGAGAATAAATTTCTGTTGTTTAAGTTCCCCTAGCTTGCGGTACGTTAGGAAACTAATTTAGGGCCCTTAAGTCGACTTTTCAGAGACTGTCTAAAGCAGCAGTCCCCAACCTTTCTGGCACCAGGGACCGGTGCTTCTATGAGAATCTAATGTCTGATGATCTGAGCTGGAGCTGAGGCGGTGATGCCAGCGCTGGGGAGCAGCTGCAAATACAGATGAAGCTTGCTCACTGGCTCACCACTCACCTCCTGCTGTGCGGCTCAGTTCCTAATAGGCCATGGACCGTACCGGTCCACCCGGGGATTGGGGACTCCTGATAAGGTGTGCTGATAAGAACTGCCACCAGGCGCTTGATTAGCAGGCCTCTTAGGGTCATAGAAACTTCACATCTGTCTCATTTAAATCTGACCATAGCCCTGAGAGGAAAGTGGCATCATCCCACTTACGTTTATGTGGAAAACAGGAATCGGGCTGTGGCCTGCCCAAAGTTACAGGGCCCTTAAGCAGCGGAGCCAGAATTCAGCCTCAGGTCGTTGGCTGCAGAGCTTGTAATCACTTGCCCTCCTGCTGCATGGATAGTAGCGCACTGCCCTTCCCATTATCAAATCTCGAACATTTTCCCATGTTGATAAAATGTATCCTGAAGAGCCAGAGTAATTGCTCAGCAATGTTATTATATGGATATACCGTGGTTTATTTAATATTACCCTTATTTAAAGTTTTCCAGTGTTTGATTACGAATATCTTTGAATTTTATTTCCTCTTAATAAAGAGTCCACATATGAATTGTGTCAAATAATAATCTGCCTCCTTCATCGTTTGGTGGTATCTGTTTCACTAATACATTAGTAGCATTAAGCATTATCTTAAACTACTAACAGAAATATTTTGTTAATTTGATAGAAAACCCGTAGTTCAACATACATTACTAAACAGGTTAAACTTTCGAACGTGAATTCTCAAAAGAAATCTAAATAGTTTCTTTTACCTTTTTAAAATTTGCTCTTAGTATGAGTTTTTCATAATAGGGCTGTTAATCACTTGGCATATATTTAGCACTGCCCCTCTTACCCGGACATTTGCCTTTTAATTTCATTGACATTTTGTAATTGTTATATAATCTCATCTGTTTTTTCGTCTTTGCCATTTTTTTTTTCCTGTGCATTTTATAATTGTCTCAAGACAGTTACAAACCAAAGGTAGTTTTTGTGAAATGAAACAAACGATGTAGATAATAGACAAATTGTCTCACTTTCTACTTGGACTTGATCATGGGCTTGCTATGAGGGTTAACTGAGGTAATGCATGTGACAGTGCTCTTGTAGACACAATTCCAAAGGTGTCCCCCCCAGTATGCTCCCTCCCAGTTTTTCAGCCAAAGACAAATCTAGCTCCTGCTGTGAAAGAACTGTGCTGAATAATTAAGGTTGTGAATCAACTGGCTTAAGATAAGGTGATTACCCCGGATGGTCTGGGTGGGCCCCACATGATCAATCACATGAGCCCTTAGAAGCAGCAGAGAAAGATGGAAGGGCTAGTCAGGGAGATTTAGTGGAAGAGATGCCTTGAAGAGACAGGCCATGGGAAGTCAGATTTACACGTGAGAAGGACATGACCCCCCACTGCCAGCTTTGAAGAGGGCCCTGAGCCAGAGCATGCAGGCAGCCTCCATGAGGTCCTGGCTGACAGCTAGCAAGAAGACGGGACCTTGTGCTGCAGCCTCATGAAACTGAATCTTGCCAGCAACGTGAATCATCCTCTGATGACAGGAACACAGTCTTGCTGGTACCTTGATTTCAGCCTATAAGAGTCAGGGCAGAGAACCATCTGAGCCACACTATGCCCAGACTTCTGACCTTCACACTTCTGAGATCATAAATAGATATTTTTTAAGCCTCTAACTTTGTTAGGGCAGCAATAAAAACCTACCACAGGGGCCTTAGCCCAGAGGCTGGCCTACAGTAAGTGCTCCTTTAATAATAGCTATTGTTACTTCTCTTTCCCCATTTTTTGCACATGGCAATAAACATTTGTCAAATAATTTCAGTACTACCAAGAAACCAAAACTTAGTAAAAATGATACGTTGGCAAGTAAATCATGTGCTTTGGCTATGAGCTCTGACAAGAGCTACTCTAGGCCGTTTCTGCTGCTTCTGACCATAGATTCTGTGTAGAGGAGACACACAAACACACACGCACACACTGAATGGAGGCACACAGACATGCTTAACACTTTTAGTCTTATGCTCACAGTCAATTCCCTCAAATAGCACTAAGGTGAGAGAGCATAAGACATTTTTTCACCTAGATAGTTTAAGGCCTGTTTTGTTTTTTGTTTTTTTCGCTTTCTCAATCTTAGCATCGAGTTCTTTCATGCTCTTGATAATCCCCCCCACCCGATTCTGTCCCCTCACTTCTTCACTCTTTCTGCCCCACAATGCCCACACGACTCTGAACTCCTTATGTGAAGAAGTGTATCATTTAATCCTCTGTGTGGGTGCAGTTTTGCTTTTCAAAGGCAATAATCCATCCTTTCCCCCTTACATCAGACAAAATGACTTTAACCAGATGAACTTAGTTTCATGTGCCCCTCCCCTTTCCTCAGTGTTGTGTTATCACGCAAAGGATGACATAATTTAGGGCCCCCTTGACTGTTGTTGCCTCGTATGTCTAGTGCCTGTCATATTTCACTTACACTTTAGTTGTTCCTCTGATTGAATTTTTCAGCCTGTGCTCATTTAGGTGGGAGTACCATTTGGTGTAGTATGAAGCTGAGATTTTTAGCAACAATGAACAAGTTAGTGTGCCCTGTTGATGTGAGAAATTATTTTCCTCCTCTGCGTGGTAAGAGTGTATAACAGATTCTGTAACCCAACAGTTAATACGTAACTATTTTTAGGACCCTTTTTCCTAATAAAGGAAACTTTAGTTGATCCAATATCTTACACCATAGCAGAAATGTACTTCAGCTTTGAAAAGTATTTCGTGGAATTTATTTTTGTTCATTTGTTTTGCTATGGAATGGCACGTTGTTTGGATTTTATTGAGGTAATGGTATCACTTAATTTGACAGCATCTCATAGCTGAATTTCATTAAATTTTCCTCAGCACAGATTCCCTTCTATTATTTTCAGAGTCTAATCATTATGTATCAGAAACAAAGACATTAGCAGTTTTATTCTAATTTCACATTCCTAGTGGGAAATCAACTTTGGACTAAGAATGTGCTGGTAGGACTGGAAAGAAGAATGCAGTTGCAGTTGTTAGGGTCAGGATCGAGATGGGGTACTATAGAATTCAGGGACAGCCATGTGGTAATGAATTATAAAAATGATAAAGAGATGCTATTGTCAAAGGGGTTATGACAGGAGTCTCTGCATTGTGTGGGTTAGATTGTAGAGAAAGAATATTGTTGCTTTGAAATTGAAATGACTTAATCTGACTTTATATAGTTTTTAAATGGATTTTAAAACTGGATTTTACCAACCCAGGTATTTCAGTTTCCAGTGTTGAATCTACCCTGCAAAATATTTAGCTCTGGAAGGAGTAAAGTTATTTTTCCTTCCAACCTATCTATTCAGGATACTGGGAAGTTTCTGAGAAGCCGGGTCCAGGGTAGCAGAGTGTGTTTGGGTTTTGTGAGGGATATGTTAGGCCATCAAGATGGTGAAAATGGGGCTGCAGTGTTGAGTTACCTCCTTGTTCCCACCTGGAGGACTGAGGAATGAGCCCGACCATCAGGTGCTCTGTGAAGAAGAGAGAGTATGTAAGGAAGGAGACCTGTGCTCTTGGAAGTGAGGATGGGGACATGGAGAACATCGAACAGTGACTGCAGAGGGCTTTCCAGAAGTGATCCAGCACTGCTGAAGGGAGACGGAAGTACCCATTCAGCTTTTTTGTAAAGTGTGTGAGAGAGGAAGGAGTTAACAGTGGGACTATGGCCTTTAGGTGTCTGGTCCAGCATATGAGTTGCTAGGAAAGCAGCGCTCCCATACTCACAGCAAGAAAAGGTGAACAAACTGAAATTCAGCAACTTATTTTAGCTTCATTAGCGAATTAGGGTCACAGGGCAAATTGCAACCCGAAAACTAGAGACGCAGGTGAAAATAGAATCACAATTGTAAATCACAGTTTACAAGCAGCCTGGTAGGAACATTTTGTAGAGAATTGACCAATTGCTAGAGGCTGAGTGTGCACAGTCTTGAGACTTAAAATCTCCAGAGTCACAGATTTTGAGGAGTGGGGGGCACACTCCAGGAGCCCCTCTAGGCTCTCAGTGAAGATCAGAGGAAAATCTCTTCAATTCCAATAGTGGGAGGGGAAAAGCAATCGTTTTGAAATGAACCCAGAGCATTCTCTTCTCCCTACCAAAGGCCCGCCCTTAGGGGAATCTGTTTTGCCAGAAGGGGGGATGGGAAGTTCAGAACCCAGGTCCACTGACCCACTGAAACCTAATCAAAGGGCTGCAGAACGCATCCTCTCCTCCCCCAACACTTAACGCCACATTAGTAAAAATCTAGCATAACAACAATTCCAACGGAAAGAACTCCAAGACTCAAGCCCTAGTCAAGAAGGAGTCTCTACAGAAACCCAAAGACAACAGGGGAGACAAAAACAAGAACACTAGAGAAAGTTTTACCTTTTGACACAGCAGATAGTAAACAGTAACCCCTGGCTAGATAAATATAAACCTCACGTTAAAACCCTCTTTATCTGTTTCTTTTACCTGATAATATCATTTCTGCCTTTCAATAAAAAATTACAAGATGCTAAAAGGCAGGGAACACAGTCTAAAGAGAATGCAAACACCAGAACTAAGACAGATATGACCGAAATTTTGGAATTACCAGACCGGCAATTTAAAATAACTGATCGTTAAAGACTGTAATGAAAAAAAAAAGGGGGGTGCTACATGCAAGAAAAAATGGGTAATGAAAGCAGAGAGATGGTAACTAAGGAAGAATTAAAAGGAAATTCCTGAAATAAAAATCACAACAAAAATGAAGAATGCCTTTGATGAGCTTATCAGTAAATTGGACAAAACCGAGGAAAGGGTCAGTGAGCTTGAAGATAGGTCAGAAACTTGCCAACTGAAAAAGAGAAAAGAAGAAAAAACAATATCCAAAAACTGGGATGGTTACGAAAAGTGTAGCATACGCAATAATGAGAATACCAGGAGAAAAAAGAATGGAATAGAATATGTAAAATGATAATGGCTGAGAATTTTCTGAAATTAATGACAAGCACCAAACCACGGATCAAGGAATCTCAGAGAACACCAAACAGGATAAATACTCCCCAAACCTACACTAAGGCATGTCATATTCAAACTGGAAAATTAAAGATAAACAAAATCTTAAAAGAAGCTGAGAGGGAAAACACTTTATCTATAAAAAAAATAGGATAAAGGTTACATCAGACTCCTTAGAAAACATGCAAATAAGAACAATGTAGAACGAAGTATTTAAGGAGTTGAAAGAAAAAACCCACCAACCTAGAATTTTTTATCCAGTGAAATCCTTCAGAGTGAAGGAGAAATAAAGATTTTTCTCAGACAAACAAAAGTTGAGGGAATTTGTCCCTAGTAGACCTTATAAGAAGTGTTAAAAGTTCTTTAGAGAGTAGGAAAATAATACAGGTCAGAAACTTGGATTTACATAAAGAAAGAAAGAATGTTAGTGAAGGAATAAGTGATGGTAAATGTTAAACAGAAACCTTTCAAGGACAAAAGTTATCCTGAAAGGAAGGGTTTATTGAGCCATATGCGAGCCAGAGGACCAGGTCCTAGGGCACACAGTTTAAACCAGCAGCAGCAATGTTAGATGGAAAAGACATGTCTGTCATCTTCAGGTTGATATGGCTGTTTTGTACAATGAGTTTGGAGAAGAAAGATATTAAGTTGTTTTGAAAGATTTTTTCATTGGCTGTAGAATAAAGAGGCAGGAGAAGATGAAGTGGAGAAAGTGCTGTGATAGGCGAATTGCCCGTAAGAAAGAGGTATTTGCTGCTTCTGGATTGGCTGTAGGCAACAGTCCAGCACGTTCATGGGTAAGCAAGATACGGTGACATCTGATTGGTCAGTTTGTCTTTCTAGATAGTCTCTGAAATAGGACCATTTCGGCCTGGGGATATTAAATGATTATCTCTTCTTGTCTGTTCCACCCATCCTCCGGCCTGCTGTAATTTAATTTAGGACGTCGCAGAATTTTTCTCTTGTTATAAAAACTTTTATTTTTCTTATTTTTAATTTATCTAACAGATAACAGTTTTTCACAGTGGCAGTATCGTAGCCAATGAGGTTTATCCAAGGCATGGTTATTGCTAATTGATCTAACGTAATAGTTTGTCTAAAATAATAAGAGCAACAATAAATAAATGACAACAGTGTTATAAGAGACAAGAGGAAGAATGGGATACTCTGTTATGTAAGTTACCCACTACCTGTGAAGCAGCATAGTGTCATTTGAAAGTAGATATAAACTAGTTGAACTGTAAATTCTAGGACAACCACTAAAAAAAATTTTTTTAAATAATTAATACTGTAGAGTTCCAGTCAAGATGGCAAAGTAGGTGAATGCTGTGTTTGCGTTCTTTTACGACCGCATCAAAATTACAACTAATCTACAGAACAACCATCAGTGAGAATCACCTGACATCCAGCTGAACAGAAGTCCTGTAACTAAGCAGATACAGAAGAAGCCTAGAGACTTTTAGGAGGGGTGGAGACTCAGAACAGGCTGGTCCACATGTGGCAGTTAAAAATCTCTGAGGAACAAGGAGACCCAGCCCCACACCAGGCTCTAAGGTTCTAAGGCCGAGAAGAGAAGTCCCCACAACTGGCTGTAAACTAGTGGAGATTGTGACTGAATGAGACGGAGGGCAACTGGAGTCCCAGACATTCCACTTAAAGGGCCTGTGCATAGACTTACTTGCTGACAGACTCATTCTGAGCTCCAGTGCTGAGGCACCAATTTGAAAGGCCCCAGAGACATACTAGGAGGAACTAAACTATCTGGCTTCAGAGCTAGAGCCAAAGGGGCAGCTTTCTCCCAGAGTGGACAGAGTAGTGGCAGAAGCCATTGATCCTTTGTTGAGCCCTTTCCACTCCCAGCATGCAGACACAGGTAGATGCCATATCTGAGTCTCCATCAACCTGGCTGACACCATTTGCCCTGCCTTGGGGGTTACCTGAGACCCCACCTCACCCAACTGTCAGACCCATCCAAGTCACTTCTAGTGGCTTTTCCATACAAACGGCCTGTCTTGGCTCATACTACAGACTTGCCTAAAGCCTCTCAAAGGTTCACAAACCCCAAACGAGCAGCATCTGGCTTCAGTGTGCCCCATACCTTTTGCTGAGCAGCCCCAAGCCTGGCATTGGTGGTAGCCGGCCTTATATCACAGCTTAGCCTCTTCTAGGCACCACCACTCCCAGCATGGCTGGCAGCCACCTGGAGATCACCTTGTGGCTTATGCCAGGTTGACCCAGGTTGGGCACAGGTGTTGGGCACAGGTGGTGGCTGAACTCGGCCTGTGGTGGGGTCCCTCCAAAGAGGCTCCAGAGCTGACATACCTGGTAGCTGGCTTCAGACGACACTATAGCGCCACCCACTGCCTCTGTTGATGACATACTCAGAGGGCAAACTGGGCAGGCATCAGAGCCCTAATAAAGCAAACCCTGCTCCCTAAAGTCAGGTTCTGCACAACACTGTAGTCACCAGCCAGTACTCACAACCAGTCACCCTGAGAGTCAGTCCCTCCCACTGACGTGTAACCAGCCTCCAAGGCTCAACCATAACAAGAGGGCACACAGAACCCACACAAGGGACACACCTGCAGTACCTTGCTCAGGTGACCAGGGAAATTATGCCACTGGGCCCCACAGGACACATACTACATAAGGCCACTCTACAAAGACCAGGAGACATAGAAGCTCTATGTTTTACATAGAAACAAACACAGAGAGGCAGCCAAAATGGGGAGACAAACATGTCCCATTTAAAAGAACAGAGCAAAGCTCCAGAAAATAACGAAATGGAGATAAGCAATCTCCCAGATTCAGAGTTCAAAACACTGGTTATAAGGATGCTCTCCATGAAAACTCAACAAAGAGATAGGAAACATAAAAATGGATATAGAAAACAAAGAATCAGTCAGAAATGAGGAATACATAGAATGAACAGTAGATTAGAAGAAGCAGAGGATCGAATCAGCGATTTGGAAGATAGGTAGTAGAAAACACCCAGTCACAACAATAAGAAAAAAGAATCCAAGGAAAAAAAAAATGACAGTTTAAGGGACCTCTGGGACAGCATCAAGCATACCAACATTTACATCATAAGAGTACCAAAAGGAGAAGAGAGCAAGGAATTGAAAACCTATTTGAAGAAATAATGACACAACTTTCCTAACCTGGTGAAGGAAATAGACATACAAGACCAGAAAGCACAGTCCCAAACAAAATGAACCCAAAGAGGCCCACACCAAGGCACATCATAATTAAAATGCTGAAGGTTCAAGGCAAAGAGTCTTAAAAGCAGCAAGAGAAAACCAATGAGTTACTTATAGGAGAGCTCCCATAAGACTGAGCTGATTTCTCAACAGAAACTTTGCAGGCCAGAAGGGATTGGCAGGAAACATTCAAAGTGATGAAAACCAAGGACCTCCAACCAGGATTACTCTACCCAGCAAAGCGATTGTTTAGAATTGAAGGAGAGAGAAGGAGCTTCCCAGACAAAAATGCTAAAGGAGTTCATCACCACTAAACTAGTATTACAAGAAATGTTAAAGGGATTTTTTTAAGAAGGAATAAAAAGGCCAAAAATATGAATAATAAAATGGCAATAAATACAATAATTACTTTATCAATAATTACTTTAAATGTAAATGTATTAAATGCTCCAATCAGAAGATGTAGGGTGGATGAATGGATAAGAAAATAAGACCCTTACATGTGCTGCCTACAAGAGACTCTCTTCAGATCAAAAGATACAGACTGAAAGTAAAGGGATGGAAAAAGATATATTGTTTAAATGGAAACAAAATAAATATAGGGTTTAGGGGGAGGGTGAAGTGGGTAAAGGGGATCAAATATTTGGTAGCTGAAGGAAACTGGACTTTGGATGGTAAACAATAGAATATACAGATGTCAAGTGATAATGTACATCTGAAAATTATATAACTGTATTAACCAGTGTTACCCCAATAAGCAATTAAAATTAAAACAAAATTAAATAAAATAAAATGGAAACAAGATGTTTGGTCGACGATACTTATACCAGACAAAATAGACTTTAAAACAAAGGTTATAACAAGAAACAAAGAAGGACCCAGTGATTTTACTTTTGGGTATTTATATGATGAAACCCAAAACTACTAAGGTGCATGTGAATCCATATGTTCATTGCAGCTTTATTTACAGGAGCCCAGATATCAATAGATGAATGGTTAAAGAAGTACGTACATTCAATGGACTATTACTCAACGATAGAAATGAATGAAATCTTGCCATCTGCAACAATATAGATGGACCTAGATGGTATTGTGCCAATTGGAGTAAGTCAGAGAAAGACAAATGCCATATGATTTCACTTATATGTGTAATCTAAAAATGAACAAAACAAAATCAGAAACAAAGTCATAGATACATAGAACATATTGATGTTTGCCAGATGGGAGGAGGCTTGGGGAGACGGGTGAAAAAGAGAAGGGATTAAGAAGTACAAATTGGTAGTTACAAAATAGTCATGGGGTTATAAATTATAGCATAAGGAATATTGTTAGTAATATTTGTAGTAACTGTATGGTGTCAGGTGGGTAATAGATTTATAGGGATTGGTCACTTTTTAAGTTATATAAATGTCTAATCACTTGTACATTTGAAACAATATTGTATATCAACTGTAATTGAAAAATACAGAAATTATTAGGGTAAAGAATAGCTAAAGAAGGAATCGTTGATTTTCCGAAAGAGGAGAGAGAATGGGATCATTTACAATGCTCAGTTAAAATGAGCAGAAAGTGGAAGACAAGGAACAAGGGAAATTCATAGAAAATAGTTATAAATATGCTAGTTATCCAAGTATATTGATAATCACATTAAATATGAATGGTCTTAAATACACCATTTAAATAACAGAGACTTTCATAGTGGTTATAAAAAAACAAGACCCAACTACAGTTAACCCTTGAACAACATGAGTTGGTAACATGGGTTCATTTATACATGGATTTTTTTTTTTTCAATAAATACTGTAAATGTATTTTCTCTTCCTTATGATTTTCTTAATAACATGTTTTTCTCTAGCTTTATTTTAAGAATACAGTATATAATACATAGAACATGCAAAATACATGTTAATTGACTTCATGTTATTCGTAAGACTTCTGGTCAATAGTAGGCTATCGCTAGTTAAGATTTTGGGGAGTCAGAAGTTCCATGTGGATTTTCAACTGTGTGAGGGGTTAGTGCCTCTAACCCTGCATTGTTCAAGTGTCAACTTTGTATGTCAATAAATACTGTAAATTACTTTATATATAAATCCATACTTTATATATAAAGATACAGATAGATTGAAAGTAAAGGGGTAAAGGAAGATACACCATATTAGTACTAATGAAAAGAAAGCTGGAGTAGCTATATGAATTTCAAATAAACTTCAGAGTAAAGAATACAAACAGGGAAAAAGGGCGACACTGCATACCGATAAAGAGGTCAGTTCTCCAAGACTAACAAACAGTCCTTAATGTGTATGCACTTGACAGAGCATCAGGATACATGAGGAAAAACTGACGGAACAGGAGGAATAGACGAAGTTTTGGTTGAGACTTTAGCACCCCTCTGTCAGATGCAGTGGGCATGAGGACATATTTTAACTTAACACCGTTAATCAATTGGACATAATTGATATCTGTAGACTCCTTAGTTCAACAACAGAAAACGTTCTTTTCAAGCTCCTGTGGAACATTCTGGGCCATAAAATACCCATTAATAAACTTTTAAGTTTGCTAATAGAGAAAAAATTGAGTAGAAATTACATAGAGTATATTTTTAGACCATGGTGGAATGAAACTTGAAATCAGTAACAGAGATAGCTGGAAAACCGCAAAATATTTGGAAATTTAAACAACCTAACAAATGGTTCAAAGAAGAAATGTCAAGAGAAATTAAATATTTTTAACTAAATGAGAGAATTTGGTTCCTAATTTATATATTTGATAAAGAATGAGATGGAATAGAATCTTAATTTTTTTTTCTTTTCAAAAGACTACCCAGGTAATAAAAGAAATATATACACATTAAAAAAAATTGGAGAAGTATAAAAAGCAGATAGTTATCCTTAATCCTCCTATCCAAAAATACTTTGTTCATGTTAACGTCCAATCATTTCTCTAAATGTGATTTTATTAAATTAAAAACATGCTCAATACTCAATATAGTTATATAGTTCAAAATTTTTTTTTTTAATTTAAAATATACACTGTAAAAAGTCTTCCTTGTGCCTCTACCTTACATCTTCCCAGTTCTCAACTCTCCCCAAGAAATTAGTTAACAATTTTCTTTTCATCTGTAGTTTATGTGGTCCAGTGAATACAAATAATTATTCACAATTCTCCCTTATTGTAGAGAAAGTAACATAGTCTTTATTCCTGCATCTTATTTTTTTTCTGCTTGCTATATCCTGGTGATTTTTGGCAACTGCTTAGTATTCTAATGTGAATATATCAGATCTCTTTACCAAGAGACATTTTTTCCCCCAACGTTATTTTATTAGCATTTCTCCATCTTACGAGTATAGTATAGTGTCATTATTCCTGTGTGGTTAGATATTTGGGTTGTTGCCATGTGAGGCCACATAAACTTGCTCATGAAAGCTGCCTGGTATACACCTGTAAGCCACTGTCATCATTACCTTAGCATACATGTCCAGGTTCCTGATGCATATAGCCAGTGCCTCCTTAAAAAGCTGTCCCAATTTTCTTGTCCAGCATCTGCATAAACAGGAATCTTGAGATGGGCATTTCTGTAGAGGGCAGAAAAAGGCAGAAGTGCCCATTGTGTTATGGCAGCCAGCTCCTGAAACGTGTAGTGCCTGAGTGGAAGGGGTCCAGGAAAGAAGAGACATGGCAGGAGCCGACACTCGACACTTACTTCCTATATTTCAGGCACTGTTCTAATCACTGTGCACGATTACAAATTCTTTCAGTACTTGCGTGAGGTAGGCAACTATCCTCATTTTGTAGATGGAGAAACCAGTGCTTGGAGCCCTTTCTGTTATCTGCCTTTAACTCGGTGTGGAAATCCTTTGCAAGGCCAACAGGGGTGGCTGCCAATAGAGAGAGAATAGGTGAGGTTGGCCTCCACCCAGACATCCTGAGTGACCAGTTAGGTGGGCGAAACAGTATTTGCCAAGCACCCTGGGTCCATGTTAATGCAGACATTTGAGGAGTGCTGCTCTGATTAGAATACTGTTGTTGAATTATTTAGAAATTCCTCACTTTCGGTTTATGCTGCAAATGTAAACATAAAATAAAATGCACAGGGTGTAGTTCTCAGAGATACCCCTCTCTGTTGAACTTGGGGCCGCAGGGAGTTCCTACACTACAGCTCAGACACTGTGGATGTTTTCTGGCTGTAGCATTATCACACTGAGCCCCTCAGTACTTGGGAGAGATTTAGGGGGCGACGAAGGAGACAAGAGGAGCGTGGCTGCTGGCCTGGAGGAAATCAACAAGTGGTAGTGCCCCATAACGTAACTTTTAATCCTGGGGCTCAGCCAGATGTCTGGCATGTGCAATCTTTCTTTTGCATTAAGTCAATATTATTTGATATGAAATCAGGGCGAAATCCCAGTCGTTTACTTTTTCGTGCCAAGAAAAGTTTGGTCTTTATACTTTGAAGAGTTCTGTATCTTTTAAAATCTCGCTTTCAGTAAATATTGATATTGGGGGACAAGGGTTAGGCCATGCATTCCATGCTGCAGAGAGTGACATCTTGTGCAGTGTTTATTCCAGGCCTCTGACTTGGGCCGTGGATAAAGGGAAATGGGAAATGTGTAGCAAGTGTCTTTATGATGGAATTTTACTGTATACTAAATCATGCACGTTCACGGAAAGAACCAACCCTGGGTTTTATTTTTTAGTTTTTCCAAAGTCTTCGCTTCCAGGCTGCAAATCCTTAATTGGTAATTGGTATCTCATCAGTTCAGCCGAGTGTGGCCTTGGCCCAGGGAGGAGGTATATGCAGCCTACACTAGGAACTTTAGTAAAAAAATCAAAGAGAAACATACATGTTTAGTTGGTTTTTATGCGGACGTCCCCTTTGGTAGAAGAGAATGCTTGATTTCTTTATGGATTCTGAACAATAATTTTGAGTTATCTCAAGAGTTCAATTTCAACTGTTTTTTTTTCTTTCATATTTATGTATCATTTGTGGGGATTTCAGGCACAGTGGAATTCATTTTAAAGACCTATGGGCATTTCACTTGTGGTTGGGCTAGTTGTGTTTTCAGAGCACATTGTAGGCCTGGGCATTCCTCAGCTGTCCCACCCCCTGCCCATCCTCACCCCAACATAACATGCCTGCGTTCTGCCGGGAATGCCGTTTTGAATCTATTTAAGGAAGTTATGTGAAAAAGGAAAACATTAGTTTGCTTTACTATTTAGTTTTTACTGTTTCCCTTCCTTGGTTATTAATTTGAGCTCTTTTAGGCTCGTTTCTTAAGGCTTCTATTTTTCTAGCTGTGATTACAGCACATGGCCGTTGTAAAAGTAACAGGGTTGTGGGGGAGGGTTATTTGGCAGTCACATCCAGCAATATCCAGCAAATGAATGAGCCTTTCTCCTTTTTTCTTCCTCTCTCCACCCTCAACTTAGAGTTTTGAATGCCATGATCATTTTTGGTATACTTTGAACTACGCAGTTGATGTGTTTTGAGGGCTTTTTTTCCCTGAGCCGTGAGGGTTGACTTTACTGCTCTGTTAGTAATATTACTTTGTATTTTTGTAGCACCTCTCACTGCTGATTATTTATGCTTGTAACAGTTTCAAAGTTTCTTCTCTGTTCTCGTCATAATTCTTTACCAGATTAATTAGTCAGCAGACTCTGGTACCATGTCCTTTTTAGGACAGGAATTAGAGTTTCTGTCAGTGTTAGAGACAGAACACATTCTCCTTAGAAAAAAAGGGCTATTGAAAACATTGATTTTTATAGGGTTTTCAGGTACTTAAATAGGATGCATCAATGCCACTATTTAAATAAACATCACAAAATAGTTTTATGGGACATACCTAAGCCTTTTTAGGTTGAGTGAGTGAATTGGGATGCAGCAGAGTTGGCTAAATTGTCAAAAGATGAGAAAACAACAAACCAGGTGGATAGCCTTTTGGATGAAAAAAGCCCTAATTTGTGGCTCATCTCTCCACTCAGCTAACCTGCTGAGCACTGTTCCCAAACTGCCTGGGGCCAAAACACCAGCTAGGGGTATGTGATTTCAATTCCAGATACAGATTTCTGGCCCACCTAGATATTTGCTCGGGAATCTGCATTTATATGTGCTCATAGGTACTGAGGGAGCTGCCCTCCCTGGAGATGGCAAAGCTGGGGCAGAGGTCATAAGGAAGAAAATGGCTTGCTGCTTGTGCTCAGTGAGTGCACCTAGTAATGACTTGTACAAAGCAATCGACAAGGCAGACCAAAGTCATTGTTAACTAGCACACAGGCAGCCAGCGGGGAGAGTGACCACGGGCAGTGGGACGGCTTCCCACACAAAGTCACTTCTGAATTGAGCCTTGCAGAAGAAGGCCTGAGGTGATGGTGCAGGTTATGGATTCATGTCCTTGTTCGATGTCAGGGAATTATGACTCTCAAGTGAGTTGTATAATTCATTACATATTATAATGTAATAATAATATAAGTAGAGTGCACAGTAAATGTAATGCACTTGAATCACCCTGAAACCATCTCTTATCCTAGTCTGTGGAAAAATTGTCTTCCACGAAACCAGTTCCTGGTGCCAAAAAGGTTAGGGATGGCGGGATGGCTGCTCTGTTCCATTCCGTTAGCGTATGTGTTTGTCCTTATGCCAGCCTACGTTTTGATTACTATTTCTTTATAATATGTGTTGAAATCAAGAAATGTGAGTCTTCCAACTTAATTTTTTTTTTTTTTTTTTTTCAAAATTATCTTGGCTATTCAGTGTCCCTTAAGATTCCATATGAATTTTAGGATGATTTTTTTTTTCTGTTTCTGCAGAAAATGCTGTTGGGATTTTGATAGGGATGGGGTTGCTTAAGTATTACTTTTGAAATAGGAAGACCTTTGTTTAAAAAGTTCCTTTTTTAAAATAAGTCACCTTAGGAGTTTGCTGAAATAGTATCTAGAAAATGAGATCCGCAATCTTTCACATGTCCTTGCCTTGACATATGGGCCCGGTATGGGGGAAAATATATATAGTTACTGGTTTATTCTGTGAACCTGTGGAAGACCTAGGATACCCTTCCACAGAGACCATCTCTGTAGAAGCATTCGTGCCCCCCTGACCCCCAGTCTTGGTGGCAGTCTCCTAGACACCCTCAAGCTTGAAAGACTGTGATAATAAGGACGAATTAAGTGGAAACCAAGCTTACAACCTGGAATATCATGTTGTCATGTGGAGCCACCACTTCTGTCCCTTGTCTGAGGATGAGAAGTTGTCCTCTGACTCTCACTCCTGGGTGGGAGAACATGTCAGGAAACAGCCCCAGATGCTGGAAGGCATTAATGATGCCCATGCCTTCCTGGAGGTGACAGGAGATTTTCAGGGGGATGTGTGATGTGCAGGTAGGGGTGGGACACTTTTTTTTTGGTGGGGGGTGTTTTCTGAGAAAGTTTTATTGAAAGATTTATCGTGGGGACTGTTTTTTTGAGTTTGCCTGTTTTGCCTGTCATCCCTGAAACCTAACCCTTAGTGTGCTAGTACCTCAAAGCAGAACCCTGGTCCCTGGTTGGGAAGCAGGTGGGGGGAGTCCAGGGGGAGCCAAGGGGGCGGGTTGCAGAGGGAGCCAAAGCAGTGTGCGAGGGAGGATTCATGTGGCAGCAGTGCTTCAGGCCCCCCGTTCTCCGCCCTCCTGTCATGGTGCTTGTGTTTTCTTTCTCTGTGACTAAAGTGGGATGGCATGGCCCAGACTGTGGAAGAATGGCTTTCCTCCTACATGCTTGATCATCACTGCCTTTTGAAGGGAGACATTGTTCCCTAGGGCCTCTGCTGCATGGCAGGTATTACCTGACCCCAGCGAGTGAGGGTTGTGAGTGAAATGTTAAAGTGATTGCCTGTGCACACGGGAGGTGTGTGGAATCCAAATTGTTCTGCCATTTGTGGCTTTACAAACCACTCTCTGACTGTCAGCGGGCTCTGGTTTTATGTGTACAAGGTACATATTAAAAAAACAAACTGAAAGACTATTTTCTCCCATACTTTTGTGCCTTTGCTTTTATGTCAGATTTGTTTTACAAATTATAAACTTTGTTTACTTTAGATACACATGCTTAATTCTGTCTGAAAAATCAGTCTTCCTTCCGATTTGAATGCTTTATCTGGGACAGAGCTTCTCAGAAGACAGTCAACTCTGTAATCAGATTAACCTTAATTAGGGGAGGACCGACCCAAATAACTGGCCCATGTTTTTGTTCAGATAATTAGACTTGTTTAAAATTCTTCTAATTGCAAATATAAATTAGTTTCTATGAAGAATAATAAAATAACTAGAATCTCAGTGAAAGATACATGAACACTTTTATTATACAGTCTGAACACTTAGGTGTTCAGAACTTTTTTAGTGTTTTTCTTGGAAATTACATACTTTCATTTTGTCTCCTTTAGTTGACCAGATATACCACCTGGCCTCTCCAGCCTCCCCTCCAAACTACATGTACAACCCCATCAAGACGCTAAAGACCAACACGATCGGGACGTTGAACATGCTGGGTAAGTCCCCTGACCTGATTTTACAGCTCTTGTCGGAAATATTGGAGCCGACTCCAGGCATACGTCATTGTGCTACAAGAGTTTGATCCTGGTCTTTACGCCCCTCCCTCAGCCGGCCTGGGCTATTTCAGTGTGATTCTATTTGCCATCAGAATTGGTCATAGGGGAGACAGTCATTGTAGTGAGTCTCCTAGACACCCTCAAGCTTGAAAGACTGTGATAATAAGGATGAATCAAGTGGAAACCAAGCTCACAGCCTGGAATATCATGCTCTCATGTGGAGCCACCACTTCTGTCCCTTGTCTGAGGATGAGAAGTTGTCCTCTGACTCTCACTCCTGGGTGGGAGAACATGTCAGGAAACAGCCCCAGATGCTGGAAGGCATTAATGATGCCCATGCCTTCCTGGAGGTGACAGGAGATTTTCAGGGGGATGTGTGATGTGCAGGTAGGGGTGGGACACTTTTTTTTTGGTGGGGGGTGTTTTCTGAGAAAGTTTTATTGAAGAATTCATCGTGGGGACTGTTTTTTTGAGTTTGCCTGTTTTGCCTGTCATCCCTGAAACCTAACCCTTAGTGTGCTAGTACCTCAAAGCAGAACCCTGGTCCCTGGTTGGGAAGCAGGTGGGGGGAGTCCAGGGGGAGCCAAGGGGGCGGGTTGCAGAGGGAGCCAAAGCAGTGTGCGAGGGAGGATTCATGTGGCAGCAGTGCTTCAGGCCCCCCGTTCTCCGCCCTCCTGTCATGGTGCTTGTGTTTTCTTTCTCTGTGACTAAAGTGGGATGGCATGGCCCAGACTGTGGAAGAATGGCTTTCCTCCTACATGCTTGATCATCACTGCCTTTTGAAGGGAGACATTGTTCCCTAGGGCCTCTGCTGCATGGCAGGTATTACCTGACCCCAGCGAGTGAGGGTTGAGAGTGAAATGTTAAAGTGATTGCCTGTGCACACGGGAGGTGTGTGGAATCCAAATTGTTCTGCCATTTGTGGCTTTACAAACCACTCTCTGACTGTCAGCGGGCTCTGGTTTTATGTGTACAAGGTACATATTAAAAAAACAAACTGAAAGACTATTTTCTCCCATACTTTTGTGCCTTTGCTTTTATGTCAGATTTGTTTTACAAATTATAAACTTTGTTTACTTTAGATACACATGCTTAATTCTGTCTGAAAAATCAGTCTTCCTTCCGATTTGAATGCTTTATCTGGGACAGAGCTTCTCAGAAGACAGTCAACTCTGTAATCAGATTAACCTTAATTAGGGGAGGACCGACCCAAATAACTGGCCCATGTTTTTGTTCAGATAATTAGACTTGTTTAAAATTCTTCTAATTGCAAATATAAATTAGTTTCTATGAAGAATAATAAAATAACTAGAATCTCAGTGAAAGATACATGAACACTTTTATTATACAGTCTGAACACTTAGGTGTTCAGAACTTTTTTAGTGTTTTTCTTGGAAATTACATACTTTCATTTTGTCTCCTTTAGTTGACCAGATATACCACCTGGCCTCTCCAGCCTCCCCTCCAAACTACATGTACAACCCCATCAAGACGCTAAAGACCAACACGATCGGGACGTTGAACATGCTGGGTAAGTCCCCTGACCTGATTTTACAGCTCTTGTTGGAAATATTGGAGCCGACTCCAGGCATATGTCATTGTGCTACAAGAGTTTGATCCTGGTCTTTACGCCCCTCCCTCAGCCGGCCTGGGCTATTTCAGTGTGATTCTATTTGCCATCAGAATTGGTCATAGGGGAGACAGTCATTGTAGTGACCAGTCTGTGTTGCCTCATTTCAGTCTCTCGGGATGACTACCTGTGCTTCCCAGTGAAAACCCATTCCTCCAACCCTTTCCCCTCTGTGTGTGCCTCCCTGCTGGAAAGGGGCACTGGCAGCTCTGCTCTAAGGCTGGGTTGAGGGAGCACACACATACACACACACACGTGCATGCACACTCGCAGGTTTCAGAAGAGATCTTGGAAGGAGTGGGGGGAGGGCCATCCTTATGGGGTTCTTGAATCGGCTACCTGTCTCCAGACTGAACTGCAGGATTCACCTTAGAAGTGCAAGATGAGAGTGAGCATTGTTGAAGGTGACCACACATGTGTATTCACAAACGATATGTTGTGGATAATATGCATGTATTAATGTTTGAAATTAGAAGCATGCCTAAGCTCGGCACAGGTTTCAAAAACTAGGAGTTTTAATTAAGTTGCAAAGTTGAAGAAAAGAACCACTTTTAAAATGTCAAGTAAAAAAAAAATAGATTTAATAATAGAAACATTTAAAACAGGTCCTATAAATGGATTTGGGAAAGATAGCACTAAGTTTTAATTTGAGCAAAACATCAGACACGGGTCTGAAAAGGCAGCCAGAGATGGGTTTTCAAGCCTCTCAGACTACACATTTTGGGGAAATCAAGCTCTGCCTGAAGTGAAATGATCTATTCTTATAGTCTAGGAAGAGTATTTGTCCTGTTATGACTGCTGCCCTGGTCACCAGACAGAAGAGCGTGCCCCCACTTCTTCTTAGAGATGGACTATGTTACAGGCTGCCTCCATTCTGGCCACTATAAGCTCCTTCCTTCTTCACACTTTTCCTCTGCCTCCCCAGACCCCTCCTTCATACCAGAATTAGACACAATAGAGGAAAAGCCACCAAGAGTGTAATGTTTAAAAAGAGGTCATTCATTCTACGTTTGGTCATTCATTGGGTTTAGGCGATGAGGTCACTGCCTATGGCACCGTCCAGTTCACTCTGAGGGGGAGCCAGACAAGAATTATTCTCAGGCTCTTCTGCCAGGGAACTTGATGCCTCGGGGGCAACAGTATGTGGGCACAGGCATCAGTGACACCAAGTAGGAAGGGGAAGCTTCCACAAGATAGGCATCAGTGAAGTGCTTGTAGAGTTTAAGGTGCAAGTGACTCTTGGGCTAGGGCTTGAACCATGAGTGAGCTTGGACCCTTTGACCTGGAGGTCTTGAAGGAGTGGCAAAGGGTCCTCTGGGAATGATATGGACAGAAGCTGAAGAGAAACAATCACAAGGCCAGAAAGAGACTTTTATTGTGAGCTGAGACATGGGACTTTTATTGTGAACTGAGAGGAGCTTTCACTAGCTGCTTTGCACTTAAGACAAGATGCACTGAATGTCGCCTGGCTCCTTCCTGGTTGGGGCCCTTCCTCTCTGTGGCTTCGCCACCTCCCTCGTTCTGTGCTTGGCTTCTTCATGATGAAACCTCTTTGTCCAGTTTCTGAACTTGGCGCTGTCGCAGAACAGGTGTGTCCCCTGGCTTTGCCCCAGCAATGACCCCATGGTGAAGGAGATGTTCTGTGTCTTGAGCACCTGGTTGTGATAGTGAACTGTAGCTTTGCAAGTTTTCACCGATGGGTAAAACTGGGTGAAGGGTACGTGAGATCTCTCTGTATTATTTCTTTCAACTATATTGGAATTTACAATTATCTCAAATTAAAAGTTTGATGGAAAAAAAGACCTTGGTTCCTTTTGAAGCTCCGTTGTCTGTGCAGTGATGTGGCGTGGTGTCCGCTTCACAGACTTCTGTGGGTGACTTAGAGTTGAGGAGATGGGTCTGTGGTCTCGGGAGCCTAGAAATTCCACATCTATCATGCTGCATCCCTTTTACCACCTTTATCCTCAGGCACATGGCAGCACCTGCACAGGTCATCTTCAGATCCTTACCTTTCGACATCTCTGTTCTTCTGTTCTTCATGTGCATCTTCTTGGCTCCCCCAGGTGCTCCTGCACTCAGCCCTGGTTCCCATGTACTGGGACCTTTCTGTCTCATCCGGCCTCCCCCGGAAGTGGCTGCAGGTTGTGTGTGTTCACCTGTCCTCTCCCTCCTCGGGCCCTGTGTGCGGTGCTGGGTGCTGAGGGTGTGCGGCCCGGCTAGCCCTCGCAGTCTCTTGTGTGTGTGCGCGCCAGGGTCCATGGTGGAGGACATTTGGAAAGTGCTTGGTTAAGTGAAGGGCAGTGGGGTTCTTTTGTGCAGAGCTTCTCAGAGGCTCTGGTGACCTGTACATTGGGACTCTGCAGGCTTTTAGAGGACTTTCTACACTTTTGTAACCACCATAGATAATGATGTTGTACTGTAGTCCTTTCTAAGTATGAAGGGTAAATGCAAGCAAGGATTCATGCAGGACAGAGGAATGTGGTGAGCTGCTTTGGAGAAGGTGCTATTTAAGCTAAACCTGGAAAGAAGACAGGACAGGGTTGGAAGTACGCAGACATGGGGACTGGCTTGGGCACATTGGAGAAGTGGCAGGTGGACCATTTTGGAGGGAATGGTGGAAGTTAAGGTTCAAAGGGCCTTGTCTGCTGCCAACCCGGCTGAAGCTACCTGATAAAATACTGGATGATGTGTTGAGGCAAAGGAATCTTTGTGAAACTCCTCAGATCACACCTTATTAAACCAACGAGTTCTGCATTTGGCCTTGCTTACAATTATAAGTATCCAGCTAAATACTGTGCTTCTGAGGGTTCATTTGTGTTTAATTTTCTTATTGTTTTTTGTTATTTTGTTTTCATTTCCTAAGTAGGTGCAATAAGAGTGGGTAATCGAAGACATACGGATGATCAGATACCATTAATACCCCCAAAATTCCTAAACTGGCCACAAAAATGTGCATATGCATGTCTGTTTTCCTTGTTTCCCTGAAGTCGACAATTTCTCTTATCACGTCTCTGTTTCCTGTAGGGCTGGCAAAGCGAGTTGGCGCTCGTCTGCTCCTGGCCTCTACCTCAGAGGTGTATGGAGGTGAGTAGGTGGGACTTCTACAAGGGACACTCGCTCTGGCCCCACTGGACCATTTGCATCCTGTTTTAGGTGAAGAAGGAATCAAAACTGAGCCCAGGATTCTGTTTAAGGAAGGCCTAGCCTGTCTTTCCTGTTCAGTGTATGACAGCAAAGAGGCTTCCCACCTGGCTGTCTGTGGACTCCAGGCTCTCTCCTCTGGGTGGGACAAACCTGTTTTTCTCTTGCTGGAGCACATCCTCAGAGGACTGTCTCATATCACCTTGCCAACAAAGACCTGCCATTCATGATCCCACAGAAGTGTTTTTGCCATTCTGCTCTAAAAGTGCCCCAGAAATTAGCTTCATTAAGAATTTTTTTCTTTCTTTTTCTTTTTTTTTTTTTTTGTCAATTTAGCTGTGCGTGTTATTCTTCAGTGTAAACAAGCATGCCATGAGCCTGACCCACTAAAAAATCGGGGTTAGCCTTTGAAGCTTGCTTGCTGAAGACTTGTGATGATGCCTCACTGTATAACGATTTCTCGAAGAATCTTAGATAGTGCCAGGAAACTCAAGGGCCTGTTCTGCCAACCTGTAGCACCTCACCGCCCTCCCCATCCCCATCAAGGAAGAGAGAATGCCAGGGGTGGGAGGAGGGTTACATTTTCAGTTTACCTGTGTTTCCATTTGGCTCCAAACCAGCTGGGTTGCAAGATTTCGGGGCACTGCTTAGTGGATGCAGCAGAAGCCAGGCTCTGCCGTGATGGAATTTATCACCTTCATATTATTGTTACAGACAGGAGAAATGGTGACGGGAAAGGGGAAAATGGGAAGAGTTGTTGTTTTTGTTTTTGTTTTTTTAATTCAGGGAACCAAATGAAAATAATCCCAGAAACAGAAATTCCACCACGTGCAGTTAATGTTCTTTGTAATCCTGTGACAGTGGAGCACCACCACTTCTTTGAAATCCTCTGCAGTTAGAAGGATGGAAGTGTCCACCGTCCCCGTGTTCACCCTGCTGCATTAGGAGTAGGTGGTTGAGTGGACTCTCAAGTTTTCCTCTTGCTGTTCTTTCCATATCAAGATTCTGGGAAGGACCGGGAAGTTCCCCCTTGACATTGGATGATCCCCCTTTGCTTCCTCTGACGGGCTTCACGTATCACAAGAGGAGTGGTGCTCTCCGGTCCGACCAGCTGAATCTTTTCAAATGCCTCAACTATATGTGAAGGTGCTCGTGGTCTCTGTCCAGGGGAGCACAGTGACATCTCTTCCACACCCACCCTCTTCTCCCTCCCATCTCAGTTATCACCTGCACATTTGACAAGAGCTTGTGTTCTTCAGCGCCTTACATAATCTCAGGGCCCGACTCTGGGATCCACCTGGCACGCCACTCTGATGTTTCGTAACTACAGTAAACTGGCTTTTTTTGGAGTGAGTGCTTAGTCTGTTAGCCATACAAAGTGCTGAAACGGGGAGATCGATTAAACATCAGTTCTGACTGTAGCCCTTTACTTTCTTGGAAACAAAATGATTTTTCACTTTTTTTTTTTTTTTCAGTGATTTCATGAGGGAAATTTTAAAAGCTGTTTCATGAACCTTTAGTATCCTGGGCATTTCAGCCCAGGCGGTGGACAGTCAGGGCGTGGGCAGGTTGCCCAGCCTTCTCGTTCTCGTCACTTGCCAGATTTATGACCATCTCTTTTGGAGTCTTGCTTGCCCAGCCCTTGTCACAAATAGCCAGGAAAGGTCTGATGTCAGTCACCCGTTAACATCTGTATAAATTTAAGTCATTGGTTTTCTTCTCTCAGAGAGTATTTGCCTTAGGCCTTTTCTCTCACTGTGCAGTAAAATGTGCCCCTTCTTAAGAGAATTTTAAACCTCAGCAGCACATAGAAGGGTCTGAATCTGTGCTGTGCTTCTGGAGGAAGTGCTAGTCTCCCAAGGGGACAGCCCGCTCAGTCCCATGTGTGTCCCATTGTACCCAAAAGCCAAAGTCAGACTTATGCTACAAGATACACAAGAAATGAATTTATAACATAGATTCCTGTACCTTGTCTGGGATTCTTGGCAAAGATTTACACATTTTATACGATGGTTGTATAAAATTCCTGGAGAACCAGATATATCTCTATCAATTCACATTCTAAAAATATACTTGTGTTAAAGAATTTGTTACCACATTTCCTTAAATAGTCATCTCCCTGGTACATCTTAAAGTATGATTGATTTACATACCAGAAGAGTAGGAATTGGGAAATATGAAAAACGCTAAAGGAACAAGCAGCCCTTTGCCACTGGACGCTTCGTCCTCCCACCAACACTAGACCAGGCCTTCTGGGTGTCTCTCTGAGGTTCTCAGGTTTGTTCTGGTAATGGCATATGTGAATGTCATTTTCCACAGAGATGCTTTTAAAATTTTTTCAATAAATACATGTTTTGCCTTAATTATATATTTTATAAATATAAAATTAAACCATATATCTCTTCACATATTATATTTAATTATAGTTTATATAATAATCTAAAAGTTAAGAACAGTTTATGGGAGAGAAAGAAGACTTAAAATTGAAAGCCTTTGACCTTTTAATTTTATTTTCCTGGAAAATACGATAGTACTTAATATGAGAGGTAGGAATGGCATGTCCTACTGGAACTTGGAGAATGAACTGTGCATTGTAGAAGTCCCTCTGTCACATGGATCTCTCCATTCGTGAAGTTTATCTTGGTCTTTCCACAGCTTCCTTTTGTATCATAAATATTCAATGTTCATCATTCACGTGAACTTGAAACAAAGGAGATGAAAGCACGGTCTCACTTTTCTCCCCCTCATAGATCCTGAAGTCCACCCTCAGAGTGAGGGTTACTGGGGACATGTGAATCCGATAGGCCCCCGAGCCTGCTACGACGAAGGCAAACGCGTTGCGGAGACCATGTGCTATGCCTACATGAAGCAGGTATCGATGCAGGTGCAGGGCTTGGGGTGCAGATATGCAGAGCGCTCATCTCGTGAAATGTGAAGCTTTACAAAGAGATGAAATGCCATGATTAACTGCCGGGGATGGGTGCTGGGGAAGCCCAGATTCCCACTATTGTAAATTAATGGTGGTATCAACAGGTTCTCTCATGTGTCTCCTTTTTTAAAAAATGATTTCCAAGGGATAAATTTTTAGGTTTGGAGGCTGTATGCTGCTTTGTTGCCTAATTGCCCAGCAGCAGTTAAGAAGTGCCTCTGCTTTCCTGAAGCCTCTGAATCAGTGGACTTTCTTTTTTTCTTTTTTCTTTCAGTTGTCTAATAGGTATAAAATGAGTCATTATTTGCTTTCATTTGAGCCTCTTTAGGAACTGTTATTTACATTTATTTACTGTTATTTCCTGCTTTCTTAATTGCTCATTGCTGTACAGGGGGCTTCTCCCATGGAGAGTTTTGTGTCACAGATTTGCTTGCCTATGTGCTGTAGGGGAAGGAACCCACAGACTGAGAGGTAGAGGGTCTGGGCTCCCGCTGTGTCCTCAGAGATGTGGCTTACCCCTTGGTCACTCGGTTCTTGTCTCTAATGTGGGGTTCAGCACACTGTCCTGCCTTCATTGGGGCTGTGTGAGAGTTGTTGAGACATCCAGACAGAGCCTTCAGAGATGTGGCTTACCCCTTGGTCACTCGGTTCTCGTCTCTAATGTGGGGTTCAGCCTGCGTTGGGGCTGTGTGAGAGCTGTTGAGACATCCAGACAAAGCCCTCAAGGGCCAGGTGAGGCCTGACTAGTGCATCGGTTTCGTGGTGACTGTCCTGTTGTGCTTGGAGCAGCGCTCTGAGATCCTCATGGGTGTGCTCTTTGTTGGAGGAACACATGACAGGAGAAGCTGATGACAGATGTGTTGTGGCCCATGCTTCCAGGACGGAAAGAAGAGTGAGCATATCTCCCTGGGAGCGGTGTTCTCAGGCCCAGGGTCCTGCCTGCCAGTGAGGTCGGAGTTCAGACAGCTGTGGGCTTCGTGTGAGGAGAGAGGTGTGTCTGGGTGCCTGGCGCTGAGTTGCTGATGGCCAAGCCAAAGTATCCTTGAGCATCTGTTTTTTAATGAAATACCAACATAAAAGACTCACAAAGTAACCTTGTGCTGATGTAGGTATTTAGGCCTTTATTTCTTGGCCAGAAGCAGAACTAATTGCTTTCTAAGCTACTTTGGACAGTTGGCTTATATTATCCATTTATTTCAAGAAACAATCCGTTTTAGAAAGATATACCATTATCATTTTTGAGCCCAGAATCTCTACCTCAAAATTTAAGATGGTCTTCCAGATACATAGCACAACTTGTATGTATGTTGGTACTTAAGAAAACTAAGTCGAGTGCATGAGGGACACATAATTACATTTTTAGGAAATTTGAAGAGGGTTGTGGCTCTTAGTTGTTGTCCTGCTTTCAGTCTTGTGTTTCTCAGTGAATTTTTAAATGGATAAAGCTGATGAGCAAACAGGACATTTTTATTGAACTTTTAATTAAGTGTTTAATAGTGTAACTTAATTGATAATTTTGTAAGTATACATATTAGCCTAAGGATGCGAGTTTGTGATAATTATAGTATTTTGCAATACTATAGTCAGCATATTTTGAGCACTGACTGTATGCCTGGAACTGTAATGCATATCTGGATACCAGCCAGGGGATGCATTTCACACACACACTTACAGTGTTTATACATGTCATCTGGCTGAGCTCAAGAATGTAGCACCTAGGGGACTCGGGAACTGTCACATAGGTGGTCTAGTTGACAGTGTGCCCAAGTGGGCCGGCCTCTTTGAGGCTCGGCCTGTTTTAGAGCTGGGTCTGTTTAATGTCCCCTCGGTCCCACGGCCCCTTTGAAGTGGGTGTGGGTGGCCCATTTTACAGATGGAAGAGTGGGCTCTAGAACTTGTTTCCCCTTCCCAGACTGTCAGCAGAGCTCGAACCCATGACTGGCGGCACGCAGTGTGTGCTGCTGCCCCCTTTCTCAGCTGTCGCAGGTCAGGAAGCATGGCCGAGCGAAAGATGCAGCTCTGAGTGCAAGGGCATGGGCCTCCTACGAAGCACAGTCATGTGACGACGCCCAGGACCCACAATGCCGGTGGCATTGCTCTAGAATTGGCATCGCTCCCCAGGGCAGTGGGATTCATCAGCAAGGAGCCGCTCTGCGACATTGTCAGTTTACAGTTCTGAATGTGCAGCCTTTCAAGATAGCAGCTGTTATGAGAAAATTCCAAACTTTTAAGTGTTAACGATTTATGTTATCTAGAAGTTAACAATGAAAAAAATGACCAGAAAGAAGGGTGATCTGGGTGGAATGGTATGTCTTTGGCATGTTTTTAATTATTTAATAACAAATTATATTTTATACATAATGACACATCTACTCTTAAGTTTAAATCATTATTTCATTTCTCCCATATAATATATGGATATATTTCACTGTGAGTTACCCTGGTATATAAAGATTGAGAATATAAACGAGATAAATAGAGGTAGGAATAACCTTTTTATAGATTTTCCCTTTTCCCAAGGATTCTCTTCTGAATTTCTCTTAATGAAATATGCTAATGTATTCAAAATAAAATTTGATTTCCCAGAAAAATCTATTGCAGTATGTACTTCAGAAATATGAACATAAAGAGAAGCTCCCTTGAGTTTTTTTTCCAGGGAATGGAATGAGATGGAAGTGGGGATCAAAGGGCATAACATTTTCACAAATACTTTGAACTTGTCAGAGAGAAATTAAATTGCAACTTCTGTGTGCACTTGGACGTGGTAGTTTTATAAATGTAGGGACTTTTGTGGTGTGCTGTGGCCAGTGGTTGCTGTGTTTGAGCTCATGGCCCCGCCTGAGCCTGCCGCTCTGGGTCTATGGCCCACCCACTGGGTGGGGTATGCAAACAGGCCACCATTCATAAAACCACAGACCAGCAGAGGAGAAAGACAGAAAACTGAGAAATCATCTAGTCCAGAGGCCTTGAGGGTATGGCTTCGTTTTATTTTCTGGCATCAGAGTACTTTAAAAGAATTAAATAGTTGGTATGAATATTATATTTTAGTTAAAAAAAAAAAATACTCTACAAGCAACTAAAACAAGTCAGGTTTAACAGGTAGGATTCACACCCTAGCAGTCCAGACCCCTGTGTCCTGGACCCTCTCAGCTCCGGCTTGCTCCCTGGGCTCCCAATCTCCATGCCCACTTGCCCACCTAGAAAGTGGCAGAGTAACAGTGTTCCCTCCTGGCCTCGCAGTGAGTGTAGCCTATTGTATAGCCAACACCTGGGACCGATTGTTACAATAAACTAAAGCAGGGCTGTTGCAGAGGTTGCTAGGCAGACAGACACTGTCCCCAACCTTGTGTGGCTTTGGCCTTCTCTCACATCGCCACCAAAAGTTCCAATTGGAACTTTTTAGCACTTTGAGATTCTTGCTCAGCAAAGTAAGCTTTGTGTTCTCTAGTGGCCTCGGTCTTATCCCTAGAGAGAGAGCAGACTCCCACTAAAATGTGTGTATGAGAGGTTGTAGGAGAATTGTGTGGTACCGCCTCCAGGCTCCTGGCCCTATTGCAGTAGGATGTGCATGTACCTCTTGCGGGGTACAAGGGAGGAAGACAAAGCATCACAGAATAGGTTCTGCCAGACCTGGGATCACTTTCTGTTAGTTCTCTGTCCCGTCCCCTTCAAGTAAATATGCCCGGTGCCTCCTTCAGGACAGGCAGTCCACACGGTGGAGGGGTGACAACCAGCTCCTGGTCAGCACTCGCTCTCCCTGTGCCATGCTTCTCTGTCACATCCCTGACATCTTCCATCAGTGAAGGCAGTGGGTGTTATCACACTGTGATGTTCAGTGGCTTGAGACAGTCCTCTCCCAGGAATGGTCACATTTTAAGAGAACTTTAGAGGGAGAGCCATTAATCCTCGCCGGTAACATTTCTGTCCTTGGAAGATGCTAGGGAGGGAGGAAGCCCTATCCCTTCATTGTACCATCTGGATCACCCTTGCCAATCAGTCCAGGGCTGCCTGCCTAACCCCTCACCCCTCTCAGCTGTGACAAAAGGGGAAGAGAGGCCATCTGATGCCAGCTCACCCACCTTGGGCTGTGTATTACTGCAGCACATCACCACTTCCAAAACCCGATCCTCAGAGCGATCCTGGGCATCTGCTGGAAATGTTTCTGAGACACTTTACACAGAGTCGCCATTATGCCAAGACCGAGTGTAATCAGAGAACAAGGTCAAAGTTCAAGGGCAGATACTAAGTTTAGAACCATAAGTTGGTGATAGACAGGAATGATGACAGTTATCAAAGCAGTTTCATGTATTTTAACTTCTGTGATGGAGTCAGGTGGATATTTTGTCCCTGTTCCAAGGATTAGACTCTTAAATATTAGAAAACTGAAGTGACTTCCACAGGAATGTACAGCTAGTGACCTCGATGAGGGCCCTCCAGGTATCCAGCTTGCCACCCCACTATGCTTCCCCCAGTGCTGCCCATGCTTATTCTGTGTGCTGCTTACCTGTGTGCACTTACGTATGCTCGTCCCTATGGCACTTTGAGCATCCAGCCTCTCTCCCAAGTTTCCACAGGTTTTGTGCTGATGTGACACACTTGGCAGGAGTTGTGCTGGTCCTTGATAAGGACCTCTGGATGCTTGGAGTCATAAGCGAGTGAGTCATGGTTCCTCACATGGGACAAAACCATGGACACAAAGTGAAACCCAGCCTTGCTTAAGAATGACTCAGCTGTCCCTGCTTTGTGCGTGCAGCTGCACCTTCCCAGGGTGGGACCAGGCGCACTCACATAGTTGTCGGCAGGGCTCTGATGGGGTGTTGAATGCGGGTCAGAAGTTCATGCGTGTGTGCGCCCAACTGGTCCTTCAGAAGAGGATCTCCCTTTACAGAGGCATTGTGGCCTGGCAGGCGCTTCCTGGGTTTTCATCCCGAGAAGCAGGCTTTGGGTCACTGGTCCTTTCCTCAGGCCTGAGATGGAGAGTGATTATAACCCCCTCCAGGATGTAGGCACCCTGTGGGCAACTGTCTAAGCAGTGGGTACCTGCTGACTGTCCACCCTCCCTCCCAGGGCCACCGCAGGATCCCAGGGCCTGAGTGTCAAGTGGCTGGTAGACTGTATGCTGAACTTTTGAGTCCTGAGGTTACCTAGATAGAGCCAGTGCACAAGCAGAGAGCAGATCTCAGCGGAGGGAGCCTTGGTTTATATTGATTTGATTTGGGAGATGAGGCTTATGAGCTAGTCTTGTTGGTGTAAACCAGGCTTGAGAGGTGGAGTTCTCGAAAAGGCATCGTAACAATCTCTGCAGCTGCACCTGTCTAAAGGAGTTGTCCTGTGTTGCCTAAGGTGACGATCCAAATGAGAAAATCAAAACAAGCAGGCTGGTTTACGAGCTGGCCAGTTAAGTGTCTGCGGAACTCTGCTTTCAAAGAGGCCGTGTTCTGGAACATTGTTTCGGAAGAAAGAGGTCGGGAAGACGGAAGCCTTGGATTTGCTACAACCCTTGTATATCCCATTGAGCTTCCTCCTGCCAGGCGTGTGGGTTTGACTATCATAAACTTGCTGAAGTTTTTCCAGACTCTTTCTTGAATGAAGCCATATTTATCCATCTCTGATTCTTTCCTCATCTTAATAATTAAGATGCAAGTGGATACTTCGAGTTATTTTCTGTTGAGATCGACATCTCTGTCCCTTCCTCCTTCCTCTCTCACTCCACTTTTTGAAATATTCTCTGGTAAATTCAGTAGAGAAAAGGGTTGATT
The DNA here is from genome assembly GCF_000325575.1 of Pteropus alecto. Taxonomy (NCBI): domain Eukaryota; kingdom Metazoa; phylum Chordata; class Mammalia; order Chiroptera; family Pteropodidae; genus Pteropus; species Pteropus alecto. Next base: position 3,943,508 of record NW_006442124.1, on the reverse strand, counting down.
TCAAATCCCTAGACCAAGTATAACAGTTCACATCTTAGTTCTAAGAATTTGAAAAATCATGAGAAAGCATTATAATGTATTTCTGGGAGGAGTTGGCAAAAATACAGTGCTTTGGTTGCCAAGTTAACTGTGTGCTGACTCTGTTATTCCTAACCATTTCCTGCCTCAGCTTATGTAGAAACTGCATGTCATTGACAGATGAGGTTGCTGTGGGCAGAGGTGGCCGACCAAGTGGCTACAGCCACTTTGAGACCTAACGCGGGCCCTTGGGGCACTGCAGCTCATCACTTTTAACTCACTATAATGAGAGTGGGATTCTGTGCTGCATAAGCCCTGTTAGCTAAAGATCTGTTAGATTCCCAGGTTGTGCCAGATCTGAGGTGATAGAAATAGAAAGAAGAGAACTATTTCGACTAGTAGGAACAATAGCAACTAATGTACATCACGGCTGGGCCCGTGCTGAGGGTTAAACAGGGATTGGCTTGATTTTTTGTAATAACCCTGTAAGGGAAGTACCAGCTCCCACATTTTACTGTGACTGAGAGAATGTAAATGACAAGGTGGTACTGAGTGGCACATGAGCCATATTCCTCACATCACCATTCTACCTGCCCCGATGCCTTTCCTGCTCAGATGCCCAGAAAATGTACTTCTTTAGTCTGATGGATCCAACAGATTAGAAAGTCTACTAATTCAGAGTTTGCGATAAATCATTTAACTTTAGTATCCATGGAAAAGCAGTCTGTGAAACTAACAAACAATATAGTTTAGAGAAGGCTTTTAAGGTTTAAAAAATATACTTTCCTGATTACATATTTGAAAATAAGTTTTTCCTGATTATAAAAGTAATATATATTTATTGTAAAAAAATAGAAACTAAAAAAAAGCACAGAAGAAAATGAATGTCTATAATTTCACCACATACGGCCATTTTAAACAATGTCGACATATCTTTCCAGGCCATTTAGCTAATAGCCACTATTGGGTGATATGTTGTCTTTAGTTTTTCAGTGGAACAGACTGGATGTAGACACAGTATAGTTCTTTAAGAATGCTTATATTGTCCCTCTTTTCCTGAGATAAAGTGCTTTTTTCTCCCTTCAAATCAGCTCTTAAATATTCATTGACAGTTAAGTCTGTATTGAGTGATAAATTTGCAAAAAATGTTGTGTGAAAAAAATTATAAAAGAGTGTGCATGACATGATCCTAATTGGAAAAATAGATATCCACTGGGGGAAAAAATATATATATAAATACGTAAGTGTCCTGCAGATCTTCTACCAGAGTGTCGATTCTGGCAACCATTTGGCGTGACACCTGGGATACGTTTGACTATCTTCGATGTTGTCCAGATTTGTTTACAATGAGCACAGTGTACACAGTTAAAAGAAAATGCCATTTTCATTTAGGAATAAAAGCAGAACACGTCCCGACACTGTCGATGCACGGGGCACCGGAAAAGTCCAAGCGTGCGTGCGAGCTGCACAGCGAGCACCCCTGTCTCTCTCTTCCTCTGCTCTCTGTTCCAGGAAGGCGTTGAGGTGCGAGTGGCACGGATCTTCAACACATTCGGGCCGCGCATGCACATGAATGACGGCCGGGTTGTCAGCAACTTCATCCTGCAGGCGCTGCAGGGGGAGCCACTCACGGTATGCGCCGGCTTCCCTGGGCCAAGAGCAAAATCGGGCACCTCCAGCGGGGGATGAGTATATCTCTCTCGATTTAGGGAATCACATTACTTAAGTTGCCACTTTGTGTTTCTGTGTATCCCTGCCACCCCTGGTGACGAGGAGGGGAGAGGCACTCACAGAAGGCAGAGGAGGAATGACTGATGTCACTCGGGCCACCTTGCTTCCTGAGCCCACATATAGCATGGTGCCATGGGCAGCGGGCTTGGTCCACGCTGCCCAGGCCTCAGAGTCCATCTGCCCTGGCTGGCCAGCCAGCCTGCAGAGACCTCTCTGCACGTTCTGGCCCACCGGCTGTAGCCAGGGGTGCACCTACACTCAGTGACCCTCAGGTGCCAAGAAGTAGAGATTCTTGGTTTGGCGGTTTTCTTGGCAGTGCTGTGAAGTGATCCCTCTGCTGATGGCTCTCCATCCAGGGAGGATTCTGGAACCCACTGGCCACCTGGTGGTCTGAAGTCAGTGGTTTGAGTGTACGACGAGGGTGCGCCCAGCTGCTCAGCGCCCTCAGATAGCCCCTGTGGGTCAGTGTGGCCTGCCTGGTCCACATGCATCCCACCATTCCCGTTGCCTCCCTGGAGAACGAGGGCCCTGGGCCTGCTCTTCCAGGGGTTTGCCGATTAAGTTCGGTTGGTTTTCTTTGGTTTTGCTGAATCCCCAGTGCTCCCCTCCTTTCTCCTCTCCCTGCTTCTCTTCCCTCCTGCTTTTTCCATTCTTCTCCCTGCCTTTCTGCCTCCACTTCTTTGCTCTTCAACCTGTGGCCTTTCCGTGGTCCTTTAAAGCTCAGCGTTCGATGGGTCTGCAGACTAGGTAAGCATCCCGGTACTCTGAAAATGCTCTAGGATGGTTTGCTTTTGAGCTGAGTATGTTCCAAGGGGGAAAGTTACAAATATATATACATATGAATCTATCCACCTATCCACGTCTCCCTTTCTCTCTCTACCTATCTACCTACCAATAGAGTTGTTTACTGTTTCTGTTCTTTGATCTTTACATCTTTTAACTCATGTAATACAACAAATCTGTGGGGTGCAGGTGGTGTTATTTCCCCATTTCCAAGATCGGGAGACTGAAGCTCAGAGATCAGATAAACTGCCCAAGCTTCTGGTGGCAGCTGTGTTTGAACCCGGAGCCCCCATTCTTTTTCTCCATTCTTCATGATCTTCAGCTCTTCTTGCATGTGTTTGCTCCCTACTGCCATCCAGAAAACTGATGTGGCTCCCCCAGGGCAAGACACATTTTCTAGGCGAGTTTTGTTTAACACATTACAGGGGAGAGGTGAATCCAGACCCCAGCTGGAGGTGCAGATGCCCCAAGCCTGCTCTCCTGCCTCCACACTCACCAAGTGCCAGCTCTGCGCCTTGGTGCTAGAGGCATGCTGTGGTCACACTCGGTCCCCCCCAAACCCCCCCACCCCGCGCCACACATCGAACCCACCAGCACACCCTAGTGACCTTGCCCTAAGTATATCCAGATACCGTGTCCTTCTCACCTCTTCTCCCATTGCCCCAGTCTGTGATGCCACCAGCTCCCATTTCATCACTGTGGCCTCCTACCCACCCTCATTCTCCTGTCGGGTACTCTCCACCCAGCAGCCAGAGGGAGCCTTGGGAGAGAAGTCAAGAACTCAAATGGCTTTTCATGTCCTGCGATTCCCTCCACACTCAGCCTTACCCCCACTCTGCGCCACAGCCCGAGTCCTCTGCTCCTGCCAGTCAGGAGCACTTCCCTCCAGGTGGTCTCCCCGTTCAGTTATCCCCTCATTTGAGGAGCCTTCTGGACCACTGTGTATATAATGCACCCCACCTGTCACTCTGTCCCTTCTAACCATGCTTTTTATTTTCATTGCACTTATCACCAGCGGAAACATTAATTTTCCACCCACCAACTTTCTCTGGAATGTAAACTCTGATACCATGAACTTTGGTTCACTTGCAGCTGTGCCTCTGCTTCTAGAACAGTGCCTGGCACCCAGGCAGCTTGTGATAAGTGTGGCCAAGTTAATGGTGGGGGTTACAGTCGCTGCTTTTCTTTGTGATGAGCACAGGTGGCTCAGTGACTCATTCTAGAAACTAGTGGTTGTAGTGTCCCTGTGAGGTGGGGCTCATTCTTACTCCCTGTTCCCCTTCTGCCTGCTACTGGATTTCGAGGTGTTCCTGGCTCATCGGTCCCGCTGTCATATTGAGAATTTCCCACCTTCAGAGTCACTCCTGGTGCCTTTTTAGCCATTTCTCCTTACACTAGGAGATCAGAGCTGCTTTGTTTGCAGAGCAAACTGTTAAAAGCCTTCCGAGAACTTTTTGATTTATTGTCTCCTGGGCAGCAGCCAGGGCCCAGTGTCAGGTGGGAGAGCAAGTCCCCCGCCTGCCCCAAGAATACACCCATTGTGGGCAAAGGTAATAACTCATGTGTTGCCTTCATGCTGCGCAAGCGTCTGTGCCAGTGACAGAGGAGAAGGATGGCTAGTGCCATCCAGGACTGCAATTAGTCCAAAACATGCCGGGATTTCATCTTTTCTAGACGCCTCTGGTGGCAGGAGGCAGGAGTCCCCAGGGAGGCCTTTCAGAACGTGTTTGTTTTCTCTCACACACAATTCTGTTTCCCTTCAGTGATTTGATGAAGTCCTAACTTTTCCTTTTGTCAGATGCTTCTATGGAGACGTCATGTTTCTCTCAGTCCAGCCCATCTTTGGAAACACAGTTTATTAAGCAAGGAGAATAAGGAGATGTGTCCATTTTTTTTTTCCTTTTCTGCTGTTTCCAACAAGTCATTTCTGAATCAAAAGACCTCTTGTTGGAAACAACACCTCAATATCTAGTCTTCTCTTTTTTAAGCTAGGTTAATGTAATTGCTTATCTTCCAGCTGTGTTTTTTTCTGAAGCCTTTTGTTATCTTATCCCTCAGCAAACTATTCTTCGGGCATGTCTTAGCATCTTGAGTCACTGTTGTATTGGATGCCTGTTAGGATAACTCAGGTAGTACAGGCGCACCTCGGAGGCATTGCAGGTTCGAATCCAGACCGCCACATACCAGTATCGCAATAAAGGGAGTCACATGAAGTAGTTGGTTTCCCAGTGCATGTGAAAGATATGTTTTGTTATACTGTAGTTTATTAAGTGTGCAATAGCGTTATGTCTAAATAAAAACAATGTATGTACCTTAAGGAAAAATACTTTATTGCTTAAATATGCTAACCATCATCTGAGGCTTCAGTGAGTCCTAATATTTTTGGCTCATGGAGGGTCTTGCCCTGATGTCAGTGTCTGCTGACTGATGAGGGTGGTGGTTGCTGAAGGCTGAGTGGCTGTGGCAATTTTTTAAAATAAGACAATAATGAAGTTTGCCCATGAATCAACTCTTCTTTCACAAATGATTTCTCTGTTGCATGCGATGCCATTTGATAGCATTTTACTCACAGTAGAACTTCTTTCAGAATTGGAGTCAGTCCTCTTGAACCCTGCCTCTTCATTATCAACTAGGTTTATTAATATTCTAAGTCTTTTGTTGTCATTTTAATAGTCTTCACAGCATCTTCACTAGGAGTAGATTCCATCTCAAGAAACCACTTTCTTTGCTCATCCATAAGAAGTAACTCCTTATCTGTTAAAGTTTCATTATGAGATGCCAGCAATCCAGTCACATCTCTAGGTTACACTTCTAATTCTAGTTCTCTTGCTGTTTCCACCACATCTGCAGTTACTCCTTCTGCTGTCATCTTGACCCCTCAGAGTCATCCATGAGGGCTGGAGTCCACTTCTCCCAAACTCCTGTTAATGTTGATTTTTAGACTTCTTCCCATGACTCACAGATGTTCCTAATGGCGTCTAGAATGGTGAACCCTTTTCAGAGGTTTCAATTTACTTTTCCCAGAACCATCAGAAGAATCACTATCTGTGGCAGCTATAGCCTTAGGAGGTGTATTTCTTAAATAATAAGACTTGAAAGACAAAATTAAATTACTCCTTGATCCATGGGCCACAGAATGGGTATTGCGTTAACAGGCATCAAAATGACAGTCTCGTATGTGTCCGTCAGAGCTCTCAGGTGTCCAGGTGCGCTGTCAGTGAGCAGTGATATTTTGAAAGTAATCTTTTTTTCTGAGAAGTAGGTCTCAACAGGCAACTTAAAATATTCAGCAAACCGTTTTATAAATCAATGTGCTGTCATCCAGGCTTTGTTGTTCCATTTATAGAGTACAAACAGTATAGATGTAGCATCATTGTCAAGGTTCCTAGGATTTTCTGAGTGGTAAATGACCATTGGCTTTAACTTAGTCACCAGCCGCATTCGCCCCTGACAAGAGAGTCAGCCTGACCTTTGAAGCTTTGAAGCCAGGTGCCAACTTCTCTCTAAGGATAAGAGTCCTAGATGGCTTCTTCCAATATAAGGCTATTTCATCTCCATTGGAAATCTGTTGATGGTGTAGTCACCTTCATTAATTTTCTTAGCTAAGTCTTCTGGATAACTTGCTGCAGCTTCTACATCAGCACCAGCTGCTTCACCTTGCACTTTTAGGTTATGGAGACGGCTAATTTCCCTAAACCTCATGATCCAACCTCCGCTAGCCTCAAACTTTTCTTCTGCAGCTCCCTCACCTCTCAGCTCTATAGGACTGAAGAGAGTTAGAGCCGTGCTCTGGATGAGGCTTTGGTTTAAGGGACTGTTGTGGCTGGGTTGATCTGTCCAGACCACTACACCTTTCTGCATGTCACCGATGAAGCTGTTTCACTTCCATATCATCTGTGTGTTCTCTGGAGTAGCACTTTTAAGTTCCTTCAAGAACTTTTCCTTTGCATCCACAACTTGGCTGTTTGGGGCAAGAGGCCGAGTTTTCGGCCTGTCTTGGCTTTCGACGTGCCTTCCTCATTTATTGCATCCACAACTTGGCTAACTGTTTGGGGCAAGAGGCCGAGTTTTCCGCCTGTCTTGGCTTTCGACGTGCCTTCCTCATTTGGCTTAATCATTCTAGCTTTTGATTTAGAGTGAGAGACATGCAGCTCTTCCTTTCACTTGAACACTTAGAGGCCATTGTAGGGTTGTTAACTGGCCTGATTTCAATACCGTTGTGTCTCAGGGACTAGGAAGGCCTGAGGAGATGGAGAGACATGGGAGACCAGCCAGTCAGTGGAGCAGTCAGAACTCACACATTAAGTTTGCTATCTTATATGGGTGCCATTCATGGTGCCCCAAAACAATTACGGTAGTAACATGGGTGCCCTGGACACATTCCTTCCAGCACGTTTGGATGGGACTGAGAGCTGCCTGTGCATGTTCATGAGTGAGCTCTGCTTTGTGAGACCACACATGGGGGGTGATCATATGGAAGACTGAGCCCGGGCAGCTTGTTGAAGGCCATGCTGCTCTGCACATGCAGGGACTTGCCGGGGATGTTGCCCAAATAAAAGAGCAGACCCGCTGACCCAGTGTTAAGACCAGATCAGGGCGTGAGCCCAGTGGGGTAGAGTCCGCAGAGCTATGGGTGGCTCTCCTTTGCTGTCCGGGGGCTGGTGGCCTGTGGGAGGAGGGACTGGCATTGTTATCTTGGGGCTTGGGCATCTGGCTGCTCCAGACGGCAGTCCCTCCTCCCAGCTGCCTGCTTTCCACTACAAGCCAGCAAGCAGACAAACTCCTGGCTCTTTCATTCTTTTTAACTGAAGGGTTAGGGCATCCCTCAAAGAGCCTTCTGTTTCAGTCTCTTCACTCTTATTAAGTGGCATAGAGTGCAGAATTCACAAAGCCATCGTCCCGCACATGTTCGTCGAGCACTTGCACCTTGCCAGCCACAGTGGGGCAGACATCCTGACCCAGGGAGCTCCCAGGGGGCATCATCAGTGGAGTCTGGAAGATTGGGGTGCGGGGGAAGGGGGACCGCCGAGCGAAGGGCACAACCGTACATTTACTCCTGGGAATAAGCCAGAGGATGCCTCCTAGGGGGGCAGCATCCAAGCTTGTTCCTGAGAGATGAGCAGCCCTTGGCCAGGTGGAAAGTAGACTAGAGGTGGCGACCTAGAAGCACCCAGGCACACGAGCAGAGCATGAGCCCCCCTCTCAGCCAGAGCACCCTGGGTGGTTCTCGACCTCGGCCGCACCTTGGAATCACCCAGGGAACCAGCTGTAAAAATACCGGGACGCCGGCCTCCTCCCAGGGGCTCTGTGGCTGGGTCTGGCAGAGCACCCAGCTATGCTGATGGGCAGCCCGGCAGAGGACGCAGTGAGATGTACTGAGTGCCCTTCCTGTGGGTCTGTCGGACCCTGCCGGACTCAGAGACCCCAGGACCTGCTGCGCCTGACACATTCTAAGACTAACATCTCACTCCTTCCAATACTGTCTTTCAAAGAAAACCTATGTATACACACGCAGAAGTACTTCTGCCACCTTCTCACCATCAGGGCATAATTGTGAAGCACAGAACGTGAGGTCTAACTGTCGGTTTTTTCCAGGTGTACGGATCCGGGTCGCAGACCAGGGCCTTTCAGTATGTCAGGTAAGACAGCTGGGCCCGCAGCCGGCAGCCCGGTCTTCACGATGCTTCCAGCAGCACTGCTGCAGACCCAACAGGCAGTGTCTGTTTTACACAGTAATTGGCTTCACAGCTCTAGCAATGTGGCTTGGTGAAAAGTTTGTTTTAATTTTAAGACGGGAAAACTCTTTTGCTTCTCTGTTTAAAGTTAAGTTACCGTGTGAGTCAGTGCCTCCTGACTCATGTGCTTATCCTTTACTGCCACCTAGTGTTCTGTAGGTAAACCTGCCCAGTTTCGTGGCAACAATAGTTTCAGTGTAGGCCAGCTCCAGATTTGGCCATAATCATCCAAATCTGACACATTTAAATATGACTTTCTGGAGTGGATAGGATAGAGTGTCCTAATGCTGTCGAATTTTGTGCTGAAACTAAATCCAGATAAAAATATTTTTAAGAACTTTGCTGAATAGTCTCACATGGTAATTTTCATTGTCATGGTAACCCTCATAAATTTAGTTTTTTGTTGGTCAGTTCAGTTGATGACTAATTTTAAAATGCAGTTTGGATTCTAAAAGGAGAGTTATATAAGCAGTTACATGTACCCAAATACTTTCCCACGTGACAGTTACTGTGAATTCTGTATGTTTGCGGTGTCCTAAATCATTATAAAATCGAGTTCTAGATTTTGACATCAAATATTTTCAGTTTTCAGTGCAAATGCCCTGGAATGCCCGTCAGAAAATGCTGTTCCTGGTGTCTCGAGGCCATCCCAGGGATGCTGTAGGGGTGACATGGTGGGGGTGTGGGTCTGGGTACACCCAGCTGCACCTCAGCCAGAGCAATCACATAGACTTTTGTATGATTGTGTGAGGTCCAGGGTAGAAATCGCTTTGAAAAATGGACCTCTTAGTGGGGAAAAACACAAAGAAAAAAACAAAAAACTTAAAAACAGCTACTATAGGTTTTTCCTGAAAGTGTTTATTGCTTGTGAATTTTCACTTTTAGTCTAAAAGGAAGCTATGACTAAATGTCCATAGCAGTCAGTGTTTTTTTCTCCCCTCCCGTTAGTATGTTGCTCTGCGGGACAAAAAACCTGGGAGTGAAATAAAATGAGGCACTTCATTGCCCGGATATTCTACAAAGGGATTTAACCAGGAAGTGGCGCTGCCCCTCCTTCAGAATTGTTTTCATTTCAAATCACTTAACCCCAGCCCCGTGTGCTCAGAGAACTGTCGTGGCACGTCTGTGTCGTGACCATGTTAATTGGACTTCTGTGTATTGATTACCATCTTTTCATAATAATACATTTCACCCCACCCTCCTTCACTCACACCACCCCCAGTCTGCACTTTCCTGACGGAGTCTTGCAGTCTCCGGTTACAGTGAATGTCTTGGAACCACCTTATCAGTGTTCCCCACGCTTCTCCAGCTGTAGCACCTCACGAAATATTAGTGAGACCGGGTAAAAGGGAAGTCAGTTCGAACTCGTTCTTACTATTCTCATCTCAAAGCATCGGATATAAAATTCATTGAAAATAGCATTAGATACTTTTTTTTCTTTGCTAGTGATTAAAATACTTTAAGAATTCAGTGATGCACATATTGCATACCATCTCATCTCGGGATACACGTGGCCACGCTGCCCGGCCTGCTCGGACAGGCACAGCCACACATGTGGTCATCGACTCAGACTCCAAGTAACAACTTGGGAACAGGGCTGAAGTGATGTCACTGGAAGTGTTGTGGACCATGCTTTCCTCGTAGTGCTGCACTGTTTGCTCCCACGCTCCGATGATAATCTGCTTCTCTTGTTGGGAGGTCTGTGAAAATGAAGCTCAGTGTCTTCATCAGACTAGGCAGAGGCCTTTCCCCACTTCCACTTTTAGGTATTTAAGACTCAGCTGAGGGAGTTAACTTATCAAACTTTTGCTACTTTAATAAGCTATTTTTTTAGAAACTGAGAATCTTTTTACTCCATAGTTAAAAGTTGCACAATGTCTGAATTTGTATTTACTGCACTAAATCTACTGTTTCCAAAATTTGATGGCCGTGTGGTAGCATTTCATGGTCCCTGAGGTCTGGGTCATATGCATTGACATCCTGGCATGACCGTGTTTGATTTTCATGGTCAGTTACGTCCTCATTCACATAACAGAGGCATGCTATATATATTTTTTTTAAAGTCACTTTGTCAAAATGACACTTTTAAAGAGCTTCAGGTTAAATGAGTGTGATCTGTGCAATGTTGACCTTAAAAGTTGCCAGTTTATAACATAAAAGATGTGTGCCCCCCCAACAAGTTTGATTGCGTAAGAGTCAGTCATCTTCCAGCTTATATGGACCCCCCCCCCAACTTCCGTATGAAAAACGATTGTGGGTGACACTAAATGGCAGCTTTTAATGTCTTTTACGCATACGCAGAAATGTATGCCATGAGAGAGTGTGTTATAATGTAAGTTACTGCCATAGTGATGAAGTGACTTTTTACCAGTTTCTAGAAAGGTGAATCATCCCAAGTCAGCAGTTATTTGAACAGTGAAAACAGAATGGACGTTAGGTGTAGTCACACAAAATACCCATTTATTATCAACAAAAAGCCAGAAAATAGCTTGTTTAATCAATATCCCCCACCACCACCTCCAAAAAAAAATTTTTTTTCAATGAAAAGGAAAGCAAAACCTGAGGATTTCTTTTGGAAGTTCGCCCTATAACCTGCTCCTTGCTGGTAACGACGGAAGAGGGAGAGGTTTCAAAATAGACTTCATTAGGATCACCAGAACTGAACTTTGAGTCTTCTAAGAAACAGCCGATGAATGTAGACTTAAAGAAAGTGCTTGTGTGTAACAGTGAGGTGTCATTTTTACGAAGTAACTTTTTTTTAACAGAGCCACACTTTAAAGCTTCTGAAAATAAGAACCAAACCTTGGTAAGCGAAAATTTGCTTACTTATCTTCACCTTCATGGCCCAGTTGATTCATTTGAAACATCCAGATACCCCTGACCGTTTCATACAAGGTGTTTGGGGCCGGGGGTGGGCAAATTGAAGGTCCAGAAAGTAGGGAGCAAAGTTCCAGTTTGTTTCAACACTCAGTATTATTTGGCTTTATCTGTGCTTTGCCCGTGTGGGAATTAGATACTGGAGTCCTTTCATTTCAGTGGATCTTTTTTTTTTTGTTTTTAATCATCTGCTTTCGTATTGGCCAACTACCTGGGTTCACATGTCACTTGGACTTTCATAAGAAACTTGTATCAATTCCATCTTTTTGAGGTGTGGGTCTATTTTAATTTATTTTTTAAAGGATTTGAGAAATTTACAAAAGCAGAGCACCCAACCCCATCACTCGGCTTCCATCTTGTTTAGCCATCTACACCCCACCCACTGAAATCAAGTCCCAAACGTCATGTCATTTCATCCATGAGAACTTCAGCATTCTCAACGCCCTCTTATTTGCAGGACTTTATTTTGACATCCAGTTTTCCATTTGGGTTTGGGTTTTCTCCTGGGAGGTGGCTTGTGTCTGCTACTCAGCAGACGCCACCTGAGCCGGCCTTTCCTTCTTTCTAGTGACCTGGTGAATGGCCTGGTGGCTCTCATGAACAGCAATGTCAGCAGCCCGGTCAACCTGGTGAGTACATCCTCTCCTACCATTCTCTCCGGAACAGGTCACAGGCTCATTCTTTTGTGAAATCATGAAAAGGACCGGGCTTTGCTTTTTTTTGCTGTCTCACATTTAGGGCATGTACGTTTGTTGCTTACTGGATACTAAAGAAAAAGAAAAACACAAAATAAAGTACTAGATTATAAAGACGTAAAACATCTCCAAGACATGAATGAACAATGTAATAGACACTGAACCAACTCTGTTCACTGAAGGGCCCGGGTCTACAACCTTGTACAGCCTTCAGGAGATGGACATTTTGGGTGGATTCCTTTGCCCATCATTTAATGTACAGATAATCTTTGTAAGACTTAATTAAATGAGACTTGAGAAGATGGAGGCAGTTAAAGGTTTCCAGTTACTGATCATGTCTGTAGACTCAGCTGCACAGACCACTTTTGTGTTGCGGTCTCAGAAAATGCCCATTGGAAGAATTGTAGGGCTGTTTTGCTTGGCCTTAAACACAATGTTGGTGAACTTGCTTCTCCTTAGAGTACTTTATTCTGTCCTTGGATGGTTGTAGGTGACAGAAAGTTTTTCCCTATATTTAGGACTAAAATCTCATTCCTTGTATGTTCATTTGCTGGTGTTCTCTGCATGCGAGGCCATTCAGAGCTGGCGCGATGGCTCTGCAGTGTGGCGGCTTTCCATGGATTTGCAGGGCACGGTCATCCCACCTGAGTCGTCTCCTCTCTGGCTCTTTCAGCCAGAGGTCATGTCACACTGGAGTCCTCTTACTCTTTCAGTCTTCTGAAGAGTCTCATTCCATCTCGTTTAAAATGTGAGTTGTCCAGTGTAGACTGTCCAGCATTCAAGGTGTTCTGCATCTGTCATTGACAAATGACATGAGAGCCCCTTAGCTCACCAGGAGCCACCTTAGCACTGCCTCACCTCGACAACATCACCTTGATAAAGCCTGGGAGTCTCTTGCAGGTGCTTCTCCCAGACCACTTTTCCTGCATCCTACAGTTTTTAGAAACAGGTATGGCCAGGCCGGCTTGTTTCTTGGAAACCACTAAGAAACTTTTCCTTGTACTTCGCTTTGTAGCCAGCAATTTTAAGCATGTTCCATGGTGTCCATTTTCCTACCAAATAGGAAAGGGTGGGCTCTGGAGAGGTCACTCCCTTAGCGGGGCTGCTGACCGATTTGCAGGTACGGAAGCACCCAGCCAGCACTTCTTTCATGCCCTGTTGAAGAAACATGCAGTTAAAAGCAGACTGAGACATGTTCTCTGGGCCTCAGTTTACTTCGGGTGTTTACCGACCTGTGAAAGACATACCTTCCTTACTCTTGTATTAAATGTGAGTGTTGTCACTGATCGTTTTTACTTAGATACCATGTTCCTTCTGTCCTCTTTTGGGGGCCTTCGTACAGGGACATTTGGGAACACCTATCTCTTGTAGAAACCTGTCTTCCCTAAAGTCTGAAGCGTAAGTCTGCCGATAGCCCTGATAAAGACGGGGCCACTTCCTCCCAAATTCCCATCACCCCACTTTGCTAAGCAGCCCTTTCTCTGCTCATCACCAGGCCCAAGCTCCCTACCTGCTTGTCACCTTCTAGGTTCAGGATGAACTACGAAACTGGGAATAAAGAGTATTTGGGATATATAACTGCCAATCTTTATAGTGGTCTCTTATGATGGGGTAGCAGCAGATCAGAGTAGCAGTTTGGTAAGGGAAGAGGAGCAATGGCTGCTTTAATGTGTGATAAAAAGAACAAAAGGAGAAAATGGTTTTCCTTAAAGCTTCCAAAAAAGTCAGCTCCCCTCGCCCTCCAGCTTGCCCAGAGCCCTCATCTGTGAATGCATTTCGTTCCTGTAAATGGCTTTCATGTGCAAGTTTGCAAGTACTTTGTTACTTAAGGTGTTGACACAGTGTACCCAAACAGAAATAAATTGTCTTAGGAGAGCTAATTTTGCAGAACCCAACTTCTATGCAGAGTGACACTGCACTTCCAGGTAGGTTAGATATGGAAATTGTCTGGCACAGTAACTCAGACAGAGAATGTGTAGGCACATTAGACACACTTGACCTTGCCGAAGGGTGTTCTTGTCAACAGATGCTAGTCTTGAGGACACAAGTGGCAATAGGTGCAGTCTGCACCCTGCCAGGCTGTAAAGTCATCATCTTGAAAAGTTCAGCACCCAGTGAAACATGAAGAGGCAGGAAGGAGCCCACTGACTTCCTGAGATGCCAAAGTCAGCCCACAACACCTTTGAAGACGTTCATGTTTGTGGGTGGTGGTGTCTGCTCTTGCAGTTACACTTGTAACCAGAACCCATTTCTTCCTTAGGGGAACCCAGAAGAACACACAATCCTGGAATTTGCTCAGTTAATTAAAAACCTTGTTGGTAAGTAAGACATACACCTTCCTGAGTGAAACTACCTGCATTTACCCTATCAGTTAGAACACCTTAACTAGATAATGTGTAATTAATACAAGCTAATTCAATTGGATAGAAAGCAGAACTTTATTAAGAGCACTTAATTGTTTTCTGATTCTTTGATTAAGAAATGGAAAGATAAAGGCGAAAGGGACGGGGAGGGATCTGGGCCTTGTTCACCTTGGCAATTGTAGGTCTGTGTGGAACTGAAAGAACAGCTTTGTTCCCAGTGCTTGAGACGTGATGATAGATCATTCTGCATAGGTGACAGCAGTTTGATTTCCAGACACTGGCAGTGCTGAGCGTGGTATTTCGGAGAGCAGGAGAGAGCCACGCCAGCTTGTGTTTCTGATGGAATCTGTTTACAGCTCTGGCCACCCTGCTGTGAAATGTTGGAGGCAGTGTAGATACTGGGAGTAGCCTCAGGGGTAAGCACTTCAGCCATAGAAGTGTGTGTATTTTCAGTCGGCCCTTGGATTGCAGACGTGCCCTGGGTGTGCCCTTTGTCACACCATGGTGCTAACTGGAGCTCTGGGAAATCTGGCCTTTGAGAGTGGTGGTGGTGGAGGGGGGTGGTTCTTTTCCAGGGTTGATGGAGAAATTTGAGTCAACACAAAACAAGAAAATAGAGTGTAGTTTGCTAGACTAGGTAGGCTGTTCTGAAGTGGATGTCTAGACCCTACACTTAGCTGGATTGATTCTGCGGCGTTGTCCTTCCTGGCAGTGAGCTGTCATCTACTAGCGTTGCTCTCATCAACTCTGGACAGCTAGATGGAGGAGGAGGTGACCTTCCAGAGATGAGAGCCACAGCATCTCATGGCCCCAGCAGCCTCCATTCTGATCCATGTCCCCGGCTTTTCAGAATCTGTCCATCCCCGTCCCAGTGAGAAGGGGGTGCACGGTTAACAGCTGCTGTGAGGTCGAGGCCATCTGTGACCTCACTATTCAGAGTGAGGCCCAGGCCAGCCTCAGCAGCAGCACCCAGGCACATGCTGGAAATGCAGAATCACACCTCCCACCCATATCTTCTGAGTTAGAGTCTACATTTTGACAGCATCTTCAGGTGATGCATGTACGTGTTAAAGTTTGAGAAGCGCTGGTCTAAACTCTGAATGAGCTGCAGTGTAACTGCTGATGGGTTTGGCCTCCACTGGCGGTTTCTCCTGCAGGGCTGGCTGACAGTCATGGGCATGGCTTGATTCTGCTGGCCAGTGAGGTCTGCACCCAGCTAGGATGCTGAACAAGCCAGGCTCCCTGTCCAGCAGGGTAGCTAGATAGCTTACATGTCTGCTGAGGACTCACTCTTGCAAGTGCGTAAGTACCCAGGTTTTCATCGAGTGTCAACCCAGATCTGGCTGATGGTCACTGACCCTGCACTCAACTGGTTAAACGAGTTGAAGGCTGGTCTCATTCCAGACGAGGGCCTCCTCCAGGACACAACCACCCAGGGTGCTCAGTGGGGGCAGCAGTGTCACAGACAACCGCACACCACATTTCAACACAGACCACATTTGCCACTTTTACTTACTCTGGAGTTATGCTCGGTGGGCACATCCGTTAGCTGATGGTGGGTGGTCTGCCTTGGAGCTGGCAGCATGGGGCAGACCCTCATGTGGCCGAGTGACTCCATGAGAAATGCGTCACACAATCAACCTGCAACCTATCCACCGCACAGATGGCGTTTTGAAATCTCTAGTAAAACTTCACTTCTCCAGTGGTCTGTAATGCTCTTAACCTTTCTCTTTTAAAAACAACTCAGGTAGTGGAAGTGAAATTCAATTTCTCTCTGAAGCCCAGGATGATCCACAGAAAAGAAAACCAGACATCAGAAAAGCGAAGTTGATGCTGGGGTGGGAGCCTGTGGTAAGTGTTGCCTTGGGTCAAAAGGTCGCCCCTTCCCCTCCTGCATTCATGTCCTCGCAGGGCCAGCCATTATTGGGTAGCCCTCAGTGGAGCCGGCGGGGCTCCAGCATCGGGGCAGACCAGTAGGGTGATTTTTAGGCCATTACCTTTATCTAGTGACTTCTCACATCATGTTTCTTTCATTTTCTGGTAGTGGGGAAGTAGCTTAGGCCTGTTGGGAGCTCTGCTTTTATAAAGTCTCACACACACACAAACACATACACAGCCTCACCCATGAAATCAGCATTGAGGTGATGCCACATACCTGCAGGCCCCTCATAGCCATGGGTGACCCGCCTGCCACCACAAGGCCCAGGATGGTTTTGCACATGCAGGGTTGGGTGAAGATGCTGTGGACCATCATGAGCAAGTGCCACCCATTCCTGCGCAAGCAGAACACCAGGTTGGAAGTGTGAGAGATTGAAGGTGAGGTGAAGACATGGGCCTTCCAGTTGTTCTTCAACTAAGTCACTCTGTGTCCTGCAAGAAGCTGCAGAGTTCTCCCTCAGCCTAGGATTCCTGTCCTTTTGGGCTGTGTGTTCCCCAGGGCTGCATGTGGCTGCTGCATTCTTGTCCTTCGGGTCTCAGTTCAGAGGCCATCTCATTAGAAAGGCCTTCCTGGGCAGCCACATCTCCAGGAGCAAGCTCACCTGTTTACTGTCTGTCATGTCGCTGTCCCCTCCCCCACCCCGCACCACCTTTTTTTTAAATTTTGCTCTTGGTTTTTTTTTTATTATTATTATTTTATTTTATTTCAAGTATATAGTATATTGGTCAGATATCTATATAGTTCATAAAACTATCCTCCCAATTGCATCCTCCCTCCCCTGGCCCTCTACCTAGCCAATGTATTAATGTTAACTGCATTCTGTATACTGTGCTCCTCATACCTGTGACCGTCGGTCAGCTACTAATTTGTACTTCTTTAGCCCTTCACCCCAATCTCCCAGCCCCCCAAAATGCCCTCCCTTCTGTCCATCACCAAATTGTCCACTGTATTTGTGAGTCTGTTTTTTATTAGTTTGTTCTTTTATTTAGATTCCGCACATAAGTGAAATCATATAGTGTTTATCTTTCTCTGTCTGACTTAAATACCTTCTAGGTCGATCAAAGCAGCATCTTTTTCCATCTACCTTTTCATATGTAGAGGTCTTGCTTTCTTATCCTTTCAGCCGCTCTATCTTTTGGTTGGAGCACTTAATTCTTTTCCATTTAAGGTACTTATTGATAAGAAGGTAGTTGTTACCATTGTTTATTCCTGTTTTTGATACATGTTTTTTCTTCTTAAAGAAGTCCTTCCAACATTTTCTGTAATATTGGCTTGGTGGTGATAAATTCCTTTAGCTTATTTATGTCTGGGAAGCTCTTTATCTGTCCTTCAAGTCTAAACGATAGCTTTGCTGGATAAAGTATTCTTGGTTGTAGATCCTGGGTCTTCCTCCTGTCGAATATTTTTAGCCAAGCCCTTCTGTCCTGCATAATTTCTTTTGAGAAATCAGCTGCCAGTCTTAAGAGTGTTCCCTTATAAGTAATTATTTGTTTTTCTCTTGCTGCTTTTAATATTCTTTGGAGTTAACCTCTGGCATTTTAATTATGATGTGTCTTGGTGTGGGCCTCTTTGGATCCCTGATTTTTGGAATTTTCTGAGCTTCCTGGGGTTTTATGTCCATTTCCTTCACCAGATTAGGGAACTTTTCCATCATTATTTCTTCAAACAGCTGTTCAACATCTCGATTTTCTTTATTTACACCAATCAGACGAATATTTGGAGCCTTAATAATGTCTCATATACTCCTTAAATTATTTTTAAAGTTTTGGCATCTTTTTTCTTGCCATTCTGATTGAGTGTCCTTGGCTTTCCTGTCCTCTAGATAGAGCATTTGATCCTCTTCTTTATTCACTTTGTTTATTTCTTTGTTTATTCAATTTAATATACTTCTCATCTCAGATAATGTGTTCTCCATTTCAGACTGGTTCTCTTTTATAATTTCCATTTCCATTTTTATGTTTTTTATCTCTTTGTTGGAGTTCTCACTGAATTTAACCAAAAGTTCATTGACCATCTTTATAACCAGTGTTTTGAACTCTGCATCTGTTAGATTACTTGACTCCGTTATATCTGGATCTCTGTTCTCTTCTCTCATATGGTTTCTACTTCTTTGTCTTCCCATTTTGGCTGCCTTTCTGTGTGTTTCTATGTACTAAGCAAAGCTCCTAAGTCTCCCAGTCTTATTAGTGTGGATTTGTGAAGTAGGTGCCCAGTGGCACAGTCCTGAGAGGGGTTCAGCTACAGGCCAAACTTAGCCCAAGCCTCTACCCCTCCAAGGCTACCTGTTAAGATTTGACAAGCAGTCCACAGATGCTGTGCTTATAGTTGCCTGAAAAGGCCACACCAGAAACCGAGGCTGCCTCCAGTGTGAGTCTCAGTAAGAAGCACCTGACTTGCTGAGGATATACCAGGTGTGGCTTGGGGGGAGGCATGAGTTGGGGGAGCGGGGTTTCAGGGAATCCTCTGGGTGGACTGACCTCTGTTATCCACTTTGAAGACATCCAGGCTATGGTAGCACTGTGCCTGCACAGTGGGAGACGGGAGGGCTCAACATGGAACAATGGATACTGCCGGCACTTCTGTACCAAGAGAGTCTCGGCCCTCACTCCAACAATGTCTCCCTGTAAGGCACTGGTGCTCAGAGTGAGCAGGTCCGTCACTGCAAAATTCCGCTTGCGGACGCGGCCCCTTTAAGAGGCTTCTCCCACTGCTGCAGCTTCCATGTTGCTCAGCCACTCTGGACCGGGCAGCCCCACATCCTAGCCCCGTCCTACCTTCTTCTGTTGCAGGGTGCTTTCTTGGACATGTCGCTAGTTGTATGGCTTGCTCATCTAGATCCCAGGTGATTTTTTCCTTGCTGCTGTTTCTTGTTTCTGTCACAACTTCGATTTGGTCACCAGAGGGATGAACAGAGCCTCTATCATCTATATCATTTTTTTCTCTGCCTTTCCCTTTTTACTTCTTTGCTTACCCCGTGGGTCTTGTTAAAATGTGTGCTCACTGAGGGCAGAGATATATGGGCTTGTGTACAGCAGTAGCTCCAGCAGCTGCCGTAGAGCCTGGCATATTGTAGGTGCTTAGTAAATGTAGGACCATCCTAGGCATGGCTCTGTGGGTTGTGGCTGCCTCCCTGTAAGGTCACAGACACGGGAAGAGTATGGTCTAGAGCTGCTTACCTTTAAAAACTACATAGTAAAGAGTGCAGGGAAGGAAATATAATTTTCCCTCTACCTCTCTTTTATTACAGACCCCTGTAATAAAAGACAGATTAACAAGAGAAAAACAAACAAGTTTAACATGTATACCTCATCTGTATGTGGGAGATACCCTGGGAAAAAATGAGTAACTCATAGAAGTGG
>NW_006442124.1:3917459-3923978 GCF_000325575.1 Pteropus alecto | reverse complement strand
GGAAGGGGGATGTAGCCTCTTAGGGGAGAGTAAATGATTTTTAGGGATGACGAATGGGTTCTTAGAATAGATGGAGGATATGACAGTTTGTGACAGTTTCGTGTCAACTTTAGTGTTCTCTCCTGTAACAAGTCAGCCCTCCCTGGTCGATGAAACTCCCTGGAGTGAATTTATAACAATCAAGGTTTTGTTGGAGGATCTGTCTTTAGGCAGATAAGGGAAGTTCAGAGAAAGCCCCTCCCTGCGTTTTCTGTTTTTCAAGTGCTTACAACTCAAAATCATCAATGTACCAAAAGTGGCAGATTTGGGGATGGCATGTCCTGAAATCCCACAGCCATATTTTGAGGTGGCATATTACACAATCCTTCAAAGAACTAGAGAACTAAGTAAGTGGAAACGTAGAATGTGGAACCTTAAAGAGATGTGAGAATTTCAGTCCTATCCTTATTTTATCCTGTGATCTACAAGTCTCAGTGATCTGCTAAAGGCCACAGATTTTTATTGAATGAAATAAAAATATGATTATATCCAGACTTAACAAAATCTACTATACAACAGTACCATCTGTAGAAAACAAGTTATAGCAAGCATGGATCTTCATACATAGAAGGAATTTGCCATTCTTTCCTTCGTAAGTAGAACCTATGTTTTAAATGAAATTTTTTTGAAAAAAGTTAAATGCATGTTCACTACGTAACTTTTGCATTTATATTATATGAGGTTCATATACAGTATTTTTATTTGTCCAGAGTTAAGTGTATAATATTCTTAACATTCTTGGAATATAAGACATCTAGCTGGTTTCTCTTCCTACTATTAGTTTTAATTCATAAGGAAATTTTGAGAGATATTGTCCATAAAAGCTTTTAGTCAAAGCCATCTTAATTTTCACGTGTTTTTAACAGCTTCATTGAGATATAATTGGCATACAACAAACTACCAACTTTACAGTGTACAGTTTGATAAGTTTTGACATGAACCATCTCTACTCTCAAGATGACAGACATATCCTGCTCGCCTCCCCGCCCCCCGCCCCGCCCCCACCGGTTTTCTGTGCCCCTTGGCAATGCTTCCCTCCCACTTCTCCCTTTGCCTTTCTAACAAACAGATGATTTGATTTGTTTCCTGTTTGCTTCAGGGCTGCTCCAAATTAAGATTGCTTTTCATGCGGTCCCTCTCAGACTCAGCCTCTTAGGTCAGTCGGGGTGACAGTGCATAGGCTCAGTGTCATGTGGGAGAATGAGGTATGTGGATTAGATCCAGATGCTTGCCAGACCATTTTCCCTCCACAGTAGGTGCACATGTGCATCATTTTAGAAGCGATCTTTGTGGCTGATTCCATCTGGAGTAGACACCAAATCCCCAAGGGGTAGTTCAGGGTCTCTGGGGGTTTAGCGCTCCTTTTCTGTCGTCATTTCGGAGCGTAACATGTCAAATCGCCCAGGGTGTCCCGAAGGCAGCTTTGGAAAGACACTCTGGCTTCCCCCAGTCAGGCCTACTGCCATTGTGACCCACAAGTTGTGCTGTGAAGCCTGGGACAGTACGGTTTTTTCATTAGCGACCTTGTCTCATTCTCACTTTCTTTAAATAGGTCCCCCTGGAAGAAGGTTTAAACAAAGCAATTCACTACTTCCGGAAAGAACTTGAGTACCAGGCAAATAATCAATACATCCCCAAACCAAAGCCCGCAAGAATAAAGAAAGGACGGACGCGCCATAACTAAAACCTCGTGCTTGGGATGGAGACTCCCTGTTTCACACTGATGGGATGTTTGTTTGTCTGTTTGTTTGTTTTTCGTAAAGAGAGACTTAAACAGGTGTCATGAAGAACAAACTGGAATTTTATTCTGAAGCTTGCTTTAAAGAAATGGATGTGCCTAAAAACTCCCCTCAAAAACCTGCAAATTTTGCCTTGCACTTTTTAAATCTGTCTTTTTATGTACAATAGCCTAGATGCATCTCTGTATATTTTCAAGTTTTTTATCTTGCTGTGAGAGCATATGTCGTGACTGTCGTTGACAGTTTTATTTACTGGTTTCTTTGCGAAGCTGAAAAGGAACATTAAATGGGGTGAAAAATGCCGATTTTATTTATAAAAGTGGTACCTATGAATGAGACATTATACTATGCATAAAGAAAAAAAATAACCTAGCAGTACTTTCAGGTGGACGGCGCACCGGCATTTATTCTTCATGTGGATAAAGAATTCTGTTTGAGAGCTTTATGTTTCTTTTAATTCAGAATTTTTCCAAGGTCTAGTTTTCAGATGCAAACTTGACTTTTGAGATATTTCTGTTGGTTATCATGATCAAGGATATTTGAAATCACTACTGTGTTGTGCTGCGTATTTGGGGTGGGGTGGGGTGGGGTGGGGCGGGTTGGGGAGGGGACAAAGTTAGCCGTATTCTTGGTTAACAGTGGTCAAATATGCTATTTTAATAAAATATTGAAACTCACTTTCAGTTTTAAAGGTTGACTTTCTGCTTTGCACTATTGGATTGTTCAGAAAAATATTGGAGAGTTTAACTTTAAAAGTCCCGAAAACATCCCTGTTGGTATAATATGTAATTTGATGAGTGGATATTGAAAACATTTATATACTACTTGGGCTGACTCTTTGCATATGACATGAACTGCTGTGTGGAGAAGTCTTCAGATCTTACCCAGGGTTAAAATCATTGTGTGTCCTTCTTGGACAACACAGACCAGGTGGTAAAAAAAAAAAGAAGTGCCATTTGTTTTAATCTGTGAGATTAAGACTCATTGAATGAAAAGTTTGAGAGCTTTTGCTTTCATTAAGATTTTTTTCAAAATGTAGTGTTCGGATTTTTGTATTCCTTTAATAACAAATATAAAAATGTAGGAAGTTAAAGCAGCATATTTTCCAAGTTAGTTGGGGCTGCATGATATTGTCAAATCGCCTGCGCCAAGGAAATAAAAGCATCAAGCGTTTGACTACAATATTTGTTTCTGTAACTAAGCAGGGTAAACTAGACTTGCCTGTTTTTCAAAATCATCTTGGAATTTATTTTTAATTGGAGATATTTTTCCAGTAGGAGGCCAGGCTAAGAAGGCTGTGGTTCCATTTGTCATGCTAAATTCCCTAAAAGCCTCTGGAACCAAAGGTCAGTGCTAGATTGGATGGGATGTGAGAGAAAAAAAGAGGACTCAAGGATGGTTTCTTATTTTTGTTATTGTGGCCGGAATTAAGAGATACACTTAGATTTACTGAGCAGTTATAACCCTGCAAATCTTTAAAATGATTTTTCTCTTCCCTTTCTCCTTGTTTCAAACTGGCCTTGGACTCACTTGCATCTTCTGCGAGGTCAGTGCTAGATTGGATGGGATGTGAGAGAAAAAAAGAGGACTCAAGGATGGTTTCTTATTTTTGTTATTGTGGCCGGAATTAAGAGATACACTTAGATTTACTGAGCAGTTATAACCCTGCAAATCTTTAAAATGATTTTTCTCTTCCCTTTCTCCTTGATTCAAACTGGCCTTGGGCTCACTTGCATCTTCTGCATACTGCAGGACCACTCCCTTAATCTTTACACCCTTATGTCAGCATCAATCTTAGGAACAAAGTCTCAGTTCTGTTCACCATATAAACAGAGTTTCTGCCTAACTAAAGATAATATCTTGGCCACTCCACACCCTTGAATGCGAAGACCCTACCAGCATCCCTTTGAAACCAGACAGAAAGACGCAGTAACTGACATCAGTACCTGATGCAATGATCAGCTACCTCCTATTCTAGCCCCAACCAATCGGTAGAAGCCCAGGACCCCAACTCCCTTAGCTGATGTGACTAATGAGTTTTCCCCTGTATAACATGCCCTAGAGCCATCACAGAGCCAGGTCTTTGAGCACTAGCTCATCTTGGTCTCCGGGTTCGGTGCCATTTCCTTAAATAAACCTCTACTTTCTTTGCTGTGAACTCCTGTCTGTGTCTTTTTTGGCTATTGACATGTACAGACAAAATGAACCGCTTGAGTTTGGTAACACAGGGATGAACAGAGCTGAGAAGCTTGTTTGGGAACTATTGATGGTGACCTGGACATTGAAGACAGTATAGACAAGGAGGGATTTGCATGGAACTAAGCTGTGCAGTGCAGTTTTGGGGTGCCCCAGGGTCCAGAATTCTACCTTATTACTCGCTAATTCCGGAACTCTTCTGTGGAATTCATCCTTTTGACTTTTTTTCCCCATGATTTTAATGAAATATTTTCAGGGAACAAGGAGAAAGGAGGAGAGAGGTTATGTGTAATTCATTCAGGAAGGAAATAATGAAAACTTTGAATTAAGCATAAGAATGTCCCAGGGAGAGAGAGAAATGGCGCTGAGGACCTTGGACTTTCAACTACGCCTTGAAGGATACTGAGCCAGCACATGGGCCCCATGGAGACTTCAGCTGCCTCCTGCAGCATCACAGTTACTCAGTGGGGCCTAGTGGAGTCTTGGTCAGGGTCTCAGAGCTAGATGAGCTGCCCTCTGGTTAAGGGTCCTTTGTCACATGTGAGCTTGACTTCGTTCTTAACCTAGAAGTTGCGCTGAATTAAACGCTGGTCTGGCCAGGACAATGAGTTTCAATTTGTTCTCATAAGATACTGGGTGATGGACAGAAGGGAGAGGATTTGGGGGGCCTAGGAGAATGGGGTGAAAGGCTAAAGAAGCACAATGAGTTTCAATTTGTTCTCATAAGATACTGGGAAATCTGGGAAGCCCTCAGTGATTTCCTGGGGCAGAGAAGCTATGAGTCCAAGGTCAATTTGCATATTAAAGTGATAAATAACTTTCCCCAAATATCCTCAGAGGTCGATCCTTACCTTTGATAGGGAATTGAAAAATGGCCTTGCCCTGAGAATTGCTACTACAGTTTCCAGGGGTAGGGAGGAACATCGCTTCAAAGACCCCAGTGGGGCTTTGTTCTAATTACCATGATTAACTCACCTATTTTCTCTTAAAAATTCTTGACTGTGTCCTGTTTGTACTTTAGCCATATTGGGGAAACAAGAGTTATTTTTATCTACAACCATGCTGTGGAAAGGAAAAAAGTAAGGACTTTGTTATCAAGAACCTTAATTTTTCACCCCCAGCCCATAGGTCTGAGGGGCTGGCGTTATTTCCCTTTCCCCAGGGCACTTAGGCACTGATCTAACCCCTCAAGTTAGACTGGTCACCTGGCTTCTCCTGAGGGCAGGCCTTGTCTGGAGGAGCACGTGCTCTGACATTTCAGAACGATTCCTTTCCCCTTCCTGATGCTAGGAGCGTGAGATTTTTTTCTGTTCTTCACTAGAACCAGGTTGAGCTCCTGGAGATAAAACACAAAACTATTGGGTTGCCCTGGGACTAGCTCCAGCAGGATTTTTGAACTGAGACTTGTCCACATTGAGCCTCCAGCAATTTGTCAGTTTGAGTTAGATTTTCCTATTCTGGCACTGGGTCACGTGGAGGTCGCTACTCTGGTAAATTGTGATTCTCTGTATTTTGCCTGTTGGTTTCTCCAGTTTCAGGAAGAGCAGTTTGTCCTTTGACCTCTTTTCTCTGTTGGAGCTGAGAAGAGTTCTTGATTTTTCAGTTTGCTCTGCTTTTTACCATTTAGGATGGAGCGGTGACTTCTTGAGCACTTTACATGTCAGTTAAAGGGTTTGTTCAAGAGCCTTAATTTTTTTAAGTCTTACTGTTTTGGTGCATTTTGAATTTTGCATTTCTGTATCTTATGAATTTTATTTGAAGTAAAACTAACGTGCTTGAAATACAAAAAAATAGACAATCTCAGCTAAGAGGAGATATAAAGAACTAAATAGAACTTTTAGAACTGAAAAAACATCCAAAATAAAAAACTCTGTGGATGAATTTAACAATATTCATCCACAGTGGAGAGGATCCATTAACTTGAAGATCAAACAGTAGAAATTAACCACTTTGAACAATAGAAAGAATATAAACTGAAAAATGAGCAGAACATTGGAGATATGTGGAACTAAAAACAACAACAAAAACTGCCATGTCATTGGAGTCCCAGGTGAGGAGAGAGAAGGTAGAACTGAAAAAAATTTTCCAAGAAAAGTTCTGACAATTCCCTAAATTTGGTAAAACAACATAAACCAGCAGATTCAAAATGCTGAGTGAACTCTACATTAGATAAACCTAAAGAAATCTAATCTAAGGCACAGAATAAACTGAAAACTAAAGCCAAAGGAAAAAATCTCAAAAGCATCCAGAGGGAAACAACAGATTGTCTTCTCTAAGAGCAAAACAATTAGCATGGCAGCAAGTTTCTCACCAGAAACCATGGAGACCAGAAATCAGTGGCACATTTTTCAAGTGCTGAAAGAAAAGAACTGTTAATCCAGGATTTTATAGCCAGCGAAAATATCCTTCAGAAATGGAGGGAAAATCAAGACATTCTCATAAGAAGGGAAACTGTGAGAAGTTTCTACCAACAGACCTACCCTAAATGAATAACTGAAGTAAAACTAACAAAAAATAAATGATAAAAGATGGAAAGTTAGGATAT
>NW_006442124.1:3915555-3917322 GCF_000325575.1 Pteropus alecto | reverse complement strand
AGGAAGGAAGGAAGGAAGGAAGGAAGGACAGGGAACAAGCAAAAATATGGGTAAATGTAATAGGCTTTCTCTTAAATTTTCTAAATTATGTTTGATGGTTGAAGCAAAGATTATAACACTTGTGGTTTTCAGTGCATATAAAGGAAATAAATAAGACAACTATATTATAAATGTTGGAGGGTAAAAGAAGGTAAGTTTTCCACACATCACTCAAGATAAGGGGTCCATATCTCACTTGTAAAAGTTGACACCAGCAGATTTGACAATTATATAACACCCACAGCAACCACTAAAAAAAGATATACACAGAGAGATACTCAAATGCACAGATGAAATTCTTTTAAAAATGCTTAACCCCTAGGAAGGCTTGGAGGAAGAGGATCACAGAGAAATGAAAAGCAGAAAACAAAAAGTAAAATGGCAGATTTAAGCAATAATATAATTACATTAAATGTAAATGGTCTAATAATAGCGGTCAAGAAACAAAAATTGACAGAGTGGATTTAAAAATAAATGGGGAAAAAAATGGTGTAGATGATACAGGCTCTGTTCATCCTTCTGGCGACTAAATCAAAGTTGTGATGGAAACAAGGAGCAGCAGTAAGGAAAAATCACCTGGGACAAACAAGCCATACAACTAGGAAGAAATCCAAGAAAGCACCCTGCAATGGCAGAAGGTAGGATAAGGCAAGGACATGGGGTTACCCGGTCTCCAGCGGCTGAGTGAGACAAGCCGTGGCAGCGGCAGCGGCAGATACCTCTTAAAAAGCCTGATTCAGCTGCACGCAGGGAGCACCAGGGACTTACAAGGAGATATTCTCGGAGTGAGGGTGGAGTCAAGACTTGCCTGGTACAGAAGTGCCGGCAGTATCTATTGTTCCCTGTTGAGCCCTACCTGCTCCCAGTGCACCAACACAGAGCCACCATAGCCGTGAAGTCATCAAACTGGGTAACAGAGGTCGGTCCACCCAGAGGATTTTCTGAAACCCCGCCTACTCCAACTCATGACCCCATCCAAGTCACATCCAAGTATATCTTCAGTGAGCCAGGTGTTCCTTGCTGAGACTCACACTGGTGAAGGCAGCTGGCCTCAGTTTCTGGTGTGACCTTTTGAGGCAAATGTAAACACAGCATCTGTGGATTGCTTGCCAAATCTTAACAGGTAGCCTCAGAGGAGTAGAGGCTTGGGCTAAGTTTGGCCTGCAGCTGAACCCCTCTCAGGACTGTGCCACTGGACACCTACTTCACAAATCCACACTAATAAGGCTGGGAGACTTAGGAGCTTTGCTTAGTACATAGAAACACACAGAAAGGCAGCCAAAATGGGAAGACAAAGAAGTAGAAACCATATGAGAGAAGAGAACAGAGATCCAGATACAACGGAGTCAAGTAATCTAACAGATACAAAGTTCAAAGCCCTGGTTATAAAGATGCTTAATAAACTTTTGGGAAGTGTAGAGAACTCCAACAAAGAAATAAAAAACATAAAAATGGAAATGAAAATTATAAAAGGGAACCAGTCTGAAATGGAGAACACGTTATCTGAGAAGTATATTAAATTGAATAAATAAAGAAATAAATGAAGTGAATAAAGAAGAGGTTCAAATGCCCTATCTAAAAGACAGGAAAGCCAAGAATATTCCATCAGAATGGTAAGAAAAAAGATGCCAAGACTATAAAAATAGTTTAAGGAGGATATGGGACACTATTAAGGGTCCAAATATCCATCTGATTGGCGTACCTGAAGAAAATAAAGATGTTGAAAAG
>NW_006442124.1:3892783-3914765 GCF_000325575.1 Pteropus alecto | reverse complement strand
ATGTTGGCTAGGTGTAGGGTCAAGGGAGGGAGGGAGCAATTGGGGTGATCATTTTATGAACTATATAGATGTCTAACCAATGTATTGTATACTTGAAACTAATTAAAATTTTAAAAATAAATTTTAAAAAATTGGGTGAAAAAGTTCTTATGTTAGCATGTTTACTTTTATAACAAAATTAAGTCCTGAAACTATTTTTAAAAGTAGAATATTAGCATCAAAAAATAAGTGGCCCAGTTATATGCTGTCTACAAGGCTTTGAAAATATCAGTAAAATTCACTGACCTCTAGGAAGATTGAAAAAGGAAACAGAAGACATAAATAACCAACATTAGGAATGAAACAAAGAACAAACTTACAGATATCAAAAGGATTACAAGCAAAAGTAAGTACAATTGTGTATATACATTTGACAATTTATATGAAATAGACCAATTTTTGTAAAAGTATAAACCACCATAACTTACCAAATGAAATCCAAAATTTGAATAGCCTTACAAGATATAGGATTTATAATTTAAAACTTCCTGAAAAATATCCTTAGGCCCAGAAGGATTCACTGAAGAATTCTATCAAAAACTTAAAGAACTCACATCAATTCTATACAATGTCTTCCAGAATCTAGAAGAGGAAAAAACGCTTTTCAATTTATTTTATGATGCCAGCATTACCCTGATATCATAACCAGATCAAGACAGTACAAAAAAGAATTATAGACCAATATTTCTCATGAATAGAAGTTTATAAATTTTAAATAAAGTAGTAGCAGATTGAATTTAATATATAAAAGAACTACAATTGACCTTCAAACAACTCAAGTTAGGGATGCCAACCCCCGCCCCCCATGCAGTCAAAAATCCACATATAACTTGACTCCCCAAAACAAAACTACTAATAGCCTATTTTTTGGAAGCCTTACTGATAACAGTTAACACGTATTTTGTGTGTTGCATACACTATATACTGTATTCTTAAAGTAAGATAAAAGAAACTGCTAAGAAAATCATAAGGAAACTATATTTGCAATACTACACGTATTTATTGAAAAAAATCCACATATAATTGGACTCTGTGTTATTCAAGGGTCAATTATATTTTATTCCAGGCATATAAAGCTGGTTCAGTATTTGAAAATCTTAATCAGTATAATCCACCATAAAGAAAAAATCTCATGGTCATATCAAGTGATGCTGAAAAATCAAATCATGTTAAAATATTCCAGCTATACCATGGTCTATGTTCTATGTCGTTATGCTATCATTCTGACAAAACTTGACTTTGAAAGATTATTTTTAAATAGGAAAATTTAATAGGCATTGAAAGAGATTAAGTGAGAGTCAGTGATAATTACTAAAACTGGAAATGAATTATCAATGAAAAAAACTTGTTATTGAACATAGAAAAACAAAGATATAGGTGAAGGCGATAATACCTGATTTTCTCAGTTTAAAAAGTAATTGAGGTTTCAGTGATGTAATGTACAGATGTGAAAAGATGGTGATAATGATTACTTCCAAGAACTGAACACTGTCTGAGTCATCTGGCCCACTGGAAAGATCATGGGGTGGACGATTAATCAGATTCTTCATTTCTAGCCTCAGCGAACCAAATGCATGAGGTAAGATTCATCATTTGTCATCAGCACAGTAAGGACCTGCCCAGCAGTGTTCCTATCAGCTTTTGGACGTCTTTAATAATGCATGCTTACCGTGTTCCCTTTCACATTTCCTGGTTTATTTTCACAAAATTTGTTTCTTAACAAAAAGAGAAAAGAAACTGGAAACCAGAAAATAATAGAATGAGAGAGCTCAAGAAAGACAACGAAACCAGCCCGGAATTACACCAAACGCACACCACAAATCATCTATAACAGAGTATATTCCACACTTTTCTCATAACCACTACATCTCCTTTTTACACATCCACTTCTTGGTTTCATTTTTACACTGGTGGCGAAATAAGGGGCATCGAATGGTGTTTTTCTTTGCCCTCTCACCATGACGTTTACATTAGGTATGTTAGGTATGTATTTACACAAAAAGAAATGTACTTCCAAGAGAAAGACACAGCTCTTTAAAAATCCTAATTGCCTGGGTGTACTTTCCTGTTTTTTCTGATTGCTACAGCATGATGGGAGAAGCAAAGTAGACAGTAAACTACTAAGAAAGTATCGGTGGCCTGTTTGTAAGCAAGACTTCCTTGAACTTTCATTTACTGGTTGGTAGCCTGAATGTAGTGAATCACTTTTGTCTCTAAAATTTCTTCCAATATCTCAGTCTTGCCTGCTTTCTCTATGTACATGCACTATTAGTTTTATCAGAGAGAAAAGCTAAGTCAAAGTTTCAGAAGAATCACATGCTAGATCTCTTCACAAAGGCTCAGCAGGGATGGAGAAGTGAAAATCACCATTGAATATCCACGATCTCAAACTTTAAGAAACTTTAATCTTCAAATGCAGACATTTCTATAAACAGTCTTGACAAATGTTCACTTATCCTGCTGGAATCACTTAACTCTGTGAAGCAGCCCGTTCCATTTTTAGAATTTTGAGGTAAAATCAGCTTCACTGATTTTAGCTCATGGATTCTGGTTGGACCCTAGGGACTCTCCAAGCACACAACAAAGACTCCTCTCTCTTGACAGCCCTTCGGATGTTTTTAAAATGAGCAATCAAGTCACTTCAGACATGACATCTCCAGCATGGGTTCCCTTGAATGAGCCAGTCACCCTCTCTGAGATGTTGCCTATTCGGAGTCTTATATTTAAATAGACAACGGGAAGTGGAGAGCAACGTCTGGGCATGTGCCATCCTCTCACTTCCAACATTTTGCTCTCCCTCAGGATCTTTTAACAATGGGATTTTTCATCCTTTGCTAAAGAATCATCTTTATATGAAAATGATTGGTTTGTAAAATTCTGAAGAGTAACTCTGGTCCATAGAAAGACAGTGTTTCTTGATTTAAAAGGGGACACTTAGAGGATCAGGTGGTGTGATTTGGAAAGCAATTGGCCAAGGGTCTCTGACCAAGCTCGACCAAGCCTGTCCTGGCCTCAAGTTCTCACCCACGGTCATGCTGGGCTCCTGCTCAGAAGGCAGCTAGCTCCCAGAGTGACAGTCATGTGGGAGAAAATGTTAGTTTACTACGTCCTTGCTTGGCACAAGGTCAGGAAACTATATAGGGCATGAGGCATACTTTGGCAGGAGGAGGTGAGCCTGCCATGGTGGTTGGGGGTGTGGATAAGCTAACATAGGGTGGTGCGTGTCCTGGGGAGGAAGGAGAAAAATAATTTGATATGCGAAGGACACCCGATTCTGAGTTACAATCCTGTTCTGTTCCTAACTCATTTTGTATCCCAGGAAATGTCTGTTATTCAACTCCTCTGGCCATTTTTTTCATACATAAAAATGAGACTAGATGTTTTTCCACTCTGAGTACAGACACTAAAGGGCGCTTGCTCTGATAGGCTCTGTGCTAGGCTCTGAGGGTTTAATGCTCATCGAAGACTCATGATCCCCGTCCTGTTACAGTCTAGCAGGAAAAAAGGTGTTTATCAGATCACACACATGGTCATTCTCTCCAGAAAAGTGCTATATCACAGCACTTTATCAGAACCCTTGAGAGGAAGCTGGCCAAAACTGGGGAGAAGTGACAACACCGAGCACGGAAGAACGTCTGGGAATTAACTCAAGGGGAGAGAACCTTCTAGAAGGATAAGGTAGAATGGCATGCTGAAAGATTAAAAGGCTGGAGTAGCTTAAGCACAGAGCAAAAGGCAGTGAAGAGATAGGAGGTGAAGAGACAGGCTGGGGAGAGAACTTATAGGACTCATAACGTATTTTTACTTTTAACCTCAGAATAATTGGAAGCTTTTGCTCTGGATATACGGCAGAAACTGAACTAGAAATCCCTTTGAATGGGGATTTTCATTAATGGGAGAAACTTTGCATTATTCGTTTTTACTTATCCCTAGCTCAAACCTAGCCTTTTCTTCAATTTTAAGTGTAGGCAAGAAATTGCAATAGTATTGGCTCTTACCTCAGACTTTATCAGCAAATATACCTGACATCACATCTTGAAGGAGCACGCTTATTACTATATCACAAATTTGTCTTTTAAAATGTTAACTTTTCCAACATAATTGGTTTTATATATAATCCTGTTTTTTATTTTACGTATTTAAAAGCATTCTTAGATTTCTAAATACGCACAAAGAAAGGTGACAAATGTCTGATTTGAAGTAAATGAGCAAATAGGAGATCTGTTTCTAGTAACATGGCAGATTAAATAGATAATGTGAGTAAATCTCCCAATGGGAGCACATGCTGAATATGACTTCAGAAAAATACATATCTTCTTAGATGCATCCCATAGATGGTACAAAAGTAAGAAATCTGGAGAATCCCAAAATGAGGGGAAAGCCAACTATTCCCCAAAGGTGTCTGAACAATCCTACAGAGCTTGTGCCCTTCAAAGGCTGCCCAGCAGTAGGATGGGAGAAAAAGCCCAAGGCAGACTGTCTTGTATTAGACTGAGCCCTGCAAAAGCTCCACCTTGTAGGGGCCAATAACAATAACATCACTCTGAAGCAGCGAAAAAGCTTCCTTTCACACTTTCAATTTGGCAGGAGTGGCTGGGAGGGTGTAAAGAGGACACCCGTGAGAATAGTAACCGCCAGGTGTCCCTGTGCCATCTATAAATCTACAAATGAAGAATTTAATCTACAGTGGTCCCAGTTTTGTAGACCCTCCCACTCCAAAACCCAGCTCCTGAACCCTCGGGAAATGCGAGTGCTACCTGAAACAATTTAGCTTCACTCAGGCTTCAAATATTCCTTAACAGAACAGAATTCCATAGAAGCACATCATAGTTAGAAATTACATGACATAAAGGAGCCAAGACACCATGAGTGAGAAACAATGTATAGAAGGTAGAAATAGATCAATCTGCAAAGATATCTTCAGATATTAGAACTAACAAAGTATATAAAAGAAGTTTAATACCTTTAAAGAAATAAAGAGAAACTTAAAAATCTGAACAGATAACAGGAGGCAAAACTAAGCATATTTGAAAAAGAAAAGGAAAATATAATTGAAAAGTATACACTTTGTCCAATCATCTATCGAAGAGTGCTATGGTTGTTTCCGTGTCTTGGCCACCATGAATAAAGCTGCTGTGAACATCAGCGTGCATATATCTTTTGGATAAATGTTTTCACATTTTGGGGGTAGATACCCAGAAGAAGTATTGCTGAGTCACATGGTAATTCTATTCTTAGGTTTTTTGAGGATCCTCCATATTGTTTTCTGTACTAATTTACATTCCCACCAGCAGTGTATGAGGGGTTCCCCCACTCCGCAACCTCTCCAACACTTATTATTACTTGTCCTGTTGATAATAGAGAAAGGTGTGGCACATATATACAGTGGAATATTACTCTATCATAAGAAAAGATGAAATACTGCCATTAGCGACAACATGGCTCGAGATTACCATGCTAAGCAAAATAAGACAGAAAAAGTTGAGAACCATATAATTTCACTCGTATGTGAGATATAAAACTGAAAGCAACAAACAAATAAGACAAACAGAGACTCATGGACACGGACAAGTTTAGTGGTTACCAGAGGGAAAGTGGGGAGATGAGAGCTGGATAAGGGTAAAGGGAGTCAAATATATGGTAACAGAAGGAGATCTGACTTTGGATGGTGAACTCACAATGCAATATACATATGATGCATTATGAATTGTACACTTGAAACTTCTATAATTTTATTAACCAATGTCACCGTGATAAATTTAATTTAAAGAATATACATTTGAATAAAGTTCCAGAAAGA
Organism: Pteropus alecto; assembly: GCF_000325575.1. Classification (NCBI taxonomy): domain Eukaryota; kingdom Metazoa; phylum Chordata; class Mammalia; order Chiroptera; family Pteropodidae; genus Pteropus; species Pteropus alecto. The sequence continues at coordinate 3,908,926 of NW_006442124.1, read as the reverse complement.
AATAATAGATGGGGAGGAAGTAATGTTCAGAGAAATAACAGTGAGAATTTTCCCAAATCTGTTGCAAAACACCAATCTTCAGATTAAGAAGCCTTGCAAACTCCAAGCAGTATAAATATGTAGAGACATAGATGTAGGTAGAGGGAACAAAGATCAATGGGTATGCTACATTTGACAGTTGAAGAGGGCAGTATCATCCACAGAGGAATGACAGATGAATAGTGAAATTCATAACATCGACCATGGAAACCATAAGACTGTATAATAATATCTTCAAAGTTGTAGATTAAATAACTCGACCAAAAATTCTATACCAAGTGAAGCAAAGGAAAGTGCAGACTTTCAGAGTTTACCACTAATGACTATCACTAAATAGATTTGGAAGCACGTCATCAAACCAGAGGGAAGTGACTTCGGGTGCATGGTCTGAGGGGCAAGGAAAAATAGTGGGCCAAGGTAAATACGTGACAATCTAAATAAACCAATGACTACATAGGAAACAAAGATAATTTGTGGCTAGGTTTAAAATGCTGTTATAATAGCTTATAAATTGGGAGGGGAGATTGGAGAATAAACTATTGCAAAGCCTTTGTATTGTCTAGGAGAAGATTATGACTATTGATGACCTGTAACTTGTTAAATATATATTAAATGGGGCAAATGCTAATAGAATAGACCAAATAAAAAGAACTCAAAGAATAGGCAAAGGAAAACAAAAGAGTTTAAATGAAGACAAGAAAAGGGAAAAGGTAAAATGGAACAAGTTAAAGGTTCAAAATGTGATGTTAGAAGTAAAACTAAATCATTAATCACACTTTGTGCAAGTGGACTAAATTTTCTCATTAAGGCCTTAACAGTTATACTATATTTTAAAAACAAACAAAAACATATTTCAACTAAGTACTACAAAATATACACCTAAAGAAAATAGATAAAAGGCCAAGTTATGGAAAAGATAGACCAGGCAAATAGTAACCAAAAGAGGCAAGTACCATCATATCAGTATTATCAAGAGAATTCAGGCAAAAAAAGATGATTAGAAATAAGGAAATTTCTTGCATAATGATAAATGACTCCATTTACTGGGAAGATGTATCGAATCTAACTGCGTGTATCACACGGATTTGCGTATAGACAGAATTAAAGGAAAAATTTGTTAAATCCATCACAGTTGATTTTAACACACTTACTAGTAATCAGTAGATCAAATGGATCCCCACAAAGGAAGAAAATAGAAAGTGTGAACAGTATCACTTTTGAGCTGGAGCTAATGGAGTTGACCACCTCTGACGTCTGGAAAAGACAAATTCTTTTCAAGTACATGGGGAATACTCATTGGGGCTGACAGGCTTGGGCATACAGCTGGATGACCTCAGTATACTCAAAGGATCAGGACCTGACAGATCACATTTTTTTTAAAAAAAAAAAAAAGCCACAATGCAATTAAGTTAGAAAACAAAGACAATAAGATAATTAGAAAAATTCATTTACTTGGAAATTTAATAACACTCATAATCAACTCATGGGTCAAAAGAGAAATTGTTCTTGAAATTTTATCATGCAACTTTTCATATCAAACTCCTGGGATACAATACAATACTGGGAAGGAAACTTAGAATATTAAATGTGTGCCTTTAAAAAAAATCAGAAGGTTCAAAATGGAACTTAGCGCTAATATAAATCAAGGACCCATGGATGCAGAAGGAATGAAATTAAAAGAACAGAAGTTTATGAAATAGAAAAACATATGAAGAGATCAAAAAAGCAAAAACTGCAGGTTTGAAAGATAAGATTCATTTTTTAAGAGGCACAAATAAAATGGAATGAAAAAAGAACACAACCACCGATGCAATAGAGAAAAGCAGATAGGAGGATATTAAGAACAACTCTCTACACATTTCAAAATATTAATATAATGAGTGACTACATAGGAAGATAAAAGTTAGCAAAACAGATCAAGGAGAAAGACAAAATTAGAATAATCCTTTCATTTTAAAGAAAATGTAGTCAGTAGACATGTTAACATGAAGAAAACACCAAATTCAAACGGCTTTCTCTGAATGCTACCAAACATTTGGGAATCAGATAATTTCATTCTCACACAGAGAATGGAACAAAAACACTCATGAACATGGATACAAAAATTCTGAACAAATATTACCCGACCAGATCCAAAAATGAATGAAAAAATCATGATCAAGTTAGGTATATTCCAGGCATTCAAATGATTAATATTCAAATTTTAATTAATAGAATTTACCACATTATTTAACAGATTAAAAAGGAAAAAATATATTATCTTAATAAAGAACATGAAATTCAACATTCATGTATAACATTAAAATTTTTTCTTAGCATATATTTTTAAAAAGAATAGAAATTTCCTTAACTTGATAATAAACATCTATAAAAAATATCTATTATGTTGAGACACAGAAATCACCCCCTTTCAGATTAGAAAGGAAGCAAAGATATCCTCCCCATCCTCCTTCTTCCTTCCTCTTTATCATCGCACTGAGGTTTTAGCCAGCCCAGTAGTAGTCAAGAAAAAGAAAAGTAGTAGTCAAGAAAAAAAAAAGAAAAGAAAAGTTGCAGCTGCTATGGAAAACGTGTATAGTGGTTCTTCAAAAAATTAAACAGTTACCATATGATCCAATAATTCCACTTCTGGGCATATAACAAAATAATTGAATTCAGAGACATGAAGAGATATTTGCATACTCAGCTTCTCGGCAGTATTATACACAATAGCTAAAAGGCGAAAGCAACCCAAGTGTCCGACAGATGAATGAAAAACAAAATGTGGTATAAACATGCAATGGAATATTATTCAGCCTTAAAAAAGGAAAGAAATCCTGCCATATGCTACAACATGGATGAATCTTGGAGACATTATGCTAAGCAAAGCAGGCAAGTCACAAAAGGATGAATACTGTATAATTACACTTGTATGAGGTCCCTGGGATAGTCAGATTCAGAGACAGAAAGTAGAATGGGGAGTTCCAAGGACAGAAGTGAGGAGTAGGGAGTGGGGAGTTAGTTTTCAATGGAGACAGGGTTTGTTTGGGAAGATGGAAATGTTCTGGAGATGGATGATGATGCTAGTTGCATAACAATGTAAGTCTACTTAATGCTAATGAACCGTACACCTAAAAATGTTAAAGTGGTAAATTTTATATTATGTATATTTTACCACAAATTTTCAAAAGTCATAAAGATTCCAAAGGAAGAAACAAATTATTACTACCCAAATGTTATGATTGTAAACACTGCTCTCCTGAAGCCAGTGCTTCGTTACTGAGCCCAAAACTTTTGTTATGCACAGTTCGCAGTTTGAGAATGGGGATGTGTTTCAGAGATGTATGTAAAATTATGTATCATTTTTCTGAGAACAAACAGACAAGCTTCCATTAGAGGGGTCTGTGACCCACAGAAGAGCCATTCTGAGTGGCACCTCCCCGTAGTGTTCACCCAAGCCCCCACCCCTCTGTCCCCCACCCCTGTGCAGGCATTGCACAGGCTGTGAGCCTGCTCCCTCCTGTCGGCAATGGCTGGGATCCTTCACTCCCCTCCCGCCTCCTTCCCACCTTCCTTATCCCCTCTCCCCACCCCAACACCACTTTCCTCCCTTTCATTCACTCAGGTGGTTTAAATATGATGTGAAGTATATTCTTAAATCTTTCTTGAATCTTTCATTCAACAAATCTTTCATTGGACAAAGTTTAATTTTTTAATATAGGTGGGGCTGCGAAATCAACCAAACTCGGCTTTTTTCTGTTACTCTTCATGTCCTGGATGATAACATTGAACATATGCAGCTCTTAGCTCTGGCCCGGAACCCAGAAATCCTCGTTCTGTAACCTTAAATAATTTCAACTACACTTTCTTGCTGGTTTTGTATCTTGCAGTTAACGTAGACTAAATTTTAACAAATGGAAGATGCTTACTGAGTCCCAGGGTCTGCCTGGGGTGGTGGCAAGGATTCTTGGAAAGGTTATGCATGGGACGACAGTGGAGAGGAGCCCCTCAGATGACACTTAAGGTTCGGAAACATCCAGGAGATAAAAGTGTCACTGGCTTAATTTTCATCCAAATCCATTCCGAGACTTTTCTTTTTAACAAAATGCTTTTATTGCTATTTTTAACTAAAATGCACTGTTAGGAACTTGCATGAAATACCAAAAGCCATCTATATTCTTTGTTTGAATTCTTCCTTTCTGGTCACAGAAAATGAACAGAAAGAACCGCTGACATAAAGCACAACAGAAACCAACTAGTGCCAGACACTGGGAAGAGGAAAAAGAATCGCTACTGGTTGCTCACACACCGCGTTACAAATGGTTAGTAGTCGTCATAATTGACGCTGGCTCCGTGCCGAAAGCTGTGGGGGCTCCGGGGACCAATGGCAGCATCTTCATCGTAGTCACGGTGGTGATAATCGTAGTAGTCATGTCCGTTCCGATCTCTGTTTAGCCAATAGGTGACATCATCTTCAAATTTCTGGAGGAGAAGAGAGAAAACCACAGAGAAGGGATTGAAGGACACACACACCTCTGACCACATCTTACCTCTGGGCTTCTCTGTGGTGGTGTTTCTTCTATGATTAACAACCCTCACTGGGAATAACTCCTTGACATAATATTCCTGTGCTCAGAGGTTGTTACAGCCAGATACGGAAGACTGATAAAACCTATTTTCTCCAAAGGAGTACACACTCTTACCCGTGAAAACTTCTGTCACATGAGTTCTAAATATATCCCAGACTTAACCTGCTTTTCTCTTTTTCGGTAAATAAAACAAATCTGCCAGATACAATAACAACTTGATCTGACATCCCCCCACCCCTACCCCGGCACCATACAAGACCTGTAAGTCTTACTAGTCTTACATTGTGGCAGACAAGATCTCTTCTTCCTGTCCCATCCCTGTGCCTGGCCCCCTCTAGCGCACATACCAGATGCTTAAACAATGCTGGCTGAGTTAAATCAGCCATGGCACTGGCATATTACAGCCACAGGCCAGGGTGTTATGGGTGCTCCTGACAGTGGTGTTGGTAGGGCATGCCCTGGTGCCTTTATTTGTTCCACAAACACTTATTAACACAAACACCTGCCCTCAGCACTGGAGGGTCACCCAATACAAGTAAGACATTACCGATACATATGAAAATAGACACTTGCAGTTAATTAAAACGGAAAAAGGAAGACTGAAGATAAGTAAGAAGCCTACAATAATGCTTGAGTTTAGAGCTTGGGCAATGAGTCTTTTGCTATTAACCTGTTTTTAAAGGAAAGACTAGTTTTTTTGTTGGCTGTGGTGAAGGTGCACGATAAATTTGGATTAAACCTGCACATATTGATGCTTAGGACTTGGTAAGAGGTTTTGTGTGAGGGCAAAAATGCAGAACAGATGAAGATGGCCTGGGGAAGTTGGAGTGCATTTAAAAGTTTGGGCTTCGGGGCCAGCTGTTCTCAAAGTGTAGCCAGTGTACCCTTGCAACCAAATTTCTAGGGGTGCTGTAAAATGCAGGTTCCCAGGCACCACTGCGCGCCTGCTGGATCGAACTTTCTGGTGACCGGGACTCAGGAATCTATTTTTCTTTTTTTAAATAAACCTGCCAGTGAACATTAATATTTGAGAACTTCTCAAAGCTAGAAACCCTGGCCTTGCCCAATAGTGCTCTCTGTGGCCATCCACGCTGGGTGAGCAGTAACCCAATGGTGCCAAACGGAAGAGCAGGACTCCATGCCTGTCTCCGTTTCCTTAGCCCAGGGGCTTTGGCTTTGTCAGAGCCCACCCCAGGCTCCAACTTGAAAAGAACGCTGGCTTGTCTCCCAATACTGCGGTTTTTCCCATGTCGAAATAATCTTGTTCCTTGATTCTTCTCATTTATAATCTTGTTTTAGATTTTGACTTAAAATACATTTTTCAATAAATTTTTTAAATGATTATGACTATAGAATAATGCAGCCTCGTGTGTTAAAATCCGTATGTGGGAGGGAGACAAAGAAAAGGGGAGATCATAATTCCATTGCCAAAGACAGCCACTACTGTCATTTTGATGAATTTCCATCTAGTCCTGCCTATGCACGTTTAGTTATTATAATCTTATTTGATCCTCACCTTTATCCTCACCAAATCTTATTTGATCCTCACCTGTCATCAGATGTTATTTTAGCCATTTCCCCATGTTGAACCCTTACTATCCATTTTCATGAACTGCAAATACTGGTAATCAAAGAAATGCAAAATGCTAAAAGATGATAGAGCATTTTCATCTATCAAATAAGTAATTTTATTCTTTTAAGTTTCCAGTGACAATATCAGATGCTGCTGAAGATGTGAGAAAATTGGTGCCCTCATACCTGACTTGCAAGAATATGCAATTTGACAATACTTAATGACCATTAAATGTGATTCTACATTTGCCCCAGTAACTTCATTGGGCAGAATGCAATACTAAGAAACAAACTACACTCAAAGATGCAAATAATAGTATCTGCCGTTTGGGTTGTTGTGAATGTTAAATTAATTCATATAAGAACTAGAATCATTCCTGGCACAGAGTTTAGCTATTTGCACAACAAAAAAAAATTATATTTGAGAAGTAATAAAAGTAATTGGAGAACAACTGATATATCCAATAGTTGGGAATGGGAAGAAAATTATGATATGTCTACAGACTTGCCTTTTATGCAGTCATGGAAAATGATATCTCTTCAAGTTCCCTGCCCATTTTTTAAATTAAATTGTTTTATTGTTCTTGAGTTGTTTGAGTCCTTCAAGTATTTCGGATATTAGCCCTTTATTGGAATATCATTTGCAAATATCTTCTTCCATTTGGTTGGTTGCCTTTTTGTTTTGTTGATGGTTTATTTTGCTGTGCAGAGGCTTTTTAGTTTGATGTAGTCCCGTTTATTTATTTTTGTTTTTGTTTCTCAATAAATTTAATTTTAAAAACTATAAAAAGTTTAATTTTTTCACCTATTGCAATATTTTGTATACGCCCTTGATTCACAATATGAGTCATGGGCCCGTTACAAAAAACACTTCCATCTGCCCTAATACTGATGCCGCCCTTCATTGCTCGCTGGCTGAGGTGGCAGGCTGAGTGTTCTCCATGCCATGCCTTGTACACCGTGGCTCCTCCCAAGCCTTGGGCAGCCCTGTCACTCACTGTGTAGCAGAATCCCTGACCTTAGCCCTGCGCTATCTTACCTGTACCCGGCTCCCCAGTTGGGAGTCTGAGATTATAAACATTCTTTTTCCTTAAATCAGTGAATATGTCCTCTCATGCTACCTGGATGCATGAACTGAACCATCTTTTCCTGTAAACGTACTGACAGGTTATCCCAACAACATCTACAAAGACCCATCTCTCTTTAAAAGTCACTTTTCATCTCTTTCCATTGTCCTCACAGGTCTTCGCATTGATCTGTTGTTTCTGACATTTATTAAGGTAAAGCTGAAAATGTTTTGGGGAGGTTGTGAATTATTTTAGAGACACCCAGGCAAAACTGTTAAAAGTGTTCCTAGGAAATCAGATTCTCCATGACCATTTGGGGCAGTTACCTCTCTGGAATTCTGCTTCTGAAACATGTTGGGAGGGATTCCCGGTTCCATGTAGTGTGATGGAAAATTCTAGCTGATGTCTTCATATGGATGGTAATGTAATCTAATGCCTGGACAGCATGTGACATATAATGGGAGCTCGTACTTCTGGAGCCAATAACGAACCCTAATATTTGTGCCCTATTTTCCCCAGCCATACCCCTGTCCCGGCCACACTGCCCTGCAGGAAGCCAGGCCCCCAGCAGGAGAGAATACCCACCGCTTCATCGAAGCCCATATAGAGGAACTGCTGGTACCACTGCTGGACCTCTGGCCGGGTCCGGTCCCAGAGCTGCCGCTTTTGGCGCGTCAGGCTGCCTAAGAATTCTTTGGCTTTGTTCTCGTCAACAGCCACTTCGGTCTTAGTTGGAGCAGGTGCTGAAATGATTTATTCCCACCCCCCAAAAACAAAGAATTATTTCTTGTTGGGGTGAATCACTATTATACACCCCATCCCCTCAGTGCCACATGTGGAAGATGGTTTGGACTCAACTCCATCCTTAGGAGGGGTGTGATCACTAGTCTCCATGCGGCTCGTCTGTTAAGCTCTCCTATTTGGGAACAGCCAGGTAAAGGTATGCGGGCCAACCTTCAACTTCTAAGGCCCACGGTGGAAATGAAATTCTGCTCAACTTTGCAGTCATGCACCAGGCCTCACACAGAATGCTGATGGCTTCCCCTGGGCTCTACGTTTGGGGAACAATGGGATGTCTAGTGCCACCCTGATGGATGTTATCGGGAACGAAAAGAAGAGAGTGCTGTGCTTACTTAGGACACCAGAGAGAACAAAGGACTGGAATGGCCCCTGAGAGGGCTAGGGCCAGGTCTAGCCTCAAGGGCAGCGAGCCCTCACATCAAGCTGCTGAGATAAGGGATGCCACGCTGGGTCACCATCTCTGGGCCTCACAAATCATTGATGCGTAGATTGAGCCTTGAAGGGTACTGAAACCTGCTTTAACACAGCTTCCTCTAACATCTGTGCAACCTCAGCTGTTTAAAAGGCACCACCTCTGCAGGATGTGCTCGGGGAAGCCGCTGTGCCACCGGGTTTGCCCCTGGGCCTGGTTTTGAGCCCCTGTCCCCTCATCTACAAAACTGGACTGACTGTCCCTGTCTCTGCACTAGTATGAAGGCTGTCCAGGATAACCGAAGTAAAGTGCCCTATGTGATCGTTGGTCACATGGATAAAGATCAGCAGGTTTGCTTTGTCACTCTTGTTCATCTGTGTGTTTCCCTCAGGGCTTGTTACAATGTTTTGTACACAGTAGGTGCTCCATACATGTTTCTTGGCTTGAATTGAATAAAAGCTGAGGATGTACACCCAGAGGTTGTGATCATCCTAGTGGTTTGCTCTCCGGCCCCACCTTGTCAGGCTGGCCCTATGAGACCTCCTGTCACCTGGGTATCCTTGAGGAGAAGGCTGGCTGTCCAGCACAGAGAGGTACCTCAGAGCTTGCGATGGACCAGGGCCTCAGGAGTGGCTGGAAGTCTGGGAAAGGCACTGGAAGCTCCCCCAGGAGCCTCTTGACCTGAGAGGTATCTCAGGGGCTCAGCACCTGTGGGGGCCCGGGGCACCAGCTGGGAAGAGGGTAAGTACTAGAAGCCCCGTTGGGAGCAGACCTGAGCTAACTCAGAACGACAAGGATAAGTGATTAAATGTTCACATCAGAAATGTGGTCACACTTCTTAATTTCTAAGAGATAGCTACTTTGTAATTTTACAGGTGAAAATGAAACTTCCAAGAGAAAAAATGGCCTTCACGAAGCCACACACTTGGCTGATGGATGGAACCGATGACAGACTCACATTGTGTGGCTCCCAGACTGTTCTATTTCTGACATTTTGCTGCTGTCTACCACATTTACCTGAGGAGTATTTTTCACCACAAGTGTAAGTAACAAAGCAGTTTTTCTGTTTCATCCTCCCCCAATAGCTAATTGGATACAGAATACCAGGACAATACAATCCCTGGTACCCACCAACTGAGGTTGCTATAAATTTAGATATGTGTTCCAAAGGGTACTGTGGTTCTAAAATAAACAGCATTCAATTAACACTGTAGCACCGTTTCTTTTATTTCTGAATCCACACTGACAGCTTTCAGAAAAACAACCTTTAATCATTTACTGGCAATATTTATCTAATAAAATGCCACACCACACACCCACAGAATAAGCTCTTCAGATCTGCTAACCTTTCAAGGCGTAAACACTTCTGATTGCCTAAACACAAGGCTCCAGCGAGCACATTCCACAATGCCATTTCATTTCAATCCCATTAAGAATGCAACCTTTATCCAAGTGGGGTATATTTACCTTTCCGTTTTTGAAGCATCAGCTTGAGTTTATTTCCACTTACGCCACCTGCAGGAATGAAAATAGAAGTCAGATTTAGAGTTGCACTGTACCCTTTAATTTCTCAAATGCAAAAATCGGAGTTGGAAAAACTCACTGGGTGCCCCTCACTTGATTTGGCACCTTGAGAGTATTATGGTGTTGAATGCTTGTTGTATTCAGTGTTGTGCAGGAAGAACAGGTTAGGCTGCCCATGGCTCAGACTGGTGACAATGGCATGGCTGACCAAGAGCATTATGATTTGAGCTAGTCCTGGGCAAAGTGACATTGTTCTTTTAGCCCTTACATCTTATGAGGGCCAGCCATCTGTCATATGTACCTTCCTGCAAACTTTCACTTTCCATGGTCCCCCCATAATTCATATCTACCTGGAACCTCTGAGTGTGAACTTATTTGGAAATAGGGCTTTGGCAGACATAATTAATTAAGGATCCCAAGGTGCTTTCACACTGGATGTAGGGTGGGCTCTAAATCCTATGACTGGTGTCCTTATAAGAAGCGGAGAGGATGCAGAGAAAGAAGTTGTGTAAAGATCGAGGCAGGCAGACATGGGAGTTATGCTGCCACAAGCCAAGAAACATCCCTTAGCTCTCTAAAATTCAGCCCTGTTGTGTAGCTTGCCCTGAGCATCTTATCATCACGCATTCTTTATAGCATTGGGTGTTATTTTTATTCAGTTCTAAAAGCGTTTCTAATCAGCCCAATCATTTTAATGGAAAATAACACGTCTGACCTGATAGAATCCCCTGCTCTGCCTGGAGAGCTGGTTTAAGAACCCATCCATGCCTCTTATCCTTAAGTGCTACATACAAGTATAAAGCTTGTCCCCTGGAGGGGCAACCAAAGCCTCTGGGGAAAAGCCCAGCTTATAAGTAGTGAGCTGAGCAGCTTCAGGTATAAGGAGCTAGTCTGGCCCCAGACGGAGACGCACACTGGATCTCGGTGCCCACGTTCTCGGCTAGGTCCTTAACTTTCCGCTCCACGGACAGGCCCCGAAGCCTGGGTTTCCATCTGCAAAGGTATGGTTTTCTGAGAAAAGGAGTTACAGCTTTTGCCAGACTCTCGAAAGTGTCTGGGACCCAAATAAGATTAAGAACCCCTGCTTTCAGAATATATTAGGTAGTTAGGGGGAAAAAATGCATTTGTAGCCAAAGGTCACAGTTGGCTGCCCACAACTGAACTTTTCCTGTGGATGTGTTTTATTGGTGGTCCCAATGTTTTTACAAAATTTGAATTTGAACAGCTCTGGGCCCAAGACACTCAATATACCCCATAGTCCATAAACAGCCACTTCACCTATTTGCTCCAGGTAGGCATTCGAATTTGAGTGCTTCCCAACTTCCTCTAGAGTAGGTGCGCCAGCCAGGAAGCTGGGACCACACTGAAGGACTGTGGGTAGACAGCGCGCAGGTGGTATTGCCCTCACATCTCCCACAGGAGGGCTGGGTGCCTGCTGGACAGTGGGCCTAGATATTAGCACAGCATGCAACACCTACTGAAGGATTCAGTGGCTTCCATCACCCATGCTCGCATCAGTCTACGGTGATGTGGCTGTCTAAAAAGCAATTGCAATTTTAGGCTGCACTAATGAAAGGCTAGCACCTTGCAGAAAGGAAGTAGTCATGTCTCTGTTCTCTCACTACTCTGATCAGACCACTCCTCTACTAGTTGGTTCAGTTCACAACATCTGACTTTCAGAAGGTCACAGAAAAACTGGAGTTGTGGTCAGAGAAGAGAGTCCAGGGAGGAAAGAGCCCTAACATGTGTTATATGAGAAAAAAGTAATGGAATTCAGATGTTTAACCTAGAGAAATGAAACTTCTGGGGCAGCAGGGGAGCTATGGCCCTAAGGGTCACAGTACCATAAATTAGGGAAGGAAGCAAGGTTTCCAACACTTGAGCAGCCACACAATTGGCATAAGTTGTGCCAAGAGGTTTCACATGAGTTGCTCAAGGCTTCTGAGTATATATAAGCAGAGGTGACAACATGACGAGGCCACTGCAGTCGGGGATTATTTAGACAGGATGGGACTACTCTTAAAGGCTATAGTTCCCTTCCAACCTTAAGAGTCGATGAAGAAATCGATGGGAACATTTGCCAACCCAGACAGCTATGTTCCTTGGAACTGACATTAGCATTCATTACTACCTTAATATTTGCTGATCTCCCATACAGAATTAAGTCCCTCCATCTGCTTGCCTTCTGTAAAAGTGATGAACAATTACTGAATGAAATGTGGTCTACTGCTTAAATAGATTTTTGGGTTTAGGCATTTGCGATGAGGCTGCAATTTCTCACAGCAAATGTGTCACTACTGCTCCAGAAATGAAAGCTTCACCAACTCTCAGCAATACAACTGAAAAGCGTGGATAAATCCTAACTTATGAATTATTAATTTTCCAGTGTGCCGATTACTGCACACTGAAATATAAACACATATGATTAGACATGACGCTAAATTTGTTTGAAGAAAAAAACAAAGAACAAGTGAATAAATGTGACTTTATTTTTCTGTAGTATGAATTTTTTTAATCCCAATACCATCAGTCCCTATTTCTGGGCTACGATAATTCAGGTACTCCTGAATTTTTCAAATCTAGTTATCTTGAACAGATCTCCCAGCAGATTCAGAATTGCAATATGCCCCTTTGAGATGCTAACTATTAATAAATTTATCACTGGTCAAGAATGGCAATGATAATTTTTCCATTAAATGTTTTGGGGTGTCATAAATTGCCACTTTGGAATTCTACATAAAGATTTTCATTTTATGTCATAAAAACTTTCACATTCCAGCTCAATGATGATACTGTGATATTTTAACTGACTCCTTTCAGTACCTTATTGGTATGAACGAAATAAAATATGTCTTGAAAAGAAATGGCTTATAGCCAATGCCCACTCGCTTTATTGGGATGTGCTTCTTAAAATCAGAGGACACAAAGCGTGAGAAGTAGATAAACATGTAATGGGAAATTATGGATTAGCCTCCCCAGTGGCTGTAATTTGGATCAGAAGTTATCCTCCTTGCTTACACAAGTCCCCTACAGTCCTAAGGACCTCAAGCTCCAACCTCAAGGTTCTTCCTGCAAGCCTCCTTCCCCCATCTGCCAGGAGCTTGGTTTTCCATACCCACTTTGAATAAGTAAAATATAGAAGCCAAGTATCCCAAGGGGTCTACCATTTCCATAGAATAGTGCCCAGCTATTTTTCAGGAGAAAAACACCAGTCACAGTTTTTGGTCAAGTCACTACATGCCTTCCAGCCTCTGTTCCCTTAGCAGTAGATCTGGAGTAACAATACCCGCCTCTCCGAGTTGTGAGCGTCAAAGGCGCTCACGCATGCATGAGGCCACTAGTGAAACACAAAAGATCAGGCCACAGAAGGTAGCACTGTCCAGACAAAACATATTATTTTAGATTGCTCTTCTTAAGACGGGGTCTGTGGACTCCCAAGGTTCAGATGTTTGCACACCAGCAAAATTGCTTCATTTTGGGAGTGTGTGAATGTGCACATTGTATAGGGAACAAAACTGGAATTTTCAATGGATTCGCTGAGGGGCTCCATGAAGCATTTTTTTTTTTTTTTTTAAGTGCAGGTCCCCATATGGGATAGAAGGCCTGCTTGTTGCTTTGCATACTTGGTATTTGATCTGACTGGGAAGTGCCTGGAAGGATATCTCGGTGATGATGCCTTTTGGCTACCCCTTAGTCCAGGGAAAGGATGAAAAGGGGATTGAGGAGCATCACCCAATTTAAGCTCCCAGTACCCCTTCCTGCAATTTCTGTCCCTCCTTCGGACCTCAGCCCCTCACTTTTCTCCAAGGTTATCACGCATATCTGAGACCCTGCTCTTGACGTTGATACTCTGTTCTCCTGGCCAAGCACACCACTTCCTACTCCGGCAAGTGCAAAACCCAAGAGACCTATCACCCCTTGGACTTTGCCAAGGCTCAGAGTGGGTCCCTACGCCCCCAACTCCATCACTGATCTCCCTCTGGCTCCCTGGAATCGCCGCACTTACCTGGACCCAGACACAGCAGCAGGAACAATGCCAGCGAGGTCATGGCCAGGACAGCGGGCCGCGCGGAGGAGGCGGCCATGGCTGCACTCGGCGGGCAGGAGGGAAACGCGTGCACCGCTAGCCGCTGTGCGGGAGGACTGGCGCGCGGGAGAGAGGGGCGCAGGAGGGCATGCGCTGCCTGCGTCCCTATCTGGGCGGGACCCGCCGGGAGGGCGCGGTGCCATCGGGCGGTGAGCCAAGAGCCCTGCTCTCCGGCCGCGGCTCCAAGGCCACGGATGCTCGTGATGCTGGCACCGCCGAGGACTGCCGGGGGCTGGGCGCAGCGTAGCGGGCGGGAACCAGCAGGATTCCGGCTGGCCAGGGAGGGGTTGACGCCATCCAGGAGGGAAAAGGCTGACGGCCACGGGAAAAGTGGAAGCCGGACTCCCTACCCCGGTTCAGGTGTCTCCCTCTCTTTGCCTTCCCCTCTTGCACCAGCCCGGCTCCCTGGTCGCCCATGTTGTCCTTGTCACTCCCCGATAGTACTTCCCTGCCTTTGCATTGCGCCAGCTCCTGCCCGGGCCTGGCTCCCGCCTTGGCTTATAAAGTGGCCTCTGGAATTTCCTTAATTCCCTTCTCAGCACTTAAAGATGCCTTTGGCAGTGCTGAGTTTGGGGATTTCTGAAAGACTCCACAGTCTGGGCTCAGAGCTGCAGCTCAGGAAAACATCTCACCCCAAACTACTGGAATAGAAACGCCTTTCAAAAACCAGGAACTGGGTGAGCTCCATAGGTGTTCGCAGAACAAAAGCGTCCCACTCTGCACTCTGTGATCCTTGCACATAAGTGACACTAAAGTGAGGTCCAGTACCTGGTGTGTTCAGAAACAGAGGACTGGAAGAAGGCAGGGTGCTGTGTGAGGGAGCACAAGACAAATGAGTCCCCATCAACCTTGAGCGGGTCACCTAATTATCTCTCTAGGCCTCCTGTACAGAATGGCAGCAATGTTGAAATTACCTTTAGGGGCCTTCCAGCTAAGATCTGCTCTGAACTCAGCTGATTACCTCTTTTCCACATTTCTCTCTTTTTACACCTTCCAATGGTTAAGTGCCTACTGTTTCAGCATATAATTAGCTCCCTGTGTAATGCAGTTGGATTTCTCCAGCGGCAGCGAGAAAGAAGTATGTTAATATCTAGCGAGAAAGGCAGATGATGGTGGAGTGAAGAAAAAGTGTGAAGTGGGTCTGACAGAGAGTCTCAAGGACTTGGGTTGCACATGTAATGTGACATAATAGTATAATTGGAGGCAATTCTCTTTTAAAAACATTTTATTGGTATTCTACTTTCATTTCCTTAAAAAGAACAACAAAAAAACTTCATAAAATAAAGGCTTATGGTTACCAATAGGAAGACACTAATTAATAAAAAGAAGTGTTAAAAGCATAAGATTTATGACCATGTCAATTTACTTCAATTCAATTCAATTCAGTTCAATCCTACATCCATCCATATCTGCTTCTCAAAATGTTCGCTGGACCACATTTGCCCAGACAATATTCCAGAGTGAAGCGTCTTTGGCTCTGGTATTCTCGTCTGCCTTACACATCTTTGGTACTGTTTTATCACCACTAATAAAAAGATGCAGTAAGGTCAGGATGGCCGAGCAGTCTAAGGTGCTGCGTTCAGGAAAAAATGACACAGAGCGCTCTCATATACCTATCTCATTTAGTCTGTCATTCATTTCCATTTATGTCAGGTGGATGGGTTTACTTGGATCCTGTTTAGTGGGAATTTTCATTTCTCTCTCTCACGCAAACGTGGGGGAGGGAGCTGGAGAAAGGTGACTTTGACGTTCAATTCAATTCAATTCAGTTCAATCCTACATCCACCCATATCTGCTTCTCAAAATGTTCGCTGGAGAAAGGTGACTTTGACAGGTCCTAATGGACATTGCTGCCACTTCTTTCAGCATGAGGTTCTAGGGTGCGATGGAAGTCCCATGTTCCCCACAAGATAAACAGTCATTTTTTAAAATCTTACTATATTTTTTAATTAATTAATTTATTTTAATCAGTTTCAAGTATACAGTACATTAGTTAGACATCTATCTAGTTCATAAAAATATCCCCCCAATTGCTCCCTCCCTCCCATGATCCTCCATCTAGCCAACGTATTA
>NW_006442124.1:3890958-3892303 GCF_000325575.1 Pteropus alecto | reverse complement strand
TGATAGCTTGCTGGATAAAGTATTCTTGATTGTAGATCGTAATTCTTCATCATATCGAATATTTTGTGCCAAGCCCTTCTGTCCCGCATAGTTTCTTTTGAGAAATCAGCTGCCAGTCTTATGTGTGTTCCCTTATAAGCAGTTATTTGTTTTTCTCTCGTTGCTTTAATATTCTTTGTATTTAACCTTTGGCATTTTAATTATGATGTGTCTTGATGTGGGCCTCTTTGGATCCCTAATTTTGGGAATTCTCTGAGCTTCCTGGGGTTTCATGTCCATTTCCTTCACCAAATTAGGCAAGTTTTCCATCATTATTTCTTCAAACAGCTATTCAACATTTTTAATTTCTTCCATTAGTCCAATCAAACGTATATTTTGACCCTTAATAATGTCCCACGTGCTCCTTGAATTATTTTTATAGTCTTGGCATCTTATCTCTTGCCATTATGATTGAATGTCCTTGGCTTTCTTGTCCTCTAGATAGGGCATTTGAACCTCTTCTTTATTCACTTTGTTTATTCCTTTGTTTATTCCATTTAATTTACTTCTCATCTCAGATTCATTTCAGACTGGTTCCCTTTTATAATTTCCATTTCCATTTTTTATGTTTTTTATTTCTTTGTTGGAGTTCTCTACACTCCGAAAAAGTTTTGAGCATCTTTATAACCAGTGTTTTGAACTCTGCATCTGTTAGATTACTTGACTCCGTTATATCTGGATCTCTCTTCTGTTCTCTCATATGGTTTCTACTTCTTTGTCTTCCCATTTTGGCTGCCTTTCTGTGTCTGTTTCTATGTACTAAACAAAGCTCCTAAGTCTCCCAGCCTTATTATTATAGATTTGTGAAGTAGGTGTCCAGTGACACAATCTTGAGAGGGGTTCAGCTGCAGGCCAAATTTAGCCCAAGCCTCTACCCCTCTGGAGCTACCTGTTAAGATTCTGCAAGCAATCCACAGATGCTGTCCTTACAGTTGCCTCAAAAGGCCACACCAGAAACCAAGGACAGCTGCCTCCAGTGTGAGTCTAGGCGCTGCTCACAAGGAACACACACCAGAAACCAAGGACAGCTGCCTCCAGTGTGAGTCTAGGCGCTGCTCAGCAAGGAACACCTAACTCAGTGACGATATACCTGGATATGGCTTGGGTGGAGCTGTGAGTTGGGGTAAGCAGGGTTTCAGGGAATCCTCTGGGCAGAGCGACCTTTGTTATCCAGTTTGATGATATCAAGGCTATGGTGATGCTGTGTCTGCACACTGGTAGTGGGGGAGGGCTAAACAGGAAACAATGGACACTGCCGGAACTTCTGTATAGAGCGAATCTCCACCAGGCCCTCACTCCGACAATA
>NW_006442124.1:3874082-3890844 GCF_000325575.1 Pteropus alecto | reverse complement strand
CTGCCGCTGCTGTTGCCACAGCCTTCCTCTCACTCGAGACCCGGTAGCCCTGCGTCCTCTCCCCATCCTACCTCTGCCGTTGCAGGGTGCTTTCTTGGTATGAACAAAATAAAATACAAGTCTTGTGTGGCTTGTTCATCTAGATCCTATGTGTTTTATCCTTGCTGCTTGTTCCTTGTTTCCATCACAACTTTGATTTGGATGCCAGAGGGATGAACAGAGCCTAAATCATTTACATCATTTCCCCCCCTGACAAACAGCCATTTTAATAAGCAGTGAGTGTTATGTGGCAGAGACCCACTCACTCTGCCTACACAGGGCTGCTAAACTCAGGTGATCTTGCTGGAGGCACTGAGTCATTTCTCATATCAAAGTTCCTTCTATTTGTTTATTTGTTCAACAGTATTTACTTATAAAATGTTAACTCCTCTTGAGGCACTCTGAGAAGTCCTTTTCTTCCTAGTTAATTAAATTTGTCATCCTCAAATACATGGTTCTCCTTCCTCTGCTAAAGCTGGTCTCTTCTTTATTCCAGTGTTTCTTAAAAATCTAAAAATCTCAGGGTGCTTTTTAATGCACAGTTCTGGCTCACACTCCCTGGAAATTTGATCTAGTTCATCTTGGCTGGGCCCAGGAGTCTGCATTTTTTGAAAGCGGTTTCTAGGGCATGCTCAGAGCGCACTCACTCAGCTCACCTAGCGGGCCACCAAACTCACCTGCTTCCCTCAGTCTTCTGGCCTGGCCCCACTCACTCCAACATTTATCCCCACTCCATTTACCAGAGCAGCCCCAGGGGCTTCATCTGGCACAGTAGCTAAGAATACAGTCGTTGTCATGTGTCCTCTCTCAGCCTGGTTCTGCAAAACAGGGAAATGTTGAGATTGGAGATTACAGGTACGGAGCTTGGTACATAGAAAGCACCCAATAAATGTCAGGAGTGGTCGTTACCACGGATACTTCCCTCTGACCTCTCTACTCACAGTGGGCTGACACCTGTGTGCTCCTCCCCTCCCTACCCTCCTGCCTAGGCCAGGTGCACTGGAACTCTCATTTGGGAAGGGTCCCAACCCACCTCATTATCATGCATTATCACCTCATTGTCATACATTAGCATATTGACCTTCTCAAACATAGCCCTGACACGGCATCTCCACCTCTCTCACTTCTAGCTCACAGGAAACATAGCACTAGAAGACCATGCTAAGTGACATCATTCAGTGAGGGTACCAGGAACCTAAGGCACACAGGGAGAGTTCTGCAGGACAAACAGCACAGGAAGAGGGCAGATCTGATGAGGAACTGGCTCTAATTACGAGAGGCCTCAGAGCCAAATCCACCAAATGCAGTGTGGGACCCAGCTTGACTCTGAATCAAACAAATGTGGAGTAAGTTGATAGGAGAAACTTGATTATGGAATGGGTTTCCTATTAAGGTTGTTAATTTTTTTAGGTGTGAAATGGTTTTACAGTAATGCTGTTAAGCTTTTATTTGTTGGAATTATATACCGTATACTTAGGGATAAAATTATATGATGTATGGGACTTGGCTTAAAACATATCAGAAAAAATTGGCAAATATCGATTAATATTTTTGCTAGGAAACCATGTATGCATTCCTTGAGCTCAGTTGATGTTTACAAGGATTATTATACTGTTCTTTGTGTATATTTACAAATTTCTATAATAAAAAGTTAAAAACATATATGCAGACTCTTAGTGGCACCCTATTGACTATAGAATTTATAACATACATGTGACCTTCAGATTTTCTGTTTAATCTTTAAATATGTGCAATAGTTATTTTTTCCCTTATACTTCCTGCAGGTTCCCCAATTTCCCTAAAACTCAATGCTTACATTTATTCTTGGCACCTTCACAGCTTCATGGCTTTGCATAGAACATTCCTCCTCTCTGGGAAGCCACTGGGCCCTCATCTCAGCTAGTCAAAACTCTACTGATCTGGTTACCTGTCACTGCAGGACTCAACTGGGTGAGTCTGCTGCCTCATGCAGTGTTGATGGTGCTCACCCAGCAGACTCAGCTGGCAGAGTGGTTGCACTGGAGAATTTGTTGCCTTTGTAGGTTTAGTTGGAAAGTCTGAGCTGAGCTGATATTGTCCGCTGAAGTACTTACATGTGGCCCCTCCAGCATGAGGTCCCAGGGTAGTTCCTACAGGGGTCCCAGAGAGAGTATTCGAAACTGACACAAATCAATGTACTCTATTGATGGAAGCAGTCACAGATCCCATCAGCATTCAGAGGAAGGTGTGGAGATCCCGTTTCTCAATGGGGGAATGTTAAAGAATTTGTGGCTACCTTTAATCCACCATATCCACCACCTTTCAACGCTGAACTCAGAGGCCACCTCCTCCAGGAAGCCTCTCCTGCTTCCCTTCTTTGTTTTGAATTCCTACAACCCTTATGTTCCCCACCGCCCCAACTGTTTCCCGATTCAACCCTGGATTTCTTTGTGTACCTTATTTCTCTTTTCTCCATTGGATTTTAAGATTTTGAGATCCTCAATGTGTTTGTTCTTTTATTACCCACAGAACAGAACACTCAATAAATATTTGATGAATGAGTAAAGGTTGCCATCAAAAGGTGAATCTGTGGTTAACTGTACAAATGAGATCATTTTCTATGTCTGTTTTTTATTTTAAGTTTGATATTTAAAAAGTATATGTTACACATAACAACAGCTCAGAGCAGTAGCCCAGGAAGGATAAGGAAAGTGATGGAGTGAACCCTGCCAAACGCCAGCCATCGCAACCGTCTGCACCTGAGGATCGGCAACCATGGGGTTAATTTTCACGCTCAGTGGTGGGTCCTTCATACTCCTTTCCTGTTTATTAAGCAAATTTCCATGTTGGAATTTTAATAACTTTTGCCATTTCAAATAACTCACCGAAGCCAAAGGCAAGGAAAGCAGGAACGTTTCCTTTCAGTCTAAAAAAATATTGAGAAGCACAAAGTCCTCATTATGTAGAGCTCCAGCTCACTGTGGGCATGTGTCTGTGAACAGGGCTCCCGCAGAGAGGCTCAGGACTCCAGGTGGACGAGGCCCCTTAGTTTGGGGCCCAGAACTCTATGGGCAGACGTGGCCCCTCAGTGAAGATGAGTGTGAGTTCTCAGCTGTGAGGATTTAACCAGAGTCTCAAATAAATGGTCTTCACATCCCCCAGGGACTTCTGGTGGAAAGAGATGATTTTATTAGAACAGATTATCACAGGGAATGAGGCCACTCTCAAGTCTCTTCATACCTTAAATTTGCAGCATTTTAACTAAAATATTCTGCCAGCTGAGGATAACACAAAGACATAGCAGACTGCTTCCATTGAAAGGGAGCAGAGCTGCTCAGGTCAGGTCCCCAGGCACAGTTCCCTGAATCCTTTGTCTTGTGGGAAGAAGGAGCATGGTGTGTTCTTAATCTACAACCCAGGTAGCACCTCAACCACCTGAACACAAAATATGCGTTTTAATGTGAGAGTGTGCAGCTCTCAAGGTGGCGGGCACCAGCTTTAGGGTGCCAAGACCAAAGCCGAGACCTGTAGTACGCCAGGCCGTGTTCGCGTGACCCAGGAATGGCCAAGCTGCCAGCCACCTGCACAGATGCACCAGGCAGAGGCCAAAGAAACAACAGGTGCCACCAGCACCTAAGTGATTTCTTGTTTGCTGAATGACTCAAAGAGTCCCTTCAGCTTTTGAAAGGTATCTTGAATCCCGACAAGGTGGGCTAGGATCCTGCAGATTGTAGAACATCATTCATAAAGCCCCCTACTCAGTTCTATTTGGGGCCAAATAGTTAGAGCTTCACCATTAAGTACAGACAATGCCTGCACAACCCACAGAGCGCCCTCAGATGGTTGCCGCTGCTGTTAGTATTTTTATTTCCTTTTTTTCTTTCTGGTGTTTTGTTTTGTTATTTATTTATGTCATTAATTACTGAGCATAGAATTTTAAGATTGCCCTGTAAATTCAGGGGGAAAATGTAGTCCAAACCAGCTCCCTCAGCCTCCATGCCAATGTCAGAGAGTCATACCTTCTGTTAAGGCATTGTATCTCCTAAATGCTCTGTTTAAATAAACATAGTTTCAATAAGGTAATAACTATAAATTCGGCACCATTCATTGAGGAAGAAAGAGTGGCCACAGGCAACATCAGCTACAAGCATTTTATCCACTTTCCAGTGGTACAGGCACCTGTCAGGTGCAAAGGGCTACCCCAGGTCATGGGAAGCCTGTAGTTTAAATGCTACTTCATGATTTTCAATTTGATCCTTGCCAGGTCCTGCAGGGTGGGCAGAAATAGAGCTTCAATTTTACGGATAAGGAACCCGAGGGTTGGAGGCTGTGACTTGCAAGCAGTGGTTTTCACCAGCAACTACCTGTTCTGCCTCTCAGTTTGGCACTCTTACCTTCCTCTGGTCCATTCGCACCCTTGGGTCGTCCAGAGACAAGACTCTGTGCTGAGCCCTGTGCCTGGGAGCAGGTGAGACCTGACGTTGGTCCTCGGCCATCAGTCTAGTTGCAGAGGTGGGATCTAAAGGTAAAAGCAATGAGGAGCACCAGACTGCACTTAGATTTTGTACCTGTTTGAAAGCTGTCTCGGAACTGGCATTTTCAGGACCCCAAACAAACAAGATTGATATTATTAGAAACTGGAATGATAAAGGTTTATGTAAGAGATTGACAGTTTATAAAGCACTTGTCCATTAGTTCATTAGTAGTTCATTATTAGTTCATTAGTAGTTCATTATTTCAAACTCAGGGCTCGGGGCTGAGGTGACTCCTCTCTGCCAAAACATGTCTCTTCGTCTTAAGATTTGGCTCAAGCACTTGGTCTCACCCAAGATATTTACACAGGAAAGTTCCCCTTTGATAGTTGTGATATCATTCATATCATCTTAGCATATTAGCTTGAAATAGTTAAGGTATTTCCTTTATGAGATTTAGTCTTTGCTCTGTTTTCCCCTCTCTGAGTGCATTGCAGGGAAGGGGAAGTATATTTTTAAGCCATTTGTTAGAACCTCTAGGCTTTAGATACACATTCCTGAGTCACTGCTTACTGACTCTCCAGGGGACCTCACCTTAGAGAGCTGCCTGGTGGTACAGAGAGGGGTCAGGTAGCCCTGGTTGCCGGAGCAGCTCCAGATCAGGGGTGGGGGGTGGGATGAGGGTAGGATGGAGAGGTTTGTCACACAAGTGGTTCCCAGTGGCCCTTTCCTTTAATCCTCTCTGTTTGAGTGTCCCAGATGGGAGCATCCCCATAGCAGCCACAGGGCGCAGCCATACAACGACCCGCTTCAACCATGGTGGGTAAGCGCTTTCAGCCTTCTTTCCTCTGTCCAGATAATCTCGGGGCACCAATCACCAGAACACAGCCCTGGGACCCAAGCAGTAAAGAATTTAGGGGACCCCCAGGCCCCATCATGCAATCTGCTGTGTTACTTGAATAGAACATTTTCCTACTTTCCCCAACTGTTCCAAGCTTGAAAACTGAGTCCAGTAACACCTATATTTTCTAATTGTGTTATTGAGGTATAACGGAAGTACCATAAAGTACACATATTTAAAGTGTGTAGTTTAAAGCGTTTTGACAAATGTATACAATTGCACAACCACTATACAATCACAACACTGAATAGTTCCATCGCTCCAGAATGTTTCCTCAGTCCCCTCTTCGGGCTCTCTGGCTGCTAGCAACCATTGATCTGCTCTCTGCCTTCATGGCTGTGATTTTTCTAGAATTCCATAGAAATGGAAGCACACTGTGTGTACTCTTTTGTGTCTGATTCCTTGCACTTGGAATTTTTTTTGATTCATCCATGTGGGTGTATCAGTAGTGTGTTCCTTTTTATTGATGAGTTTTATTGATGATTCCATTGTATGGATATAGCATACTTTATGTATCTATTCATCAGTTGATGTATATTTGTGTTGTTTCCATGGCTTTTTTTTTTTTTTTTTTTTTTTTTTTTTTTTGGCCATTCCAAACAAAACTGCTAGGAACATGCACATCTTTGTGTGGACGCTCTTGTTTCTCTTTGATAAATCTCAGGTGGGTAATGGCTGGGCCTTATGCTAGTGTGTTTAGCTACATGTTTTAACCTTCATAGTGATAATGAGGATGTGTGAGGACACCTGTTCATTCACTAAATGTGAATAGTGAATAGCAAAGTATATGGACTCTGAGAACATAGAAGTCAGTAAGTCCCTGCCTTCAGGAGGCTTCCAGTTTAGCAGGGAGGCCGTTTCATAGAAAGGAATGTCAGCTGCTGGAAGGAAAATGAGTGAGTTTAATGGCCTTTTCTAAGCCACATCTTTAATCTGCCCTTGCAGAATCTACCCAGCCCTCCCTCGGCGTGAACAAGTCTGATCTGAAGAACTCCCCACTGCAGGGAGAAGTCATTCCCCTTTGGAAACTTCCTAATTGTTAGAAAGTTCTTTCTTAGTTGGGCCCATTCTCTCTCATCTAGCAGTGCTTTCTAGGGGAAGCCTAACCCTCTGCACCCAGCCCATGAGCCTAGCATACCCTCCCTACCTTTGTAATTTGCATCAGCTGACCTCTTTGCCACGTTCTGGTCTCAGCCATCCCCATGAGGCCACCATATTTGTGCTACCCTTTCAGAATGACTTTCTTTCTTTCCCATTCCTGTCACATTCTCAGCCCACTTCCTGGTATTCTCTTTTGAGGATTACAGGGCATCGTCTTCAGGAGAGTCCTGATTTCACTGCGGGACTGCTGTCAGACTGAGTTAAAAGCCCTGTTAGCAGTGTCACTGTGTCTCCTTGGAAGCCCCTCTCTCACTTTCTATAAATGTATTGCCTACGGCTACTTTAATGCTCTCAAAGCTAAAAACTTACTATCTGGTCCATTATAGAAAAAAATTGCCAACTGTTATCAACAGAATAAATTGGGGACCTCTCAGCCTAGGCCTTAAGAGAATCAGCAGCTTCCCTTTCTTCTCTCTGAGAAGTCAGGTGATGTGGAACAAGTCTGGCAGCCCTGCCACAGAGGCCCAGGTGGCGAGAAGCCCCGCAGGTGTTTCTACTGCAGCCAAGTGCTCAGTTGAACCAAGACCACGATGGAGTCCAGGGGGACCAGCAGCAGAATCACCCAGCTGAGCTTCCCAGCTGAAAAGTTATTAAGAGCTGTTGTCGTTGACACCACTGAGTTTGGGTGGTTTGTTATGCCACCATAGGAAGCCCTTTTCTAATCTTAGTGCCACTTCAGAGTTCAGCAATGCCTCAGCTCAGTGCCTCTGAGTGACACTGTGGGGCGCAGTCCTGAGAAGCAGATACACAGAGGCGGGCAGGGAAGAGAGGCGGAAGAAGATCTGAGAAGACTGTGGAGAAAAAGTGGAGTAATACACACAGGAGGAAAGAAAAGCAGCAAGAGGAAAAGTGTCAGCTGAATGGATGAAGGACTGTGGATCCTGCGTGGATTACGTGGAGGGCCATGGAGAAGGGCAGGAGTGGACACATGAGGGAAAGCCTCGGGGGTGACTTTTAGCAAAGTGCAGAAATTCAAGTTTCAGGACTGATGACAGTATTTCTTTATACACGTGAAACTATACAATGTACACAACAGGCACTCGCAGTTTCTAGGATGTGGTAAATTTTGGCTTAAGAGTAACTTCTTACCTTTGTAGCAATCTTGCTATATTTTTTAATTTTTTTTTGTGTGTGATAGTACAGTTTAATGTAATGCTGTGAGAACTTCAAACCAAAGTAAAAGTCCAAGAGTCACACAGCAATTCAAACCACAAACACATCCCAGCCTCCTGCTGTTGCCCAGTCCAGTCCACTGGGCAAGTTAGCGGCTTCTGGATTCACAGGAAGTCTTTCAGCGACCAGCCCACGGAGATGCTGTCAGGCCCTTGCCTGTCTGAGGTGCTCTGGTCCCTCAGCATGGTGAACCACATGCCATTATTTTATAGTGGTACTTCATTAAGTCTCTCTTTACTTCAGCATTTAACCACTTGTTCACATTTCTATCATAGACACTCAGTCCGTAGCAGTTGCTTACGATTTCGGGCTGTCAATATGGTAGAACATTTTTCCAAAAATTTAAGTTAGATAGCATTTATAGGGTGCCTATGTGTGCAAGGCACTGCCCTAACACAAGTAGGGAATCCAAGATGAACAGGACATGCTCCCTGCCTTCAACAAATACACTGTCTAGTTTGATTATGCATTTTATTCTGTCTTTGTTTGGAGGGTGGTGGGAAACCACATAACTAAGACCACAATATACTGTTTCTCTTTCCATGATGGGAGAAAATTATAGGTGGGTTAGAACACGGCTTGCTGTCTTTGGCTTTAAACCAGATAATAGATGACCATATCAGAATGACATTGAATAGAAAACCATAGAAAGTCTATGACCAAACAGAACTGGATTCGTGGCCCAGACAAAGACAAACACCCATCTTGCCACATATACTACAGAGTCTTCTTGTTGGCTCGGCACTTGTCCACTAGTTTTTCGCTTTCTATCTGCTTCCACCAAGGACACCCTTCCCCTGTTCCAAACACATGTGTCTCCTTCTTAGGTGACCTTCTCTCCAGGCCTTACTTGGTTGACCCAGAAGTGGACAGCTTATTCAATTCCCTTTCCTGGGACACCTGGACCAGTGTCAGGGACAGCATCAGTAAATGTGGCCAAAAGAACTGTCGTTATCTGCGTCAGCTATCACATGGGCAAAGCAGTCTGCAGGAGGGAGAAGAATGGAGTTGTGGAGGCAGAGCAGAGGTGAGAGATGAGCACTCTCGAGGTCTTGTCAGGTGGACTTTGCTGGGCCCATGACCTTCTTGAGCCTGTCAGATAGCCCACGATCTTTCCAATAAATCCATCCATTTACTTTAATTAGTGCAATAGTGCAATAGAATTCTGTCACTTAAGACCAAAGGTAGCCTGATATACCAAAATTTCCACGGAGACAAGCTATTCATGACTCAACACTTTGCCTGAAACAGTGTAAAAATAATAGAGCCATCCCACAGAGCATTCTCTGTTATAGTTCACATTTTTGTATTTGGGCCAAAACCACTTTGCATTTCCTGTCTTACACCCACAGAGGCTGGCATCTAGGAGAGTTCAGATATTCTGAATAGCATACAGCCAGCAATGCTGGAATCTGATGGAAAAAAAATAAGAGAATTCATTTCCATTAATAAGAAGCAACAAGGCTCCTCATTGAATGGCAGGGCCTTCGTATAATTTTAACATTAATGCACTTTGTACCCATTGGGGGGTGTTTTTCCAGCAATTGTCCTCCCGTTCCTCACATACACCCAGAACTGTGTTGTCAAGCTTAAGATAGGACTTGAATGTAATTAGCAGTTCTGTTTCCTCTAAGATCCCACAGATAAGCAGCCTTGTTGATTATACCAAACATTTGGTTTCTTGTATTGGTTGCTTTTTATATGGATAGAGTCATATTTTGCACAGCATGACAAAGCACCATAAGCATTCAGATACTCTGCAAGAATTAAAGAAAAAAATCCAGAGGATAAGTGTTTCTTTACAACCCCAGGCAGCTCAATTAGTACTCCTGGCTCTAGTATTGAGGGAAACTTAAAATAAATATCTTTGGTGGAATTTTATAGAAAAATAGATTGGCCACCATTTGTTGTTTAAAGAGAATCTGCTTCAATGCCATGGAAGTCTAATATTTAACAAAGTTAAATATTTAGTATCCAAGATTAATTCAAATGTTTTGATGAAAAGGATTTCAATTAAATACTATTATGGATTTGAGTGAAATTAATCAATTTCAAAACTTAGATGCAAATACTTTTTTTCTGGATTAACTTTTGTTTTTTCATCAAAATTCCTGATGACAGGAAAAATGAGAAGAGCCCACTAAAGGAGATCTTAGTCATTCAGACTGTTGCTGCACATCCAATAGTTACTGCCAACAGGAGGAAGACTTTCAATTTCCCAAAATGCACTAGGCATTCGAATAGTTGGACAATCATTTAAACATCAATTATTAAAGTTATCCAGGCTACGCTTTACAGATAAACCCCTCATCCCTGTCACTGTCTATAGAAATAGGGGATGTGAAGCTTGGTAACTGATATAATCAACTCCATAGCACACAAGAATGGCAAAATCTTTAGATACTACTACTTTCAATAGTAGGCTAGAACTACTATTTTGAGCTTTCAAATGTATCATTAGAGTTACTACATTCAATCATAGAAGTTGCTTGTCTTTTGTTAAACTCTGCGGATTTGATTGTTCTCCAAATTTGGTATCAGGATGAGAGAGGCATAGATGAAAACGAGAATAGAGAAGCTCCAGTGAAGAGCAGTCCCCAAAATGACTCCTTTAACCCCTCTCCCCTGTGGCGGAAATGCCAACTGGGTGTCATTTCTTCTGTTTCTGGTTCTTTGACCCTCCCTGTCCCAAATAACTGTGTATGCTGGAAGGCCACGCGTTAAATCACTCTAAGGTGACAGCATAGCCTGGAATAACTAGCATAGAGAACAATTCAGGAGAGGAAATGGGAAAGGTTGGACAGAAAGGGCATTGCCCAGATCCAGATCTGTGCTTTGAGGGTTGAACTCAGGTGTTAAATTGAGGAACTGATTCCTGTGTCCAGGGGTGTTAAGAAACAGGAACAGCATGGGAGGAGGAGAGCTTTAGTAGGTAGATGGGAGGGTGCCACATACTCTGCTCTTCTCCACCACTAGCTCTGGTGAGATGGAGCTGGGAGAAAAGAATCTATGATGAAGATCAATGAATAAATAAATACCAAACCTCATCACCCTAAAACTAAAGGTAGTACAATAGGATAAGGTGGTAGTACTGGGAGCCAAAAGAGAAAAACAAAACCAGCCAACTAGACAAGCAAAAAAAAACAACCAAAGCAGAAACTCATAGGAAGGAAAATGTGGGATGGGAATATAATCAATAAATAACACTGGGTGGAAAGGTGAATGTCATCAAAACCTCAGTGAGCTAAATAAAACAGTATCACAAACACTTTAACCTTCGCCACTGCAGGCAAAAGCCCAAATGCGGTGAGGGTGGAGTGGCAGTCTTTAGCCAAATATTTGTTACAAGGATTTAGTGTAGAAATTGGAGTGTACTGCCACACAATTAAAACCCCATTATAAACACCTTCCTCCAACCCCAAGCAACAACAACAGAACCTTAATGAAAGAACTTTTTATGCAATGAAAATTAAACCTGCAGAGTGGTGGTGAGAAGTGGACTCTACCAGTTACATAGAGAATCTTATCCCATAAATGTTTGAAGGAGTTTGAAGTGATTAAAATGTTCAAAGAAATTATCTTGCACTTGTATGTGTTTACATATCACAATTAATCCACAAGTATTTAATGTCCCATGGGCCTGTCATAGTGCTTTGCATAGAGTAAGACTTCAAATATTTTTCTGTCTTTGGGAATGGGACTGTGAGGCTGCTCAAGCCATGCACCTTACATTAAAAATGCTATAGGCACCGCCACTTCCAAGCATGATGAAGTAACTTCTCCTGGACTTACTCTTCTGCTGGAAATAACTAGAAAACTAGACACGATATGGGAAACAATTATTTCCAAATTTGGACCATAGCTAACACAGAACTGTGATCCCCAACAGAAAAGAAGGAGGGAGCCCTACAATTACCCTGGTTTTCTGCTTTAAGGCATTTTTCAGATGGTAGAGCAGGAATAGGGGACCTAAGTAGAGAACAGCGATCTCACTAACATGAAAAGACAAATGTTGGAGTTTGGCGAGGATGAACTGTTTAGAATTTCCAGAGCAAGGTACAAGAAAAAAGGGAGCTACAGAATGAAATTGCTCAAAAACTTTGTATAGGGGACCCCTTGAATCTTGTGCACGTGGAAACTGAATCTCCATGGGGTTGTGTAGGGAGCTGCCAGAGAGTTATAGGCTTAAAAACACCTGACATTGCATAGAGCTTAAGGACATTTGCACTTTGACCAGCTAAAATGGAGAGAGATCACTGGGTACTTGAGGGACATAACCGGGACTCCAGGTAGGTCACACCAGGTAGTAAGACTAAACTAAGCCCAAGTATAAAGGTTACTCTGGACCCACAGTAACAGTGCTAAAAACAAGCCTGAAGATTGTTATTAGCATTGTATTAAAATGAGCATTATTATATTAAAATGATTTGCAAGAAACTTAATTGCTTGCTACAATAGAACTCAATAATCTTTAAAGGAAGACAGCAAAATTCAGACACTCGACAACACAGTGTAAAATCAAAGAGAAGTGAAGAAACAAGAAAAATGTAACCAATAACTAGGAGAAATAAAATCGGTAAGAACAGACCCAGGAATGTTAGAAAAGATAATGGAACTAGCAAATAAGGACTTCAAAACAGTTATTATAATTAAGAAGCAAACATGAATACAAAAAAGAGAGAGATGAAATATATAAAAAAGACTCAAGTGAAACCTTAAGAACCAAAAAAATACAATAACTAAAATAAAAAATTTACCGATATACTTAACAGCAAATTAGACACTGGAAAAGAAAATATCAGTGAACTAGAGTTCAGAGCAATAAAAAATACCCAAATTGAAGTGCAGAGAGAGAAGAAACTGAAGGAAAATGAAACTGAGAGAACAGTGGCAAGATATCAAGCAGTCTACTATACGTATAATTAGAGTCCCAGAAAGGGAAGGGAGAGTACAAAACAAATTTTCAAGAAATGATAATCAAAAATTTCTAAATTTGAGGACAAACAAAGAAAAACACACAAAGGTACATCAAAGTTAGATTTCTGGAAATGGTAATAAATGAGAAGTCTTAAAAGGAACCAGAAAAAAAGTGATATTACATATACAGTAACAAATATAAGAATTATTACTAACTTCTCATAAGAAACAATATGGTGGGTAAAGGCTCAACATAGGAGGGGAGGCTCAACACGGGGACAATGGCAGCTGTCCCACCAGCCCTTGCCCTAAAGCCACACAACTCAGGCTCTTTCTTTATGTCTCTGGGACCTCCTAAGTCATCACACCTTCACCAGAGCCCAGGACACACTGTAACAAAGTTTCTGAATACTTTCAGCAAACTTTCAACACAACAACAGAGCTAATAAACATGCCTCTGATGGATGAAACAAAAGTTCATTAAAGAATAGCAGAAGCTCATCAGGTGATGCTGACAGTTAGCTATTATATAGAATCTGCAGGTCTCACCGGCCTTGACTACCTGCTGTCGTGCAAGGAAAGCAGAAGTGACATTGCACCTGACCCAATTACTGGTGAGTCTATGAGAGCTGCAGTAGAAAGTTTATATCAAACCTCAGAGCATTTGGAAAAAGAATTCAATGGACTTCTAGATAATAAAAACAAAACGAAACAACAACAACAAAAAAGAAATGAGATCTAAACCAGCTTTTGACTCAGCAACAAAGCAAGAAGAAATTTACAATGTCTTAATTTTTGATACCTGTAATAGGAATATAATATTGAAAGAAAATAAAGCCTGTCAACCTAGAATTCTATAGCCAGAGAAAGTTTTTCAAAAATGAAGATGAAATGAACTTCTTTAGACAATGACGACATTAAATCTAAGACAATTGCCTGTAGACCTACCTTAAGAAATATTAGAAGTTTTGCAGACTTAAAAAATAAGTGGTACCATAGGGAAACTCTGATTATTAAAAAGAAATAGAGAGAACCAGAAATGATAAGTATGTGAATAAATATAAGAGATTATTTTTTCTTTTACAAATTTTTCCTCAAAAGAAAACTGACAGTTTAACATTAAAATTACAATGTTGTGGGGTTTGTGGTATACATGAGAGTGGAGCGTTTGACAGCCACGTCCCAGACAGTGGAACGAGAAGATGGAAGTGTCTTATTGAAAAATTCTCACACTTCTTGTAAAATGATCTATAGAGCTAAGATCATCCCAATGAAAAATCCCAGAGGATTTTTATGTAAAAATTGACAAGATAATTCTAAAAATTATAAAGTAATGCAACTGGTGCAAAATAACCAAAACAATTTTGAAAAAGAAGGAAATTGGATAACTTATTCTGAGTTTGGATATATTACAAAGCTATATAAACAAGAAGGTATAGTATTGGTGTGAGGATAGACATAAATCAATGTCATCCACCCCTCTCCTCCTCTCCGCCCCCCTTCTCCAGAGTGAGAGGAGGGGCTAGAAATTGAATTAATAATTGATATGTTTATGTGAAGAAGCCTCCATAAAATCCCGCTAGTATGGGTTTTGTAGAGCTTTCAGATTTGTGAACATATCCATGTACATGTACTGGGAGGGTGACATACTCCAACTCTGTGGGGACAGAAGCTACTCAACTTGGGACCCTCCCAGACCTCACCCTGTGTATCTCTTCATCTGGCTGTTCATCTGTGTCCTTTATCATATTCTTTAATAAACTGATAAATGTAGGTAAGTGTTTCTCTGAGTTTTGTGAGCTGTTCTAGCAAATAATGGGATCCAAGGGGCAAGTGGTCACGGGAACCTCCGATTTAGAGCCAAATCAGACAGAAGTTGGAGATCGCCTTTAATGCCTGCTACTTGCAATTGACATCTGAAGTGGGAGAAGTCTTGTGGGACTGAGCCTTTAACCTGTGAGATCCGATGCTATCTTCACGTAGTGTTGGAATTGAGTTAAATTGTAGGGCATCCAGCTGGTGTCTCAGAATTGCTTAGTGTTTGGGAACCCTTCTCCCCATCTGGTGTCAGAAGTGTTGTGAATGTGCTGTGTAAAAGTAAAGGAAAGACACGGGAGGAAAGAACTGTAGGTTTTTCTTAACACAACATCATTATACATAATTGAGTTCCTAAGATAGGGTTTGACATGTGATGGCATTAAGATTTAGCTTGTTTTGTTTTGGCAAAATTCCCAGTATTACATACTGAAGGCACTTTCTCAAGTATATAGCATGATATAAATATTAGTTATGGTTATTATGACACTTTGGATAAAGCAGATATACCAGCCATTCATTTGACTAAATTGAAGATCAGCTTAGTCTGGCTACATAATTCATTTGATCACCAGCAAGAAAGATAGGATGAGGGTTTAGAAAAAGAAGAATCAAGAAAGGGAGAGAAGGCAGGGGAGAGAAAAGAACAAAAGATAGACGGAGAATGAAAGAAGGGAGAATCGTCTGTGCACACACCGTACAAGGCATTTTAAAATCCATCCTCTAACTTACTGTCTACGGCAATTGTGTAAGGTAGATGCAATGATCCCATTTAACTGTGGGACAGCTGAGGCACAGAGCCCCTTAGTAAGCGAACAGTGTAGATTACCATCAGGTCTTCCAATGCCACCTTTTCTCACCGTGGCATAAAGAACTGTGCTTTCAAATAGTTCGGTTCAAACTTTAAAATATTTTTGAACCTTGTCTGGATGACATTGAACCTTTTTAGTATCTTTCTGAAGCCTAGAAGGAAATTGTACAAGGAAAAGAAAGTGTAGATGGAGAGAGATTAATAAATTATTACTCAGCATACATAACTACCCATGAATATAATAAATTATCTTCTAAACTCTGTGAAGTCCCAGGGGGTTTTTCTCCCTCAGGCAAAGTCCTGGCTTCTGAAAGGTCAGGCCATGATTCCTCTCTGCCATTCTCGTGGGTGGAAATGTCAGGAGCCCCTTTCACTGCAGTAAATCTTTGCTGGAATTTTTGCGGGGGCAGGGGGGCATCCAAGACTCCTGGGGCACCTCTTCGTGCCTCTCAAACAGTCACAAAGCTTACTTTAGTAGTTTCTACCAAACGCCAGCTAGAGCTATATTTGTTCTTTAAGACTAATTTGACAGCCAATGACATGAAAGTTTGACCAAGGGTATCTGGGAAATGAGTGAGAATCAACACAGAGAGCCAACTATGAAAGTAACCAAATGAGTGTCCCTCATTCAGGGGCCCCTAAATAATAAACAGGAATAATAGATTTCACACTGTAGAGTCAGATTCCTGTTGATAATTTTCTTTAATATTTATTAGTGATTGACTATTGCCTTAACTACCTTTCATCATTTCATCTGCATCTCACTTGATTTTTGTCTGGAATGCCCTCTGTTTTTTTTCTTTCTTTTTAACCTTGAGTGACAGACCGCTGATTTTGTGTTCATACTTTTCAAAGTGTCCGATATTCATGAATTTGTCCTCTACCTCTGTATCAGGACAGCCCATTTTGATGTCAGCATCTTGACTCAAGCTTAAATGGCTGGGCCTCAATATAGGAGATTCTGTGGCTGCTACAGTCTTAGGAATCACCAGAGTTAAAGAAAAGAAAAAATGATGCATAGGTTTACCCTTGCAGTGTGTCAAGGATGCAAGTTTTTTCCATTTAGTATTTTAAAAGAAAAAAAGGTAGTCATTCAGAGTCAAGAAGGTAGGATTAAATGTTGTGGAGAACTTGTATTTCAGCTGTCTCCGTAAGGCTTCCTCTGTATGTATATGTGTCACGTGCCTTGTTCTCAACGAATAGGGATCACCCTTATTCCCTGTTCCTTGTTCCCCATTCCCTTACTCCTGGGGCAATATCTTTGCTCTCCTCCTATCAAACCTATTTTATTCTTAAACTGCTCTCATTTTCATTTAAAAACTAATTCCCCAACTGCTTTCCAAAGGAGTTTATCAGTGGTGAAGCCTGACTCCAGGACATGTGTTTTCCCAAAGCTATGGCCATTCAAAATTTGCTAATTCAAAGATTTAGCTTAACTTTTTAAAGTTTTGATTTGGGGAGAAATGAAAAAAAAAGAAAGAGGAGGAGGAGGAG
>NW_006442124.1:3810951-3874054 GCF_000325575.1 Pteropus alecto | reverse complement strand
AAGAAGAAGAAGAAGAAGAAGAAGAAGAAGAAGAAGAAGAAGAAGAAGAAGAAGAAGAAGAAGGAGAAGAAGAAGGAGAAGGAGAAGAAGGAGAAGAAGGAGAAGAATTGAAATTTGAGGAGAACCGATAAGTAACATTCTTTTTCCTGTGTGGTTATGGGACCAAATGAGAGATAGACACCGCAGTCAGACATATAGAGGTCAAAATATCACCCTCATTACAGATAAAGTCTAGGCTGGAGAAAGAGGGTAGATTTGGCAACAAATTGGCTTGCTAATTCTGAACCTCTGAGTTGAACTCACTCTGCCATTGGCAGCACTACAAGCCACATGCCTGCCTCACGTGTGGCTAGATAAGTCTCCTTCCCTGGAGAGAAGGGAATATGGCTAAGAGATCAAGGTATTGCTTTGGTAGAGTTACCTCCACATGAAAATGGAGTTAGGGGAAAGGAGGAGTTCACAGTTGTATCATTTTGAGATGGGACGTCACTTATAAAATTCTTAATCTTTTTGCAGGAAATGAAATGGGACATCTCTTGCAGAGTTCTTAACTTTTTTAGTAAGTCTAGTTAAGTTTTCTTCCTTTTTTAGGGAAAAAGGCCCTCTCTCTCAAATCCTGATAATTATACTGAAACTGGCAACTCAGATCCTCTGGCTATTGATAAGGGTCATTAGCCCATTGTTAGCAGAAATGGTGTTAAGCCAGACAGAGCTCTTAGATTCTGAGAGGGGTCTTTTTTTCACTCTTTAAGAAATATATTAACCAAGCTTATTTCCCTTTATTCGCTTAATAGGCAAATTGACAATAGAAATTAATAGATATATAATTTAAATAATAAGTTTGTATCTTCTTTTCCTTGTCTAGAGGCTGAGGTGGCACTTTAGCAGGAAACCCAAGACCCCACCCTGAATGAGGCAGAAAGGGACAGAGCCCTATGAAACCTCTGTAGGCAGGGACTACGGCCATTCTCTGCAGGAAGCAGATACGGAAGAAGAGACCTCCCGTCCCTCAACATCTATACTAATAATAAGGGGGTTCGTTACTCTTAGAAAAGAATTAGGCAGGAAAGTTAGGAGATTTGGGGTCTGCCTGCAAAGACATTGAGGTCATCCTATCCTAGAAGGGGTCCGCCCTAATTCACCCACAACTAAGCAAGCCAGAAGGCATTTTTTAACTCACACGAAGAAACAAGTAGAAAGAGAATTAGGTATCAGTTTAAACCAGTCACTTGCACCTGTGCAATGAAGACTTCAACAACCTTCCACTCACCTGAGCCTCATTATACCATCATTATAATATGATGCATATTCCCGGAAGTTCATTAATATCATTATAACAGACTGAATTCTGGGAACAAACATGCACAGAAAGCAAAAATGAATCATTGAGGCCTGTCAATCTTGGTTCCCAATCAAGGAAGCCCACCCCTCTAAGAAAAGTAGCCACCCACAGAAAATAGGAATAAAAACCCCAAAGGCTTTGTTACCAGGCCTTTAGAGCCACGCTTCTCGTGCTCAGGCCTGCTTCCACGTCTGGAAGTATACTTTCTTTTCTACTGCATTTTGGTGTCTTGCTCAATTCTTTGTTCAAAACATCAAGAACCCGGACTACACACCAGGAGAGGATCCCCACTCTCTGGTAACATCTTCAGTAAAAAAAGGAGTGAATACTCATGAAAGTATACAAAGAAGACAGAAAACATGTCAATTTATCATTGAATCTGGTAAACATTACTGTAGAAGCTATCAACTATTCTAAGGTAAGGTTTAGAAAAGCAAAAGCAATCTAAGAAATCCCCTTAACCTTGAATGCAGTGAAGAGAAATCCTTTGGGACAGTGAAAAACTGGAATGGATACAAATATGTTCAAGTGAGAGGATGAAAGATTCACTAAGCAAATCAGAAGACAGCACTGAAGAATTTGGACCACTTTGTTCCAGAAAAGAGAAGTCCAGATGGCTGCCTTCAAATGCGTGAAGGTATTTGAAAAAAACATTATTTTGTATGATTGCCTAGGCTAGAAGTGGAACTAATGGATGAAGGCTATGAGAATGCAGATTTCAGGTCAATATACAGAATAGGACCACTGGAAAATTAGCAAGCTTCCTATTCCAGAAAAAGATGGAGCTGAGAATAGATGACCATTCCCAGAAATGCTGCCGAAGGTACTCATGTGGTTAGTGGGACATTACTCATTCTCGAACTTTTTGGACTCAGAATCTCTTTGCACTTCTAAAAACTATGGAGAAACCCAAAGCCTTTGTTTATGTGGATTATACCTATTAACATTTACTATATTTGAAATGAACGTTGAGATCTCATTTATGTATTTGTTAATTCATTTAAAACAATAAACTCATTACATGCTAGCATAAATAACATTAATGAAACATATTTATGGCATTGTTTTAAGTTTCGCAAGTTTCTTTAATATTTGTCTATTAAGAAGACAACTGGATTTTCATATCTCCATTTTCTTTCCATCTGTTGCAATATATTGTTTTGGTTGAAGTGCATGAAAAAATCCATCTTCACTAAATACATAGTTGGAATAGAGAGTATTTTAGATTAGCCACTCCTTTTCAGATAATTATGGGTATTCTTTTGTAATACCACACCAAAGCTCGAAAGTGGTAGTTGCAGCGAGAAATTTCAAGTAATATCAATAAATTCTCACACTGTCACATTAAAAATCAAGCGATCTATTTCACATTTTGAATAAAACTTTTACTCATTTATGGTTTTTTAACATTGTGCTTAGTATTATTATGAGAAAAGTGTTGACTTTGCTGATTTCCCGAAAGGTTTAAGGGATCCCAATTGTCTGTGGACATCTCTTTGAGAACCACTGCACTACTCACCCTCCCAACTTTTATTGCTAAGAGCCTATGAAAGAGCTATCCCAATACTCAAAGAGTTTGCTCTGCAGGGGAGGCATAGTTAATCTCAGGTGTGAACTCTGAGAGGAAATACATTGGCCTAGAAGGACGTCCCACGGATACCTAGGCCCAAATTCATAACCAGAGTCTAGCAGACACTGCCGACAGAGACCTCTGCATTTCGGAAAAGCCACAGACTGAGCTTTCAACCCCCTGTATTTTGCTATTGTCATCTGAATTAACCATTACAAGGGAGTTCCTGATTTTGTCTTTCCACCAATGAACTGAAACCTGCCTCATCCAAACTGAGCTGCACAACTATATCCTCATTTGCATCCATACTGACCAATCAGAACTGCTCTGTAATGACCAATCAGAACTCACCATACAAACCAATCATAACTGCATGATTCAGAAGAGTCAGAACTGTAGGAATTTGAAAACATCATTTGCATAAAATAGACCTAATTGGGAACCCGGGCAAGAACTTTCTCTGTAAAAGGCAACTTCTCCTTGGTCTCAGTGGAGCACACTTTTGATTTTTCCACGAGAGGCTGAGTCTCCCCAGTTTGCAAACTGTTCACCTGAATAAAATTCTCCTCTGAATCTCTTTGGAAATTTTTGTCAACTCAAGTATATTTCAAGGAAGAGAAACCCACTCAAACTAGGCCAAGTGAAGAAGAAATTAGCTAAATTTCAGAAAGGCAATTGCTCAGAAATTGAGGAACAGGAAATATGGTTAGGCTACCCAAGGCTGAAATTGAATTCTGAGGATTGAAGTTAATTCCTCGCCTCGAATGGAATTCGCGGCATCTCTTCTCTGACCACATCTGTTCCACTCTCCAAGGACTCACCTTCCAGGTGGAGTGGTGGCTTCTCTACTCTCACACAACTCTGGTGTCAAAGCGGTTTTTATTTACTCAGGAGCTGACACCAGCTCCAATTCTGTGAGACCTTTCAATCTGAGATCCATCTTCTCTCAGTATCTTGGATTCCTGATTCCAAACTCCTGAGAGGGAATCTGATTAGCTCATCCTGATTTATGATTGGGTCATAAGAGAACTCCTGGTCTCACAGCTGTGGCTGTGGTCTGCTGGGTTACTGGTCCAAACATGGATGGCCCCAAACAGGCAGTGCCAAATGTGTCTCCTCTACCAGGCCTTTGAATTGTGGGTAAAATAAAATAAAAAATCAAAACGTAAGCATGAGATCAAAGACAGCAATAAGTGCCATGCTATAGCAAAGACAGAAAACAGGAAAAATTCAACAGTGCTCAGCATGGCATTTTGTGTTATTCAATACTTGGCAGTAGTAATAATGTTCGGTGGTGTTTATTGAGGCCTTATTATGTGGCAGTCATTAAGTTAAGCATACGGAGTACATTTTCCTCATTAAAACTAAAAAACAAAAACAAAAATGTTAGGCTCATTTTTACCCCCAATTTCACATAACGGTTAAAACTATGAGCCTTGGAGCCAAACCATCAGAGTCCATATGGTTATATGATTTCTGGCAACTTCTCTAACCTCTCGGGGCCTCAGCTCCTTTACTCTTTTTCTCTGACGCAAATGGCTTCCTGTGGAAAGAAAATGAGGGTGTGAGTGGGCGGGGTGGAAGGCAGAGATTCTAGATTTTCTTACTCAGCTCTTAGGGGAGACAACAAAAGATTGGATGAGGTGTGAGAGGAAAAAACTCTGCTCATTATTAGAAAGCTGTGTATTGTGGTAAATCAGAGCACAGACCCAGACACTCAGTGTTCAAATCCCCACCCTGCCATTCATTTCTCAGCTGCTTTCAGCCTTGGGCAAGTTTCTTGGAGACTCCATGCCTCTGTTTCCTCATCTGCAGAGTGAGATCCTCGTAGGGTTGTTGGGGGTCTCGTGAAGTGATAGGTATGAACTCTATTACACATGCATGTGTACTGTGAGTGAGAATTACCCTGTGGTCAGAGCCTGCCATGATCAAAGTGATGCTAGGGCCCTTGACCTCTACCTGCACCACAGGTCTGTGTTGCCC
Source organism: Pteropus alecto (assembly GCF_000325575.1). Lineage (NCBI taxonomy): Eukaryota > Metazoa > Chordata > Mammalia > Chiroptera > Pteropodidae > Pteropus > Pteropus alecto. Next base: position 3,869,159 of record NW_006442124.1, on the reverse strand, counting down.
AGTCCCCAATGCACACCAGAATATTGTACTCACCCTTTGTTCTCACACTTCTCCCCCCAGATGGAGGAGCACCTATATTTCTAGCCAGGACATGACTCATTTCATGCAGCCATTTCATGGGAGAGGTCCTGTCCCATGCCAGGCCTGCAGAAATGACCTTGCTTGCACCATGACAATTCGCTTTCTCCATTCAAGGGCAGAGTGGGACAAGCAATGACTGACTGGTGGGTGGGGATGGGGTGTGTTTAAAAGCCCGGGGCTCGTCAGGCTTGAACAGTGAAGTCTTCTGAAAGGCAGTTTTTGTCCAGCATTCTGTTTCCATTCTAACTCCTTTCCTAAATGCCTCCAAAAACATGCTCTGGGCCCTGCTGGGGAGAGGGGTGGCTGCAATGACAGAGAGCCTGGTTCCCTGAGGACAATGATCGCAAGCAGATGTCCTAGCACTTTCCGAGCAGCAGTGACTTAATTCTTGCCAAGTGATGGTGTGCAAAACAACAGCTTAGGGATGGAGGCACTGGGAGTAATTTCTTGCAGGTGACAAGCAGAAAGAAAATTATTATTCTTGAGGAAGGAAACTACCTTTGGAGGTGTGCTAGGCCAGCAGAGGGGAGATGTGCAGAAAATGTGAGACAGAGCCCTGCATCTGGCATCTGAAGATCTAGGTTGGAATCCTGGATCTCCTATGTACTACGGGACAGTATGGAACAGCGGCCAGAACTTTTCTCTCATCTGTGAAATAGGAACCCTACTAATACCTTCCTTGCTTACTCACAGGGTTGTGGAGAGAAAGTGAATTATAGGACAACTTTCTGGAAAACTCCATCCATGATTTTCACTCCTCCCGGGGCCTCTAGTTCCTTTTGCTGTGTGTAAAAATGTGTGCATAAGTTTCCTATGATTTCTGTAACAAATTACCACAAACTTGGTAGCTTAATTCAACACACATTTATTCCTTCACAGTTCTGGTGGCCATAAGTCCGAAATCAGTTTCATTGGTTCAAAATCAAAGTGTCGGCAGGGCCACATGCTCTCTTGAGGCTCAAGGGAAGAATCCATTTCCTTGCCTTTTACGGCTTCTGGAGCTGCCTTTTCTTAAATTCCTTGGCCTGGACCCCAGTTCTTCATCTTCTAATCCAGCAACATAGCATCTTACTTCTGTTGTGACATCTCCTTCTCCTCTTCTGAGTCAAACGTCCCTCCAACTCCCTCTTATAAAGACCCTTATGATTACGTTGGGTCCACTCTGATAATCCAGGACACTCTTCCCATCTCAAGAGCCTTAACCTATTCAGCATCTGCAAAGTCTCTTTTGCCAAATGAGAGAGCATTTACAGGATCCAGAGATTAGCATATAGACATCTTCTAGGACCGTTATTCAGCAGACCACACCTTGTGTGCCCCATAGGATACAGGATGTGAGAAGAGGAGCTGAGCTGAGATGGGAAGGGGACACATAGGCCATATTTCAAAACAAACCCAACCCAATGCCTTTCAAAAGTCCCTCTGTGTACACATCGAGGATAGACAAGATGGCAGTTGGGTGATAGTTATCCACTCAGATCTGAACCTTAGACAAGTGGTTCCCAAAGTGTGGTTTCCCAACCTGCAGCATCAGCACATTTGGGGACTTGTTAGAAATGCAAAATTTTGGACCACACCCCAGACCTGCTGAATCAGAACTCCGATGTAGCTTAACAAACCCTCCAGGGGACTCTGATGTTTGCTCTCGTTAGCTCAAGTTTAAGCCAGAGTCTTGAGAAGGAGGGTAAGACTAGGCCTGGGTTAGATTCTGCAGCAGAGGTTCTTACCACCACCGCACCTTAAAACCACTGGGGAGCTTTTAAAAAAATAACATAAGACTCAGAACTTCTGGGAGTGAAACCCAGGAAAGGGTTGTTTTTTAAGGTCCCAGGTGATTCTAATGTGCAATCAAATTGGAACCACTCGTAGTTCATGATCCCTACCCCACAACTTGGCTTAGGTGAGAAGAGTTGGGAGTCCCTAAATCAGTGGTTCTCAGACTTGGGTGAGCAGCAGAATCCCCTGGAGGGCTTATTAGGACACAGATTCCTGAGCCCACCCCCAGCTGCTGATGGCACAGGTCTAGCGTGGGGCCCAAGAACATGCCCTTCTAACACGTTCCCAGGCGATATCAATACTGCTGATCCAGGGACGCCACTTGCACTGATATGTGCTTCTAACACCAGTAGCCCACCCCAAATACCTGAGAGCATTGAAGTTAATTTGTTAGATTTCACCCCCGCTCCCCCACCCCACCCCCCACCATTACCATACCGAGTTTTATTATTTTAGGGCAAATGCCAGTGGAACTTAATTCTTGAGATTATGGTATTGTGACTTGTAGAAGATATAGGAAATATCATAAAAATAGAGTTTGAGGGGAAAGTGAAGGGAAAAGGACATTGAAAACAAGTAGGATGGGGAAAAAACAACAAAACGAAAAATGACACTAGCTTGCTTCACAAGTCGGCCAACATCCAACCATGGCATTTGTGTATGTCTGTGTGTGTGTGATTGTGTGTCTGTGTAACAAGGAATAGCACTGATTCAGAGCAGGCTCTTGACTTAGTGAAAATCCTCAATGATCAGAGACAATTCTCGACTTCTAATTATTGAGGAATAATTTTCAGTTTGAGTGAATAATTTAAAACAGTATCTGCCCATACATTATCTAGGGGTCTCGTCATCTTGATATCTAGGTCTCATCACCCTGAAACCCTCAATTCCAGACAATTCAGTGTCCCTTGAAGGCTCCTTTTAGTATCTGGGGCACTTAAGTAATTGTAGATCCTTACAATGGCTGAAGAGCATTGACTTTCTTCATTCCTTTTTTTTTAACCCCAACACAGCCCCTTCACCAGTTTCCTATTAAAAATTTAAAAATTCACTCCCACCAAAAATTTCACAACTCAGAAGACTTTCCTGAAGACTTGAGGGTCGAGGAAGCTTTCTCCTGGTTCATTGTAATTTTCCTGCAGCCATTCCCTTGACTTCCCAAGCCTTCTCCCACCCACTTCTTGCTCTGAGCCCTCTCTGGAACAGAATATATCCTCGTGCAAAACATATCACTCTCCTTATCTCTCTCCTTTGGAACATGGAGGCTCACCCTCGATTCCAAAAGCACTTATTCAAAGCAGATCATTCAAACAAAGTGTTACATTTCTGATGAAATTCAGAGGAATTCTGGTGAACAAAATTTTCCTTATCTCAGTATAAATATTAGCTATATTCATCTATTCCATTTGAAATAAACTGCATATTTTAGAATAAAATTTGTAGTAAGTTGCAAAGCTAATGCAGAGAATTGTCTTATCCCTCACACCCCGTCCCCTGTTGTTAATGTTTTACGTTACTGTGGTACATTTGTCACAATTAATGCACCCACAGTGATGGATGATAATTGTTAACTAAGTCAATGTTTCATTCAGATATCCTTAGTTTTTACATAATGTTCTTTTTCTGTCCTGGAATCATATCCAGGCCAACAGGTTACACTGAATCATCATGTCTCTTTAGGTGCCTAGAGAGTGTGATAGGTTCTCAGACTTTCTTTGTTGTTAATGAGTTGTCTGAATGTGGAACGAAGGTACAGTGAAGATATCTTAATACCTAAATGCAGACAACATGGATTGTAACAGAATTTATTGTAGAACTTACCTACAGGGATAGACTTGAAGCAAAAGGCGACCCTATACTCTTCACAGCTAATCTCCACTGCTAGACAGCTGTTACTGTACATGTTTTATAGTGTAGCTAAGGTCCTAAAGATTGTCAGGACAAAGGGAAAAAGAATGCAGCATGAGCCAGGAACCTACCCTGTGGTGGCCTTATGATGGATAATTGCTTAGAATTGACACAACCATCTAGTATATGTTATATTTATCTCAGTCGCTATGCCATTCTGGCCATTACTGATGGTAATCTTTATGGTTATGTAGTGTAGGCTTATAGGACACAGCTCATCATTAACTATGAGGCTTTGGTGCTGGCTGAGACCAGTTAGATGAGTTCACAGTATGAAATATCAAAGAGAAAAGAAATAGGGGGATGTGTAAAGATAGAGTTAGTCTTATTTACGTCAACATTTGTATGTGAACATTTAGGTTTTGAGTAGAACTGGTCAGGTATTTTGTAGACAATCTCTCAATTTAGGTTTGTGTGGTGTTTTTCTAATGATTAGAGTGGGGTTATGGGATTTGGGAAGGAAGAGCGCAGAAGTAAAATGGCTTTCTTGTCACATCAGGTCAAGGGCACATGCTATCAACATGATTTATCTTTGATGATGTTGACTATGACCATCTGAGACAGTGTCTGTCAGTCTTCTCTGCTACAAAGTTGATCCCTTCACCCCCACAGCACCTTTGTCCATACTGTACCCTATGGAAGGAAGTCGGCAAGCTCAACTCACACTTGATGGTGGGAGTTGTATTCTACTTCCTTGAGAGGAGGTGGGTATACATAAATTATTTGGAATTCTGCAAAGGAGATGTGTCTATTCCTTTCCTCATTTATTTATTCAATCATTTATTTAAGTATGAACACATGGATATTATAATTTGGGTTATGATCCAACATTACATAATTTTGTTGCTTAAATTGTTCTAGCTTTGGCATTTGGGAGTTCTTTCAGTTGGTTCCCGTGTCCTTTTGACATAACTGCATCATTTTGTTTTTTGAATTCTTCTTTATTTTCTGGCACTACAAGATGCTCCAGTTTCGTTTCCAGGTATATTCCTTGCATCATCCTAGACTCAGCCATTTCCAAGGAGCCCTTTTTCCTTTTAGTGAAGAATGGAATTAGAAACCAAGATGTGAGCACCAGGTGTGCTCACTGCTGCTAGAGTGTCAATGCTTCTAGGCCCTCTTGGTAGATAGAGCTTGGACATATATGAGTGTGTATTTACCAGTGTGTATACACATATCCATAATTATTTCTATATTTATCCATCTGCATCTACATTAAGTTAAACATGAGTCCATACTGATGTCTCAAACTGACTCTCTAGAGCACCACTTGCTTCTTTCTAGGCTTCCCCTTTGCTTCTCTGTAAACTTCTACTCCACCATCCACCATCTTTTAGTAATTCTGTGAATCCAAGTATGCATGTACAGCAATGTCAGAATTGTTAACTCATACACCTCTAAGAAGCAATTTTATCAACTAGAGTTCAAGTGTATACGTACAGTTTATTTTGTATTCAATCTTAGCAACTCCACTCATTCTCAAAGTTACTCAGGACAGCATCTTTTCTCTCACCTTCTTCAGTGAGATATGTCATACATTTGTAACACAGATCATCTTGTCAGTCTGCATTGCACCTTGCAATCTCTTAACCTACTAATTAATTTTTATTATTTGCCCACATTAAGGTTTACTCTAAGGTGCTCTAAGACTCCATGGGTTTTGATCAAAGCAAAGAGTCATGTTTCCATAACTAGTGTCATACAAAACAGTGTCTCAGCCTTAAAAAGATTCTATATACTTCCTCTAATTCAACCCTTCTCCTCTCCAAGCCCCTGGCAACCACCAATCTGTTTCCCATCTCTGTAGTTTTTCCTTTACTAGAATGTCATATAATTGAAATCGTAGTTTATACAGCCTTTCCAAGATAGCTTCTTTCACTTAGCATGATGTGTTTATATGTAGCATAATTCAGTGTCAATCCATGTCGTTGAGTGGATTGATAGTTTCTTTCTTTTAAATATCTCATTATATGGGCGTACCACAGTTTGTTTATCCTTTCTCCAACTGAAGGACATCTTGCTTACATCCAGGTTTTTGCACTTATGAATGAAGCTGCTATAATATTTGCACATAGGTTTCTGAGTTAACATAAGTTTTCAAACCAATAGGGTAAATACCTGAGTATAATTTCTGGATAATATGGTAAGAGTATGTTTAGCTTTGAAGAAACTGTCAGACTGTCTTGCCAAAGTGGCTACACCATTTTGCATTCCCACCAGCAATGAAGGAGAGTTCCAGTTGCTTCCTATCTGTGCCAGAAATTGCTATTGTCAGGTTTTTTTTTTGGATTTTAGCCATTCTAAAAGTGGATCCTGGTATCTTATTGTTCATTCCATTTTTTTTTCAGCCATGTTGGAAATGGCCAATTTGGAGCATGAAACAATTTTTCACTAGCCCTGGACTTTACATTGTTTTTATCAAGATAGGATTTCAGGCAGGCCAAAGGGTTCAGTAGAAAGCAGTATCACCCAGTCCCTCAGCTGTCCCTAGACCTGTGGAATTTGTTACTGTGTAAACAGGAGCATCAGCTTGTTTAAGGGGAATCCTAATATAGAACAGGGGGAAAAAAGTGACCAGAGAATAGAATAGAATGCAAGATCACCTTGGCCAGAGTGAAAGAAAAGTTTGAAAGACCTTATTAAAATACTTATGGTTAAGAAAAATGCAGATAAAGAGGTAAAAATCAGTTATACAGGAGACAATAGTTGAGAGAAGTTTTCATATATGGTATTATTTGTTCATGAACAAATATCCAAAAGGTAGAAATCTATCTCTCACAAAATATTTCACAATTACAATGCTCTCTTCATTTTGCTGAGAGTTAGAAGCGCCTTTATGCTGGGAGCAGCTGGTCAGGTAGGGACTGGGAACATGGCCTTTGCCAACGCCACTCTCACTTGGCTGGTATGTGACAAGCCTTTAACTCATCAGGTCCTCATCTTGTCTAGTTCTTCCATCAGCCCACGTGGGGCCAGAATAAGGGACAATGATATCATAGGTGGATGAACAGCATGGTACAAGGTTGTGCTTTTGTTTGCACTGTGTCTGATTTTCAGTTGTGCCTGATGAATTCTCAAGGAGCTCTGTTCCGAAGGCGTGAGCTATTCTATTTCAGGCAAGTTCTTTCTGTTTTCCAGTGGTCTCTGCCTTACTTGGCTCCCCTCCCTCCTTCCTTAAATTCCAGGCACAGATCTGTTTACACAACTGTGCTTCATGTCTGAGAGAACTTTCTCTGCCAGAAAAGAGGAAGAGCAAACTCCTGCAGCTAGCCAGTCGCCTCTGCCTTTTCTCTTGCCTGCCCCTCTCCTTCACCCCTTTTCCATACCCTCCTTCCTCATTTCCTCACTGTTATTGTTACTAAAATCTTTGGGAGTCTGGAATCAGTACTGGAATCACATTCTGCAGCTCACACCAAGATCACAAATCTCTGAGGAGACACCATTGTATCCTCTTCTGTCCTCAAAAATCTTTCCAAAATATTTTAAAAGCCAAGAATATTTTTTCTGTTTCAAAATGATCAATTCTAATCTTTTGAATTTTACCTAAAATGACATGAATGAATTTCCAAATATTATATTGTATAAAAGAAGTCAGATATTAAAAAGTACATTACATTGTATAATTCTATTTTATATGAAGTTCAAGAACAGGCAAAACTAAATTATGGTGTATAAGTCACAATAGTAGCTAGTTTGGGAAAATTGACTGGAAAAGGTACAGAGGAGTGTTCTAGATATAGGAAATACTCCATATCTCTTGATCAGGATGGTGATTGTGTGTGTGTGTGTGTGTGTGTGTGTGTGTGTGTGTGTGTACTTGTATATATGTAAAAGTCATTTTATGGACTGCATGTGACCCTCCAAAATTCATAAGTTGAAACCCTAACCTCTATTGTGATCGTATTTGGAGATGAGGCCTTTGGGAGGTGATTATGTCATGAGAGTGGAGCCCTCCAGAATGGAACTAGGATCTTGTTTCCTGTCTCTCTACTCTCTGCTACGAGAACACAACCAGATGACAGCCATTGATGAACCAGGAAGCTGGCTCTCACTAGACACCAAATTTCTCAGCACTTTGATCTTGAACCTCCCAGTCTCTAGAACTGTGAGAAATAAATGTATGTTTCTTAAGCTACCCAGTCCATGACATTTTTGTTTTAGCAGCCCAAACTAAAGTATAAAGTATACAACTTAATAGTCATTAAGTTGTATACTTTATACTTTTGTGCTTTGTGTAAATTATAACTCAATAAAGCATAGGAAAAAATTTTTCCTAAAACAAATGGACTAACTTGTGAACACTGAGTGCAAAATATTGATCAAAGCCCTCTAGAATATTTCATTTAATAAAAACCCAGAGAGGTTATGTGGCTTGCCTGTAGATACACAGCCCGTTAGGGCCAGACTTTGATAGAGTCACAGAACATGCTAGCTACTTAACTATGGTTTGGAATAATTTACCTTATGTAAGTTTTCTTTATTTTCAAAGATATTTTGTTATTGAAAGAGGTTGATCCTATAACAACATCTGGGGCCCATCGACCCCATGAAATCAAGGTCAGAGTATGTTGAACCTCTGATTCTACAATCTGTGGACATCCACACCGTCTCCAAGATTTCTGCAGGAAAAAGGGGTGGTAGAGTGATATCGGGACTTAGTCCTACTTCTTCAGTTCGTACACTGTCAGTCTCATATCTCTGTTCTCCCTTGACCCAGGCAAAAAATACTGCTCCTTTCCTGTTTTCCACTCAGAGTCACAGAGGGGACATTTGTTGTTCGTTTGGTCCAGGCTTCCTAGATTTGAGACCTCCTACACCTTTTGAATCTTTATGAAGCTTATTCACTTTACCAGCCTCTCTGTGGCTGGGCTCAGGCAAGTTTCCCAGCTGAGCGATCAGACCCTGAATCTGAGGCAGAAATACCAGCAAAGGCAGTGGCAGCTACAGCCGGATTTCAGAGAGAGCAGTGGCGGAGTCCTAGGGCAAGGCCCTTAGGGGAGCTCATGTTCACAGTTGTTTTCTTGCTACACAGAAACATTTCCTTCATTATTTTAGAGCAAATTCTTAAAATTTTATAAACTTACTCTCTTCTTTACAAACCTAAAAGATCACATGTTTTTCCTGAATATTATTTAAGGTTTCAAATAGGTGCTTTTCCCTTTTTCAAATATATAATTATAATATTGTGTATAAATGTACACATTCTCTCCCTCCCTAAGACTCAGACATGCCACCATAGGCTGTGGCCTCCTTTGAGAATCACTAGGGTAATATCTTTATTTTTGAATCAAATATGGCGTTATCATGCTTGATCACCTGCCTTTCTCACCAAAGTTCTGAAGAACTTTGCATTGGTTCCAAAAATAAAAACATCCTCAAGGATGGAGATTTGTTAACAGTGGAAATTAACCCTACTTCAAAATGCGAAGCAGTGGCTAAAGTCAGATTTCCTAAAGGAAGTAACTGGAATAAATACTCAGCCTTTTAGTGACCATTCTGAAGGAGACAATAGTCATTGGTTAGAAAAAAAGTCTTTCATATTATTACTTTCTAGTCACATTTTTATTCAGGCCCACAGCTGAGCTCTGCTCCAGGGCAGATTTTTGCTGGAAAAAAGAAGTGACATCTCTGTGGACAAGAAAATACTTTCCCTCTGGTGCCTAGGGGAACAATATGCCAAGTGTTTTCAATTTCAGAAAATTCAAAGCAGTGAATGGTGGTTTATCACGAAGTTAAAGTCAGGCTTTAAAACAATTTAGATCTAGTTTATAGCCAGAGATGTGTGTGTGTGTGTGTGTGTGTGTGTGTGTGTGTGTGTGTGTGTGTGTGTGTGTGCGCGCGCGCACGCGCGCGCACGTGCATGTACATGCGAGAGAGAGAGAGAGAGAGAAACATTACTGAACAAGTAAGAAAGATCTTCCCACCCACAGCATCTCTTTCCTCCAATCCCATCCCACACCCCAAAAAGGAGAGACTAGGGAAAGGAAACTGGAAATACAGTTTCAAGTAAGAAGAACTTAATAAAGTACCATTATGAGCTAAATATGGGCTCCACGAATCACCGTTAACTAAGGGAACCCCTTTCCACTCCATGTCTTCAATGAAGGCATGTGCCATGTGCCCCTGGGATCCCAAACTTGACATGTCTCAAGACACTTCTGGGACATGTAGGGACTCAGGCACATGCCTGCCAAGGGCAACAGAACAGCCCAGGCTGGGGAATGAGACACGACACCAGAGGGGACTCCTCAATGTGGCTTATGTTGATGAAGGGCCAGGAGGGAGCATACATCTCTCTGCATATTTTTAAAATCTGCTTTTTATCTTGAAAGAGAATGTAGAAAGTCTTACTCTGAGCCAGGAGTACAGCCAGGTTTCAACTGTGGAAAGTAAAGAGCAACCTCATTTTCATTTGAAATCGTAATTATTTCTCTCCCCCCATCTACTCTCCAACTTTGGACTAACTTAGCTCATTTTAGAGTGTTCGGTCCCAAGTTTGCACTCACAGGTCGGTGACTTGAATGATTCGAATGGGTAACAGAATAAGCTAATTTCAAATGAGAAAACATTTGCTCCCAGCTTTGTCATCATTCTTCACTGGGAAGAATATAAGAAAGGGGTCCTTGCTGCTGCTCAGACACTGGTTCAGGCAAAAAAAGTCTTGGAACTGCAATTACTTTGCCATTCTTCTTCCAGGGCTGGTTGTTAAGTACTGTGGGATCCCAAGCTTAATCAAGAATACTGAAAATGAACAGAAAACCTTCCTGACAAATTCTCAGCTCTAGAGAGAACTAGATTTCATGTGTAAAAGTTTACCGGCTCCTCTGAGGTGGTTGTAAGAAATGCAGCAATGGTAGTAGCCAATATCATGGTAGGAAACCATAGTAGGAAGAAAAATGGCCTCCAAAGATGTCCATGTCCTAATCCTGGAATATGAGAATATATTAGGTTAAGTGGCAAAGTGGCGTTAAGGTTGCAGATGGAATTAAGCTTGCTAATTAACTGACCTTGAGCTGGAGAGACTGTTCTGGATATGTGACAGAATTACATCTACATTTATTTTTTGACCCAGCAATCCTACTTCTAGGAATTTATGCTGAAAATACATCTCTACCAATAGAAAACAATATACTTACATGGGTTTTCATTATACAATTAAATTTAATTCAAAAGTAAAATTATATTAAAAGGTTTTTTTTAAAGCACTCTAAAGCTGTATAAACAGAAATACATGATTATGCTACATACCTAATTGGTAACAGAAGAAAATGTTTAGCTTAAGTAACCCAAACATGGTACCCCAAGCATACACACTTAGTGAGACTTGCTCTCAGGGCAAAACGATCTGCAAAGAACTCTTCACTGAGTAGTTCTGTTGTTGGCTGTGGTATTGACGTTATGATTCTGACATGTTTTGAGTACATTGCAGAATAGAGCAAATGAGTAAACACAGTGACCTTCCAGAATTCTCATGTGGAAGAAGGGAGATAGAAACATTGAGTAAAAAATACTGAGGATGAACTCCACGGTGTTAAATTTATATAAATTGAAGATACCGGTGTGTGTCTGTGATTTTGAAAAAATATACTGTTTACCTGTCTCCATCGAAAGGATTTAGAAGCAACGATGCCTCAGTAACAATGAGTACACCTGGTAACCACAATTTAGTTTCTAAGTATTATTCTCCATTAAGAGGAACAAGGAGGCCTTGGGGAAAGGGCTGATTTGGGTCTAGAGCAGGAAAAATAGGAGATGAGCCCGGAAGTGCTCGTAGACCACTGGTGACTTGCAAAATTTCCTCCACTAGTAAGATCAAGTCTTCAAAGGCCAAATCCAGCAATTCTTTCGACTTAACTGCACTGTATTTTCCACCATAAAATCTGTACTCTATAGAATCTGTATTTGGGTGCTACTTTTAAATATCAGAATTTCATCAAAGTGGAGTCTTTCTCATCTTATTTCCTTCTCCTTTAATTAAACAAACAAGTCTTTTAAAAGCCAATCACTAGCCCGCCAGGGCATTGAGGTTTGAGAGTCTGAGCTGTATCTATGTTGTTAAGCCTACAAAACTCCCCCGTTGAAATGACTCTGGATGTCCAGACCCAGAGAAAGGTCCAGAGCTGACCTAGAAATGCGTCCTCTGTGATGTGTCCTTCAGGTTGAGTGCAGGTTTTGTTCCCCCACTTAGTTACCCTGGTTCTTTTCCTGGGGAGGAGCAGACGAGGAAAGAGGAAAGAGATTGAAAAGTTGCAGAAGGAGGGTAAAAAAACACTTTCTTCAACAAATATTCAATCTTTTATAGAAAGCTTTGGGAAGCACACACTGAATTGTATTCCTGACACAGGCTGGGGAAGCTCCTTCATGAGTATCAAGTGCACTAAACCCAAAGCGGTCCATTCCCCCTTCCCGCCCCCGCTGTTTCCTCCCCACCTCAGACTTTCTTTCCATTCTTAGGAGGCTCCCTGCTCTGTGAAACGAACAGTTGTCAGGGGGCCCTTTTCTGGGTTCACTGCTGTACGGGGAACTGGGCACCGAGATTTGTTATCACCACACCATTAATTTCCACACACATCTGCTGGAGGATTTCTCTCTACCTTTGTGGTACATTTGTCTCCATCCAATTCGCATTTTACTGGCCTTTTCTCAATGCTAGCAAGCATTATCAAGCACTAGAAACACTTGGGAACTGTGTGAGTCGGCCAGTAGGCCCTTGACCCGCTGCCGATGGTCGAGGTGCTGCTTACAGCTTCAATTTCCAGTCAGCTATAATTCAGGACCACAAACAGCCAGGCTGAAAGGGCTCACTCGCTTCTGAGAAGCATCTCACCAATAGCTCCTAATTTACTGAGTGCACACAGCTCTGCCTTACTGGGGAGAAAAAAAAGGCCAATGAACTTCTCTCTGCTTCTTTTGGGTACCCTGGGTCACGGAACATCTAAGTCTACATTTGAGGGTGGCTGTTCCATTTCCCAGGGGACCTGGCAGGAGTCCCAAAGGGCAATTTCCCATCCATGCTTTGCGGGGAGGCCCTGAGCAACCTCTGTGGAAACCAGCCCTGCAGCGCTGCCCAGAACGCTCCAGCCAGGGCTTCTGAATCGCAAGAAGGGCACAGACCATTTTAAAGCAGAAAACAATGGTGCACAGATGAGAGTGCAACTCAAAGGACCCTCTTTGAACAGCACTGCATGAAAAACTAGAATTTCATTCTGTGTAAATGTCCTTTAATTACAAACTAGCCCTGCAGAGTTCTGTCTGCATAACTGGGATAATTGATAATGTGTTTGCAGCCCTGGCACAGCTAGGGAATGGATTTCGGCCTTATTTTTAGAATTGTTCTGCAAAGGGTTATAAAAGAATTCTCACTCATACTTCTCATTCCACCTCTCAGCCCCACCTCTCCTCTGTCGTAACTGTATCTCACCTCACCCTTGCTGCCTAGAAATTTTTTGGTCCTCACAACCATCTCCTGAGCCTGTTGGGATTCTTCTGGGTTTGGGAGGAGAGGCAAGAGAAGTCACAGGTTTGCCCAGGGTCAGAGGAGTAAGAACCACAAAGCTGGGCCATATGCATTGGCGTGTCAGCATAATGAGGGACAAAGCCAATTTCCCCAAGGAGGAGAAGACCAGGCCCTGCACCAAGAGAAGAAGAGGGTCCTTTTGCAGAGAGTTTGCAAAGAATTCAACACCCATGGCAAAGTTAGTCAAAGAGAAAGTTTATTAGAAAAGAGATAATACTCCAGAGTGTGGTCTCCTCTCAGAGGTAGAGAGTGAGAGAGACAGTGAGAGACAGAGTAAAGGCACTGAGAGGGACCCTGAGTGTTCTGGGAATTGAGTTTATATAATATTCTTTAGAACCTGTAAGTTATAGTTTAAAAGACTGTTTAACCCATTTTCTTTGATATGGACATACAGTGAGGAAGGGGAAGAGCATGTAGCATGAAAAGGTAAGAATATGTAGAGTGAAAGACCCACTGGCAGTTCTCAGCTTTTAATCCATAGGTTCCCCATGGTTTTAGCCATAGAGAGTGACTGTTGGTTCCTGTTTCCCCTTCAAGGTTGTGAGGAATGGGTTGTTAGCAATCCCAGCAGAAGTCTTCCTTTGTTCTGCAGGTGTCCTCCTGGCCTGGCTGTAGGGCTGATCAGCACACTGCAGTTTCTGAATGTGGCTTGATTAATATTTTAATTCTCTTTATATTAAGCAGATCAAAGAAGCCAATTTCAGCAGTATCATATGATTCAACGTAGAGAAAATTGCAAGCTGACCCAGAATCTAGGATTTTTCTCTCATAGAATGATTTTTCCCTTCTGCTGAGATACTTTCAAAACAAAGTTTGGTTTGTTGAATAAATCTTGGGGTATCTCTATAACAAATTACTATGTACCCATTAAAGTCAGGTTTTAAGGGCATGTGAGAAATAAGTTCCCTCCTCCTTTTTAAAGAAAGTACAAAACTAGTATCACAGAATTTTTACTTATTTGATTTTTTATTTGTTTCTCTTTTATCAAATACACATATAAGGTATTTGGGGAAAAGTCAAGCTTTTCTCCCTGTTATCTTCACCTTTTCTCTCCTATCTCTTGAAGATAAGTCACTATATTCATTGTATGATCTACTGTGGCAGCCTGACCCTGCCTGACCATTTCCCGCTCCAACAAGTTAGTTCCTGACTGAACCCCCCTTCCCCAGGACTCTCTGATTGACGCAGCAGTCTGAAAACCTGCTTAAATTATGCAGGTGGTTTCCTTATAGTTTGGCAGCCAATCAATGTTTTCCTTGTTTTCCTTCCTTATATGGAATATCTATGGCTGTGTAGGAATGCAGAAATACAAAATGGTATAAAACTGCCCACCATGTTACAATCAGAGCTTGACCTTTGGATAAGAATCCACTGAGTTGGTGCTGTCATCAATAAATGCTGCTTCCCGCTTATAGCCTCAGTGTCCTGTCTCTCTGTTTGAGAATCCCATAACATTTCTGGGTGCTCATCCGGAATGTGGAGACGGTGATTTTTTGCCTCCCTTGTCTTTGGGGTCTGGCCCCCGAGATGCTGAAATAGACTTCACCTGGCGTGCCAGCAGTCCTATTTTCTGTAGGGGAAGACGATTTTTCCAGCAGACCCGGGCAGTGGCTCTGAGAGCACGACGGAACCCAGAGAGGCGCAGGAACCAGCCCAGGAGCACTGCCCAACTGAGTGGTAAGGACCCGGGTCTCAGGAACAGCCTGTCCGCTAGAGGAAAGAAGGGGAATCTGATCAACTCCTGAGGCCGCCAGAGTACTCTACATTTGTTAGAAGAAACCATGACCTCTTGGGTACATAGGACGGAGGGTGGAGTGTATTTGGTGTGTGGTTGTGTGTGACTGAGACATGGCCTGTTCTACGAAGTGAGAGTTGAGCCTCTATCTGTGGTTTCATAGTGAACCTCATATGGCTTAGGGTGGTGTCACTGATCTCCTTGAGGAGTCTACTCCAGTGATCTGAGTCGGGGTTTTATACCGACTCACCAATTGCTAAGAGGTGCCTGGAAGATCCCCGCAAGGGATCATCCCCCCGGGGATGGGAAAGCGAATCTCTGAGTGCATGTGCGTCACCAATCACAGGTGGAAGATGGGTGGACAACAGAGAAAACAAACACCTTTAGGTTGTATGCTTAAGAATTTCAAGAAAGGGTTGATCAGGTGATTATGGAGTTAAACTAAGAGAGAGATCAAGAAGGCGTGAAACCGTTAGATAGACTTGCCCTCTTTTGGCATTGGAGAGGATGCTCCAGCAGAGGGGGCTCTTGACAGAGACGTCATTGCAAAGGTCTCTCAAGTCATTACCAGTCAACCTGGCCACCCAGACCAATTCCCTTATATCGATTCTCGGGAGGCAATAGTTCGCACTTGACCCCTTGGTTGAGAGTCTGCCTAGAGGAGAATTGTAGGGTCCTCCTAGCCCAGGCCTTGGCACCCTCCCAAGGTCAATTGAAAGAAAAGAAGCCTGTGTTGCCAGCATTAGGCCAGACCAGGCTCCATTCTGCTAGGCCCCCAGGAACCTATCGTTCAAATGATAGGGGCCAACTTATTGACTTTATGATTGACACCGGAGCTGAACACTCAGTTATAACTTGGCCTGTGAATCTCCTTTCTCAAAGACAAGCTGCTTTTACGGGCGCAACTGTGGGACGAGTCCATCGCCCCTTCCAGCAGCCCTGCTGGTGCAACCTAGGAGGACAAGAAGTCGTCCACGAATTCCTATATCTGCCCGACTGCCCCATAGCACTGATGGGATGAGGACTTTTAGGAAAACTACAGGCTCAGATTACCTTTGACTCATGTGGCCAAGCAGCTCTAACCTTGGGGAGGCCAGAAGCAAGGATCATGTTCCACAAGGAGAAGAGCGATGCCTCTATAGTCTCATAGAAGGGTCTCAATAGGAACCCATCCTCCCCTTCAAGGTGCCGTGAGTGTGGGCTGAAGACAACCCACAGGCCCGACACATTCCTCCAGTGGTGATGGAGTTAAAACAAGGAGCTGAGCCAGCCTGCCAAAAACAGTATTTCATCCCCCATAAGGCACAAGTGGGGATCCAAAAACATTTAGAGAGGCTTATGAAGTATGGAATTTTCTATCCCTGCCAATCATCCTGGAATACCTATTTCTAATGAGAAAGCTCTGAAAGTGGAGACAAGGGCAAGTTGACATGGACGTGGCTGCCTCAGGGGTTCAGGAACTCCCTGACCATCTTTGGGACAGCTCTAGCCTCAGATTTAAAGGCCTTCCCAGCAAACCAACACAGCTGTATGTTACTCCAGTATGTAGATGACCTCGTCTTAGCAGGAAAGACCTATGAGGAATACATGGAAGGGATGTATTTGCTCCTCAATCTCCTCTGGGAAGCGGGTTACAAGGTTTCTAAAAGGAAGGTTCAAATCTGCCAAGAAAGAGTCAAATACTTTGGCTTCCACCTGTCGCAGGGACAACACCAACTCGGCCCAGAAAGGAAACAAATGGTCTGCTCAATTCCCGTCCCTACCAACTGATGACAAGTCCGCAAATTCCTTGGAATGTCTGGCTTCTGCAGAATCTAGATACCTAATTTCTTCATCCTGGCCAAACTCCTCTATGAAGCCACAAAGTGGGGAGAATCTATACAACAGAAGTCCTTTGAAGAAATCAAATGGGCACTCACCAAGCCCTCTAGACTAGGACTCCCAGATTTAACCAAATCTTTCTTTCTGTACGTACACAAGAGCATAGGTGTCACAGTAGGGGTCTTAACCCAACTGCTAGGATCTTGGCACTGTCTTGTGGCTTATCTCTCCAAACAACTTGACTCTGCCTCCCAGGACTGACCACTCTGCTTGTGAGCACTCGCAGCCATGGCTCTTGTGTCAGAGGCTGACAAACTGACTATGTGGCAAGAACTGATAGTTCAAGTACCATATTCAGTAATAACATTACTGGAGTACAAGGGACAATATTAGCTAACTAATGCCCAGATGGTCAGATACCAAGGAATGCTGTGTGAGAATCCACGTATCTGCCTAGAGGTAGTATGAACCTTGAACCCAGCCACCTTGCTACCCGTTGGGCCCAGCTAGCCAGACCACAACTGCATTGAAGTCATGGATGAAGTGTTTTCTAGCCAACCTGGCTTGACAGACCAGCCCCTCAAGGACCCTGATGTAGAATATTACACTGATGGTAGCAGCTTTGTGAGGGGAGGAGAATGCCTTGCAGGTATGCTGTGGTGACCCTACAAATCACCACTGAGGCAAAACCTCTGCCTAAGGAAACTGCAGCACAGAAAGCAGAGCTCATTGCCTTGACTTGCACCCTTCAGCTGGCAGCAGGAGTGTGTGCTAACATATATACTGACTCGAAGTATGTCTTCACCACCCTCCATGTATTGGGGCCCTGTACAAAGTGAAAGGTCTAATCAATTCTGGGAGAAAAAGACATAAAATATGGAAAAGAAATTCTAGAACTCTTGGATGCTGTATGAACCCCCAAGAAGTTAGCAGTCATGCACTGCAGAGGACATCAAAAAGAGGATGCCATAACAGCCCAGGGCAACTGCAGGGCAGACTACATTGCCAAATTGGCAGTGGCTGAGGAGATAGCCAGCCCTATGGCTCTAACTGCTTCCCTGTTTCCCAGTCCCTTAGCCAAATGGGACCCCAAGTACTCACCTCAAGAAGAAGCCTGGTTTAATACTGAAGAGGCGAGCCTCCTCCCTAGTGGATGGTGGAAGTTCAAGGACAGGCTAATTGCAGTGCCTGGGGCCCCGGCCCCAGCACCAAAGGACTCACATTGGTCTCACTGCCCTAGAAACCACTCCGGACCGGTACTTCTACATTCTCTGGCTCTCTAGCATCTCCTGAGCAGCATGTGAATGGTGTGAAGTTTATGCCCGCAACAACCCCAGGCAAGGGCCATGTGCCCCTTTTGAGGAACTTGAAATAGACTTTACTAAAATGGCTCCATCTCAGGGCCTCAGATATCTCTTGGTCTTTGTATGCACCTATTCTGATTGGGTAGAGGCTTACCCCGCCTGGACTGAGAAAGCCCGAGAAGTAGCCAGACTGTTCCTCCGAGAAATTGTTCCACGATTTGGCCTACCAATTACCATTGGCTCAGATAACAGACCAGCCTTTGTAGCAGAAATAGTGTGGCTACTGGCCAAAAATTTAAATATTAAATGGAAATTACATACCACCTATCGACCACAGAGTTCAGGGCATGAACAAGACCCTTAAGACTCAGTTGGGAAAACTATGTCAGGAGATACATCTACATTGGGATGAAGTCCTCCCCATGATACTATTAAGAATCAGGTCAGCTCCAACCAAGAAGACTGGGTTCTTCCCCTACGAAATCCTGTGTGGGCGGCCACCACCACTCATGAAAGGACTACGAGGAAACTTCAAGGAAATCGGCGAATTGACTCTGAGACACCAGTTTCAGGCCCTAGGGATCATCATCCAGACTCTCATCTAATGGGTTAGGGAAAGGCGCCCTGTCAGTTTAATCAATGAAGTTCATTCCTTTAAGCCAGGAGACTCTATCTTGATAAAAAGAGTGGAAATTTAGCTCCTAAAATCCCTGTGGAGAGGCCTCTTTACTGTTATTTTGTCTACCTCCACTGCAGTTAAGGTTGCTGAAATAATGCCCTGGATACATCACAGCAGACTTAAGCCCTCAGCTGCATAGTGGGAATATATTCCAGACTTTTCTGAATCCCTCAAGGCAACCCTCCGGAAGAAGACACCAACTGTACTGACAGACCAAGGGTAAGATGTTGGCCCTGCTTTGGTCACATTGGAAGCTGACCAGTCTACACATGGGGGAAGCCTGAGGACAATGTCTCATCAGGATGGGACACTAGTCACCTCTTTGGAGGCTGGTTCTTCAATTTCGGTGGCTTTAAGACCTTAGTTGAGATAGCTCCTCCTCCTCGGGACCTGCCTCTTCCTCCCATGCCTATTGCCTCTTGTTATCCGGTCAACTACCTCCCTCATAGAGGCTATAGTAAAAGGTAAACTGCAGCAAAAATTCTCATGCTATGGAAGTACTAGCTCCTGAACTGAATTATAAGAAAACAATGATGCTCTCTGGCTCAGTCCTGCATCCGAGCATCAAAAGAGGGGAATGTGGCAGCCTGACCTTGCCTGACCATTTCCTGCTTGAACGAGATAGTTTCTGACTGCACCTCCCTTTCCCAGGACTCTCAGGCCAACACAGCAGTCTGAAAACCCGCTTAAATTATTAAGCCGGTTTCCTTATAGTTTGGCAGCCAATCAATGTTTTCCTTATGTTCTCCTTCCTTATATGGAATATCTATGGCTGTGTAGGAATGTGGAAGTACAAAATGGCGTAAAACTGCCCGCCATGTTACAATCAGGGCTCAACCTTTGGATAAGAATCTGCTGAGCAGGTGCTGTCATCAATAATCGCTGCTTCTTGCTCATAGCTTCAGTGTCCCGTCTCTCTGTTCGAGAATCCCGCAACACTATCCTTTAACGTTATTAAAATAGGTATTTATATCTCCTTATAAATGGAAGTATATTATATTTACTTTACTTGCTTTTTTTAACAATACATCCTGGAGATCACAGTTTGGCTGCAAATAGAGATTTTCTTATTTCTTTAGGAAGCCAGATAGTCTCTGCCAGTCCATTGTTGATGGACTCCAAATGGGTCCAAAAACAAAAATGTTGCTTTGATACATGTTTTGGGGTTGTTTGTTGTTGTTGTTGTTGTTGTTGTTGTTTGTTTGTTTATTTTTTAGCTAGTGTATTATTGAAATAGGTTTTTAGTAATAGTGTTGGTGTCAAAGGTGAATGCATAGAGAATTTTATTAGATATTGCCAAAATCAAATTTCATTTCCATTAACGATGCAGGAGAATGTCTGTTTCCCCACAGCCCTGCCCTTAGAGTGTAGCTTTCAGCATTTAGATTTGGTCAATCTGATAGATAAGACTTGATAACTCTACAGTTTTTATTTGCATTTCTTTTCTTTAGCTCACTTTTCTATAGATTTATTGATCTCTTCTTCTTTCTGTTTAGAAGGTCTTTATATATTAGAGATAGTAAACTTTTGTCTGAGGTATAAGTTGCAGATATGTACTCCCAGTTTGCCACTTGTCTTTTTTCTTTGCCTGGAGTGTTTCGTGTCATGCAAACATTTTTCTTTATTAAAAATGTTATATAATACAGTATATCAATCTTTTCCCACATTGCTTCTGGATTTTTGAGTCATAGTAGGAAAGATTTCCCTTATCCCAGGTTGTGGAGGATAGATTAACTCCAAAAGGAGGGAGATGCACCAGGGCCAGAGGGATAAAGGAAGTGCTAATGGCCAGGAGACAAAGTGAGCTCACAGATGGTGGCCAAGCAATGGAATACCCAACCAGAAGTGGGGGATGAGGGTGAGCTGGGCAGATGGCAAATGGAGTTCTGTGGAAGTCCTGGGGTGCCGGGCAAAGCTGAGGACCACCTCCAAGGCAAGCATAGACATCATGTGCATGGAGTAGCAGACAGCACCAGAGCACAGCAGAGGGATGCTTGGCTACCCCTGCCCTTTCCCAGACCAGAAAGTGAGAGAACAAACCCCATCTGCTCCTGTGCTGAGTCCTAGAGACACAGGCCAGACCTGTGCTGGGGGAAGAGAATTTTGATTCAGATATAAAATTGAAGTGCTACCTTGAACTGAACTAAATTTTTATAAGAGAAAGCGACCCCCAAATTATAAAATCTTCCAAAGGTGTCATTAATAGAGGAATGACTTAGCTGGAGAAGACATTAAATATCACATAATTAGGAGTAATGACTAAAAACATTTAAGGCCATTTTATGTTTGTGTTCTGGTTATATGCACTTTAGCTTATTTAACACGTACAATAAGATAGATATTACTGTCAAAATTTTACATGGAAGGAAACTGAGGCTCAGGGAGTTTAGGTCACTTTCTGAAGTTCCCCCTCCTAGTAAAGATATAACTAGAATACTAATCATTTGTCATTGATGACGATGTTGATTTTACACCAATGTGTCTGTCTTAGAGAGGGTCTTGGCTGACATAGATCTAGTATGAAGGACAAATTTCACTTCCATTGGTCCTCACTGGATAATTATTATCAAATTTAGAAACACTACTCCTCCCTCACCAATGGTTTATAGGAAAAGAAGTACCATATACTCAACAGGAACTCCTCCAAACTGTAGAGCAGGCTTTCACTGGAGATTTGAAAAATCAAAGTGGAATATTTCTTCTGTTTTTAAAGAACAAAAGGAATGTAAAAATAATTTCATTGTGGCTCTGCAATACAAAACTTAAGGTTAGTAAGCTCTTCCCCAGAGTTAAGTCATTTGGAAAAATCGATTGCTAATACTTGAGACAAGGGTAATAGAGGCAGGTACACATAGTCACATTGGAAAGCATAATTGGACTAGTCTCTCTAATGTCTGACTACCAGAAATAATTCCCAGGGCTAAAATGATTATAGTCAGAGCTGTAGAATAAATGCCCTAAAACCAAAGAGCTTGTCTTCACTGATCCAAAAAGTCATCACCTCCAGAGAGACTGTTCTACTGGGTTCCACAGGACACCTACTCCATAAGGATACTCTACTAAGACTGGGAGACATAACAGCTCTACCTAATACATAAAAACAAACACAAGAAGGCAGCCAACTGAGGAGACGAAATAATATGCCAAATGAAAGAACAGAACAAATCTCCAGAAAATAACTAAACAAAATGAAAACAAGCAATCTCTCAGATGTAGAATTCAAAACACTGGTTATAGGGTTGCTCGATGATTTCAGTGAGAACTTCAACAAAGAGATAGAAAACATAACAAAGAACCAATCGGAACTGAAGAATACAATAACTGAAATAAAGGATACAATAGAGGGAATCAAAAGTAGGTTATATAAAGCAGAGGATCAAATCAATTGATTTGGAAGATAGCAGAAAACACCCAATTACAACAGAAAAAGAAAAACTAATCCAAAAAAATAAGATAGTTTAAGAGGCTTCTGGGACAACATCAAGCAAACCAACATTTGAATCATAGGGTTACCAGAAGGAAAAGAGAGAGAGCAAGGAAAACCTATTCGAAAAATAATGACTGAAAACTTCCCTAACTTGAAGAAGGAAATAGATAGAAGCCCAGGAAACTCAGAGAGTCCCAAACAAGATGAACCCAAAGAGCCCACACCAAGACACATCATAATTAAAATGCCAAAGGTTAAAGACAAAGAGAGACTCTTAAAAGCAGTAAGAAAAAAGCAGTCAGTTACTTACAAAGGAGCTGCTGTAAGACTGTTGGCTGATTTCTCAAGAAAAACTTTGCAAGCCAGAAGGGTTTGGCACAAAATATTCAAAGTGATGAAAAGCAGGGACCTACAGCCGACTACTTTACTTAGCAAAGCTACCATTTAGAATCAAAGGACAGATAAAGAGCTTCCCAGACAAGAAAAACCTGGAGTTCACCACCACCAGATGAGTACTGAAAGAAATGTTAAAATAATTTCTTAAAGAAGAAAGGAGAAGAAGTAGAAGAAGAAGAAGGAGAAGGAGAAAGAGAAGGATGATGGGGAAGGGTGGAGAAAAGATAAAAATATGAATAATAAAATGGCAATAACTCATATCTGTTAATAATCACTTTAAATGTAAATGGGTTAAGTGCTCCAATCAAAAGACATGGGGTGGCTGAATTGATAAGAAAACAAGACTCTTACATATGCTGTGTAAAAAAGACTCATTTCAGATAAAAAGATACACACGGACTGAAAGTAAAGGGATGGAAAAAGATATTTTGTGAAAACAAACAGAAGAGCTGGGGTAGCAATACTTATATCAGACAAAATAGAGTTTAAAACAAAGGCTATAATAAGAGACAAAGAAAGACCCAGTAATCCCATTTCTGGGTATTTATCTGAAGAAACACAAAACATTACTTTGAAGAAACATATATATCCGTATGTTCATTGCAGTATTATTTACAATAGCCAAGACATGGAAGCAACTTGGATGTCCATCAATGGATGGGTGGATAAGGTAGGGATGGTATATATATATACAATGGAATATTTCTCAGCCACAAAAGGGAATAAAATCTTGTCATCTGCAACAACATAGAAGGACCTAGAGGGTATTGTGCTGAGTGGAGTAAGTCAGACAAAGACAAATGCCATATGATTTTACTTACCTATGGAATCTAAAGAATAAAATAAATGAACAAACAAAACAGACACAAGTTCATAGATAGAGAGAACATTTTGATGGTTGCCAGATGAGAGGGGTGTTAGAGGTTGGGTGTAAGAGAAGAGAGGATTAAGAATTACAGATTGGTAGCTTTAAAATAGTTATGGGGATGTAAAATATAGCACAGGGAACATAGTCAATAATATTATAATAACTATGTACGGTGTCAGATTTATCAGAGTGATAACTTTGTAAGTTATATAAATATCTAATCACTCTGTTGTATACTTGAAACTAATATAATATTGTATGTCAACTATAATTTAAAAATAAAAAATTTTTTAAACAGATAAACAAAAACCCAAAAAGCCATCACCTCAGAGGAGAAGGAAAACTTACATACATAAGTGTACGTAT
Source organism: Pteropus alecto (assembly GCF_000325575.1). Lineage (NCBI taxonomy): Eukaryota > Metazoa > Chordata > Mammalia > Chiroptera > Pteropodidae > Pteropus > Pteropus alecto. The sequence continues at coordinate 3,845,281 of NW_006442124.1, read as the reverse complement.
GCAATTTGACTGAGTTTCCTTAAAAAGCTGTATGCTCTATAGATGATCTGCTAATATCCCTAATATCTCAGCCAATAAGTATGTTTTGAGTGTCTTTTGGGGTTGAGCTCTGTGCTAAGTATTGAAGGTTCACTAAAAGAGATAATTATACAATAAATTGCATTAAATATCTATAAAGCAAATTATGATATAACAGATAAGATAGAAGTTAAGGGATGAAACCATTATATGTGAAATAGAAAAAAGTTCACCAGCATGAGGGGGGTGGAGAGTGGTGACAGTGGTGGGGAGCACACAGGAACTCAGAGACCAGCGAGGAAAGAGTTGGGGAAGGCATTGTGGAGAAGTTGGATGTGATGGACTCTGGAAGACGCATAGTTGTCCCGCAGATCTCTGCACTTTTTCTTCTATAGTAATCAGGTTTTCACTGGCCACTTGATCACACAGCTAAAGGTGACATTTCCCAGCCTGCCTTGCAGTTGGGTGAGGCCATGGGACTAAGTTCTGGTAAATACGATATGAATGAAGGGTGTATACAAATTCAGGGAAGTGCCCTTAAAATAAAAAGATTATTCCCTTCCTTTCTGCTTTCTCCTCATTCGTGGCTCAGATAGGTACGTGATGGCAAGAGCCATGGGTGAGTTCTCACAGGCACAATTCTCTACTTTTTTACACTTGCTCTTGAGAATCTACAGATAGTTTTGTAAAGAAGACTCCTTCCTTTGAGGTATTTACATTCTAAGGGGAAGTCAACGGGTATGGAAGCCTTTAAAGGTTGAAAATTAACCATTGTGATCATGTATTGGAAAAGAGAATATTTATGAAAGGCAAGGTTTGGAGAATAGAGCTTAGTAATAGGACAGCAATGGTCTAAGGCACAAGCACTTTTTAGATATTCTTGGTCTAAATAGCCCCTTTCAATCTGTCCCACTTGATGAGTGGTCACTGTTGGATACACCAGTCTCGACTCAAGTGCCCAATCATCGACCAAGTGACCACCTAGTTGGCCAAAATCAAACATTGTCTCTTTAGCCACATTCAAGAACGGCCTGCCTAGAGTACTCCTCATACTAAGACAATTCGTTTTCTTTATTTAAAATGTAATACTATAATACAAAAGTATTCACAACATATGTTCAAACGAAAGGGCTGATTGCAAATCAATGTATTCTTTGTGATTTAATTCTTGTAAAACAAGCCACACCCCCAACACATGCAAACACATGACACAGTAAAGAAAAAAAGACTGGAACCAAAATAGTTTGATTTTTCTCTAGGTGGTAGGATTCTAGATGCATTTTTATTGCCTTCTTTTTGCTTATATACATTGCTTAATTTTTGTGCAACGAATTTTTTTCCTTATTAATGGTATTATTCCATGACATTATTCCAATTAGATAAACTTATGTTCACTTTGCTTTGGAAAAGGAGGAGCATTCAGGTCCAACAGATGAATCTCCATTGGGGTTCAGTAAACTGTACTCTGCAGGGGACATCAGAGAAGGGGAGAAGATGCTCTGAGAACTGTTAAATAAGGATTTAGGGGACCCACACTAATATTTGGCTCAGGATGCAAACCACTGCCTTGTGGATTACAGTAATTTTCATATGAAGTTAAGTCTTTATAAGGAAAAATTGCATTAAGGTTATCAGGAAGATTTCAAGTGATGATCTGTGTGAGCTGTTTATTTTCTAAACTGAAGTGATAATTGCCTCTTGGTGACATCATAATTGCTTCCTGGAGACTTGATTATCATGTCACCAACAGAGGATTAAGCCTTCAGGTAAGGAGGAAGCTACAGGAGCTGATGAATCCCAGGAAACCAGGATTCAATTTTCATGCAAATGAAAAAGTTAATAAAGTCAAAGGAGGAAAGTTGACAATTTTACTTTCACAGTGTTTCTGTTATCCTCCCCAAATAGGTTCACAATATTTTCTAGGAGCTGCCAGCTGGCTTTTAATTTCCTCCAACCTAAAACCAACATGCTTTCCGATTACTGAGTCAGTGACAGGACTCACGCACGGCACTGCATTTTTCATGGTGGGGGGTGGGGGGCGGGTGGCCGTGAGGGTGGGCCAAGGACAGACTAGTGTTTATCAGGGTTGGGGAAGGCAGGTGGTAGGAGGCAAGCTTGAGAAAGCTCTGACTCTATGGCTAATATTCAATGTTTAAAGATAAAATGTAGCCAGCTATATTTCAATTAGCTGATGTTTTCCATAGATATAAACAGAGCTTTAAGTATTTCCTTGCTGAAATCAATTTTATTTTGTTTATTCCTTTTTTTTTTTTTTTTTACCCACTGAAATTCTTTTACTTAATGAGTAGATATTTTGCATTGGGATATTTAATCAAGACATTAACATGGGTAGAAGATTGTTGATTTAAGACAAGTTTGAGATCCACTAAAATTAATTGTGTGGTTGTCTTTCTGGTGGCTACAGAGCTTTATACTTTGTTCAAACATCATTAAACATCTTAGCTCTTGAGGTACAACTTTAACACAATATGAGTTTTGCCATTTTACTAACACTGGTATGCTCTGTGCATCCACTATTACACTGGAATTATTTATTCCATTCATATTAATTTTGGTTGCAAATCTAACTGATGGAGGGGTTTCTAGTATTTAGGTCCACTTTTTACTTTCAGGCTATATGTTCTGTTTTCATAATTTGTCAAAAGCCAGACTTTGCATCCTGTGGAGACCACCATTTTCTCCTGCAGCTCGACAGACCCTGTTTATTCTTTTTCTATTATGAAGGGCACCATCAACTTTCTTCCTCCTCAGTGTTTGCATGTTGTTAAAATCATTGTACATAAGGTAAAACTTCAAATAATGAGAAGGCTCAAGGTTTAGGCTGTGGATTCCAGTTAACAAAATACGCTGGTTAACTGAGGATTAAAATAGAAAGACTCTTGTTTCACCTTGATTATTGAAAATATTTTTACAAGTGAAGGTTCTGGCTGGATAGGTGGGCTCTAGTTAATTGACATTTTATTTTATCTGTCCTTTAGATTAGGTCTAAGACATTGCTTTCCACTTAAAAGGTCAGACCTTAACAACTGCAGGAAAGGCACGTGGGTTGTGAATATTAACCTCATTGTGGAAGGAGCTGGATCAAATGACTTTAGGGGATGCCAGTCATTCATTTTTGAGAGTGTAGGTTTCCCATTAATAAAGCTTTCTTCTCTCAACACTTTGAGCTGCTTCAGAAAGTAATTTCACTGTTGCCATTCTTATAACTTAAATCAGAGTAGACTAGATTCATGACATGATAACTGACAACTCCATATCTCAATGGCTTAGCACTTAAAAGTTTATTTCTTGCTCACTCAAAGTCCTTTATTACCCAAAGGCAGCTGTTGTCTATGTGAGGACTTAGAGATCAAAACTGTCAAACTCATAACTCTGCCATCTTCACACAAAGCCTCCAGCATAATCACCAAAGGAAAAGCAAGAGAAGGGAGACCAGCACATAGGCTTTTTACTGCCATGTCTGGGAAGATACCTAGTTACCACTTCTGCAGATACCTGTGCCCGGATCTAGATACATGGCTCCACCCAACTACAAGTGGCCGGGAAGTATAGTTTAATGTGTTTCCATCAGGGATGGATATGAAAACAGATTTAGTGAGCCCATAGAACCATGTCTTCCACATCAGCCTCTTTAAATGCTATGAGAATAAATAAATGTCTTCTGTTGAGAAGGTCTGAGTCTCTGAAAACTGCAACACTCTACAGAACAAAGGTCAAGGTGTAGTCTTCAGAAAACCTTCATAAAGTCGTATTTGTGTACCCCAGATCTATGAAACCAGAATCTCTGGGATGGGAGCCCAAGAATCTGTATTTTAACAACTTTGCCAGGTGAGTGTTAAACTTTGAGAAATACTATACGAGATACTCCTAAAAAAAAGGAGGGGGGTTCTACTGCCAAAGAGTTTTAAAAACCAGTGTTCTGCATTATCCACTTGGTTATTCACAAAATATTCCGATCTATAAAAAACCCCGATCAAGAGTCTTTAGAGGGACTTCCAGTTATGGCAGCATGAAGAGGCTGGCCAAAACTCTCAAAAAACGTAGGTAAAACTGGACAGAATTGTCTGAAATGACAATCTTAGGGCACTAAAAAGCGAACAAAGACAGACAACAAATTTAGAAGCATTCTTGAAAAAAGTGCTTTTGTTTTCAGCATGAATCTGTTGTAGACTCAGTTGGGAATGAAGACAGTCTCAAAGACTACCCTTGACCAAGAATTCCCCCACCAAGCCCCAAAACCTGCTCCTTGCTATAAATCTCCACTTGTTCTTGCTGTATTTTGAATTGGGTCTAGTTCCATACTGAGGTCTCTTTTCCTTATTGCAATAGTGCCTGAATAAAGTGTATTTTTGAATGCTGCCTGGCCCTGGTTTCTTTAACAAAGGAATACTCGCAGCTTTACTATCCTGAGACAAAAGACTCAATTAGGGCAAGCAGTGGACCGACCAGAAATTTAACAAGAAAATACTAGAAAAGAGAAAGTCATGGAAAGACTAAGATAAGCCCTCTACATATCTCTAGGAGACTGGAAAATTATTCACAAGGGGAACACCCAGGAGCATCTGACAAAAAGTGGAAGTCCAGGAGACTTGAGATATAGCTGCAACTTATAATGTATTCCCCAACCCACACACAGGCCCCTCAGCAGAAGATGTAAGCTTAACACACTTGAGGTGCTTGAGTGCTACCTAAGGCATTGCTTGACATATAGCTATACAGACACAGGGCCAACCTTTGGGAAAAGCAGGCTATCTATACATATATACAAAAATTCTTTTTTTTTTTCTTTTTAGGCTAGGCAACCCTGGGTTGACCTCATAGAGTGCAAGGACCTTGTCAGGTTATAATCCCTTATTTTTTATTTTTTACACCTACAGCACTTTGTTTTCCTAGGTGGTCTCCCATTCAAGTACTAACCAGCCCCGACCCTGCTTAGCTTCAGAGATCAGACAGGATTGGGCTTGTTCAGGGTGGCATGGCTGTAGACAACAAAAATCTTAGTAGAGACATCTACTGTACACTGTAAGGGAGATATATTCTAGAGTTTAAGGCCAGGAAATAATGAAAAACAATAACAATCTCAAGAAAAATAAAACAATCTAAAATTGCTACAGTTTATTATCTAAAATGTTCAGTTTCTGTTTTAAAATTTACTAGACTGAAATGAAAACAGGAAAAGGTTACTCATACTTAGGAAAAAAGGGGGAACAATATAATGGGTCCAGATTTTGGATTTAGCAGAAGGATTTCAAAGCACCTACTACAAACACCTTCAAAAATTAAAAATATGACAATGATCCAATAAACAGAGAAGCTCAATGATGGTTAGAAAATATAAAAATAATTAAAATTTAATTTTAAAGTTGAAAATAAACAAAATGAAAAAAATCACTAGATGGGCCCAACAGCAGATTTCAGATGAGAAAAGAATAAATCAGTGAATTCAAAGACTGATTAATAGAAACTATTCAATATAAAGAACAGAGAAAAAAATAAAGACAAATGAAAGGACTCAGCTATTTATCAGACAAAATCAATCATGGAAGGAGAAAAGAGGGAGAAAACATTTCAAAAATAACTTCACAAATTAAATTAATTAAAAATATTAATTTGTGAGTTGAAGATGGTCAACAGCCCTCATATAGGAAAAACACAAAGGGATCCCAACCTAGAATTGTAAGCAAAAGAAATCGAGAAAAATTAAGAAACATTTTATATTTAAACACAAACTAGATTGAAATTAAAAGTTAGAAAAAAGTATGCCATGGAACCAGTAACCATTAGAGAGCTGAAGAGGCTATATTAATATCAGGAAAAATTGAATTCAAGAAAAGAAATATTACTAGAAAAAGAAGAGGAACATTTCATATTTCTTCTTGACATCAAGAAGCAATAACAATGACAAATGTATATGCACCTAATAACAGGGCCTAAAATTATATGAAACCAAACCTAAATGAATTGAAATAAGAAATCAACACAACATTTATAGTTGGGGATTCCAATACTCTTCTCTCAGTAATTTATAGAATAGTTAACAGAAAAATCAATAAGGATACAGAAGACTCTATAACACTGTAAACCAAATTGACTTAACTGACATATATATAATATTCCACTAAACAACAGAAGAATTAATATTCTTCTCAAATGCACATGGAACACTCTATAGGATTCTATAGTTTTTGCTCCAACTAAATAAAAATTGAATTGGAAATTAATAATAGAAATCTCACCAAATCTGCCATAGAAAGGAGCCTCGTTAACCTAATCTTTTAGGAAATATGGGAACAAATCTCCACAACCTCGTGTTTAGCAAAGCTTTCTTAGATATGACACCAAAAATATGAGTGACGAAATTAAAAATAAGTTAAATTTTTCCAAAATTCCAAACCTTTGTGCTTTAATGAATACATCAAAAAAGTAAAAATACAACACATAGAAGAGGAGAAAAATAGAAAATATAACTAAAAAAAAAAAAAAGAAAAAAATAATCCAACTTTAGAAATGGTCCAAGGACCTGAATAAATATTCCTCCAAAGATGATATAGAAATGGCCAATGAGCACTAGAAAAGGTACTCAACATTATTAACCATCAGAGAACTGCAAATCAAAATAACATTGAGATACCACTTCTCCCTGCTAGGATGGCTATAAATAGCCAATAGTCAAACAAACAAACAAACAAACAAACAAACAAACAAAAAATTATAACAAGAATTGTCAAGAATGTGAAGAAACGAACCCTTATACACTGCTGATGAGATTGTAAAATGGTGAAGCCACTTTAGAAAATAATCTTATAGACTAAACATAGCCACCACATGACCCAGCAATTCTACTCCTTAAATTGTTCTCACTACCAGGTATACAAAAAAAAAATGAAAACATATGTTCACACAAAAACTTATACATGAATATTCAAGCAGCATTAATCTTAACAGGACAACAGTGAAAATAATCCATATGTACACAAACTAATGAATAAGAAAAATGTGGTTGACATTGTGGAATAATCATTCAGCAATAAAATTAAATGAAGGATTGATATATGGGACAACATGGATGAAATTTGAAAACATCATACTAAGTGAAATAAGCCAGTCACAAAAGAGAACACATGGTATTTTATATAGATGAAATGCCCAGAATAGGCAAATCCATGAGGATAGAAAGCAGATTAGTGATTACCTAGGGCTGGGGTGGGGAAAACTGAGGTGAAGTGGGGAGTGACTACAAATGGGTATACAGTTTATTTGAGGGGTGATAAAAGTATTCTAAAATTGATTGCAATCCTTGAGAGTTGCACAACTTTACGAATATACTAAAAACCATCGAGTTGTCAAAAAAGAAAATCCAAAGTAAATGCACTATGTGTTTCACACTCTAGTTGGTGTCATAGGGTCTGACTATTGAGCTTCCGGTGTGTCTAGACAATGGGATAAGAAGATAAGTCATCCCCTACAGAGCCCGAAACAGTGCTTACATATATCAGGCAGTCAAATGTTAGTTCGACATTGACAAGTCTCAAAACAGAATTTAAAACAGAATGAATTACACATTTTCCTTGTGCTTTATTGTGTCTCTCTCTGGCCACTGACGTGGAAGACATTTCAGAATTTGTCTGACCTCTAAAGTTAACTGTATGAATTCTACGAAACCAAGATTTCCAACTGCTAGAATATTACATACCAGAGGTAACCTGCAGGAAGCCAGACCTTTGTGTTCAGGTATACAGGATTAGTTTCAAGCCTCCAGGGAGTATTTTGACATCATGATGCTGGGTTGCTTTAGATAGTTTCCAGATTGCATTGACCAGAAATTTTCTTCAGCCTGTAGCAGGTTCCCATTCATCTCTGTAAGCTTCAGATAGATTCCTAAAGCTGGTACCATCCTTTACATATCTTATACATATGCCAGCCTCCTCTGCAGCCCACCAGGCCACACTGAAGGCACAGCTGTTTGCAGACACACCACAGTACCTAGAGCCCCAAGAGGCTGGTGGCCACAGCTGGACCCAAACCATTGGTCTTGTCTCCATCAGTTGTCCTTCGCATGTTAATTAGTACTAACGGAGAGACAACACCCTCAGGCCTGTCTCTTCTCTACCTGACTCCTCCCTCCTCTTCTCCAGGAGCCCCAGATAAGTCTGCAGCCAAAACTCCTGCATGTGTGTCTTTCCCTCATTCAACTGTAAGCTTCTTGAGAAAAGGGTATCTCTCTTTAGCCTTCTTTTTATGTTCCCATACTGAGCACCTTCTATAAAATGGGTACTGGTAAAGTATCTTTTGGGACAGCTACCACTATTATTAGCCAGAGACTACCTGAGACTCTCAAAAACAAAACAAAACAAAATAACAATACAAAACAAAACAGATTTTTTCTGCTATCTATTTCTGGTAGAAGAAAATAGATTGTAATAACCAAAAGGATTGTTTCAGGAATTTTTTTTAAATTGTAAAAATCTTCTGAGATACATCCAGGACAGTGTGTTGACAGAAGTGATCCTTATGGTTTAATTTGGAGAGGAATGGGTGCTTACCACATTCTCCTGAAATTTCACCTATAGAGATTAATTTTTAGCTCAACAATTCTCCCATTGTGAAAACGTGAATTCTGGAGAAATAGGTGACACATTAAAGTCACATGGTTTTTACTATTGCAGTGTGAATTAATTGATTACTTTTCTCACATGACAGCTCACGACTCGTGAGAACTTGTTCTTGACCGAGATACAAAGGCCGGAGCCCACAGGTTTATTAGTGGAGGCCGGTAGGCAGAGCCAGGCAGCATAGTGATGGTGTTAGTGCAGAGCACGCAGCGGGACCTGAGAAGCTGGCACAAGGGCCTGGAGACCAAGGCAATGTTATTTGCCTTTGCATTATTGGTGCCGAGCATAGAGGAGACCCTCGGTAGGCAGAGCCAGGCAGCATAGTGATGGTGTTAGGGGGACCTGAGAAGCTGGCAGTCAGCCTGAGGACACAAGCACCTTTCAGAAGAGACAGTAAAGGCAAGATAACAGAGGGTAAGAGAGTGCTGAAAAGCAGAAGGAGGCACATCTGCACAGCGTCACTGGAGTACAGGTTCTCCACCAGAACGCTCCATTTTGAACCTGTTTAACATGGCGGCTGAGGTGTCTAATCTCAGCTCACCTTGGTCTCCTGTCACTCCAAGTGATTGCTCCTCAAACCTATTAGAGGTTCCTTAAACTCTGTCTGAAATATCCTCCGCATTCTCAGAAATACATTTCTGACTCCTCCCTCAAACTGTGATAGATGCTCCCTCATGCCTAAAGCACCCTGGCTTTTTGATCTCAGAACCTCACCTACCCTGGTGGCTTTGTGCCTCCCCGGTGACCCTCTTTCCCCTGGCGTTAGACCACAAGGGCCTGGAGACCAAAGCAATGTTATTCGCCTTTGCATTCTTGGTGCCGAGCATAGAGGAGACCCTCAAAAAAATATTAATAAAAACATTTTGTGAAGGAATAAATGTTTATTGTATCGTGTTTACAAAAATGTACAGTGGATCAGTCTTTATTTCTCGGAGTAAAGAAACCATTGACTTTGGGAAAGCATTATTTTCCAAGGGCTTTGCTGTGATGGCTTCTTTCTCAGCAGAGAGCTATTTATGAATACCCTACAGCCCCCAGGGATTCATGGTCAGGCCAGAAAGAAGAGTAGAAATGTGATTCCAAGTGGGAATTTATGACTAGCCTTAATCTGGAGAAAGTATAAAACAACTGAGGGAACAAGATGATGAAATGTGTTCAACATGTGTGAACTGACCACAATGAGTGACCTGGGAGAAAAGATGAAGGGAGATCTTAACAAGAAAGGCAGAGCCTGGGCCAAGAGTGCACGGGCTCGCTGAGCACCTACCACGACCTCAGCCTGGACAGGAAACTTGAATTCTCACTTACAATTGTCATCTTCTGGTGATGAGGAGATGGCAGGATGGGACATAGAGAGTAAGGTCAAGGACTAGAGGATGCTGAGCCAAGGGGGGCAGCAAGCGGGGAGCGGTGAAAGTCACCCCACCTGACAGATGGAGGGCATGGAGTAAATGCATTTTCTGTTCTAAAGGGCTTTGGAAATAAGACATTCCTGTTCCTCTCACACTTTCCTGGAGAGTTCAAAGCCTCTACACATATGAGTTCTCAATTTCCAAGGCACTGAAGTGAGGCAAAACATGTCTTTCCCACCTGTAGTTCCATTGACAAATTATTTATGAACCTAAAAAACCATTTTTATGGCCCTTTGAAGAGGCTCCTTTTGTTCTTTGCCACGTGACTAAAAAGCAGAAGCAAATTCAAACTACAGAAATAACTGAAGTATACCATGTGGGCCAGATAATGTTTGTTAATTCAGTCATCTGGTCACTTTCCATGAGAAATTTTTCTTGGCTAATAGGTACACATGAGTTATGGGGTTGGGGTTTTGTCTAGAAACACCATGTATCACAAAGAAATGGGCACCGCGAGGTTGAATTCCTCCTATTCCTTCCCCGTGAGGGAGGGCAGGGATCACACAAATTAGAGCCAGGGACCCTTGAGAAGGACAGGCCACCACTGGTCCTAGGCTCCTATTGGCTAAAGGGGAGGCCCCTGTCTCTTAGGCTGGCCTTTTCTGTAGGGGATCCATGCCCTGTCAAGTTTGGGGAAAATCAATCCAAACCCCAAAAGACTAAGGTACTAAGAGAAGAAGGCAAAAGATCTCCAAATCTCCAAGGACAACAGCTTGTCACGGATAACAGCTAACTCATACTTTCTTGTGTGTTTTTTAAACCTTATTTAACTTTGAAAACCTGTTGATTTTTTTTTTTATTTAAATGGATTTAAATAATGTAAAAGCTAACAAACAGCCACATAAACTAGAAAAAAATCATTTAATTTAAAAGATTCCAATACTGTACATTTTTAATTAAGTACAAATTAACTTATTAAAACTCTAAGTTAGCCAGCATTTTTCTATATCCCAATAAGTACTTTATAATCATGTGTTATTAATATTAGTTTCTCTACATCTTTATCTACAGTATTACTCTGACTGAATTTCTATAGCCCTTAATGTTGGAAATCTTGGATTCACTACTAACATCATTTTATTTTAAATATTTCATTGAAAAATAACTTACACATACACCTCTCTAAGAGAGGTATGATGGAGACAGGGGAGTTTACAAGACAATACAGCAATGCAATGTGGACACTAACCAACTAAAGTGAGCAGAGACTCCACAGGTTTAAGTGCACCGTCCCTAAAAAGACTCCCCTCCCTTCAGACACCAGCCATAAGTTACAGAATTCCCAGGCTGCCCACACTCTGACCAACTGGCTACAAATCCAGAGGTTTCCCACAAACCTCTCAGGTTCAATAATTCACCAAAACAACTCATGGAATTTGGAAAAGCACTGTACATCCAATTGCTGTTTACTATAAAGAATACAAGTCAGGATGAGCCAAAAGAAGAGAACTTTTAGGCAAAATCTGGGCAAGTCCCAAACTCAGAGCTTTCATGTCCTCTGATGGTAGTAAAGTGGACTTCTATCCTGGCATAATGGTGTATGTGTACCAACCAAGAAGCTAACAGAGTTTCAATGTCCAAAGTTTTTATTGTGGTTACCTTAAGTAGGCATGGATGATTAAATCATCAATCACATGATTGAACTCAATCTCCAGGCCTTCTTCCTTCCCTAGATGTTGGGCTGATATCACCTGGTTGAAGCCCCAATTCTATAATCACCTGATTGGTTTTTCAGGCATACTCTGTGCTAAATCATCTCATTAGCATAAACTCAGGTGTGGTCTCAGGGGCCCAGTATGAATTACAAAGACACTCCCATCACCTGGGAAATTCCAAGGGTTTCCGAAGCTCCCTCCTAGGAACCCAAGACAAAGACCAGACAAATTCTTCATTACACAAAGAGAATTGCCTTAGACATCAGAGACCTGACTTAGAAGCCTTATTTCACTTCTCACCAGTAGTGAAACTTAGATAAATACTGAAATTTGTCTGATGGATGATTCCTTCTAGATATAAATTAGATGGGTTAGTAAATAACCAGTCAAATATCTGACACAAATTGTCAGTCATTTGTTTATACCATTCATTTATGTATTTACTTATTAAGCAAGTACATGAAAAGTTATTAAGTGCCAGGCATGGTTTAAAGTGCCACCAAGTGTGACCTGCAATTGATTTCTATAAGGCTAGTGGGGAGACATTCCCCAGGAATAAATACTTCTGAATCTGAAGATAATATCCTTCCTGAAGTACTGGAAGTTAGTTACGGGCAGAGTGCAGAGTGGGGTGGGGTGGGGTGGGGTAGGGTGAGGAGGGTGGCTAACATTAACGGTGGATCCCAATCTGTGCATGAGCCAGGGAAGCAGTGACTGCAGTTGGGTTCCTGTCTTCGAGTCATTCCTTGAATCTTCACATCAACCCACAGGATAGATGCCCTAATTGAAGGGTGAGGCAAACAAAGATGTTGAGCTCCACGTGACTATGAATATACAAAACCAGTGAGTGAGGGGCTGGAATTGAACCCAGGTTTCCTGACCTCGAAGTCCACCAACTCTCCCTCCATTGTATCATACCTAACATCACTCTCACGTAGGACTGTCCCCAGGGCTGGAGCTCTCTGGAGGTTTGGCTTTAGGCTGGTCAGGCATTTAAATTAAAGGACACTACCTCTTTTAAGGGACAAGATTTCTGTTGAATCTTGGGCAGCAAGTGAACCACATTAAAGGGTGATATCCCCCACCAAAAAAAAACATGTATTTTCTCAGTTGAACTGGGAGTATTTCTTCACTTATTTTTTCCTTTTTCCATTGGGAATAGAGACTCATATATCTTTTCTCTCTGCCTCCACTTCCCCAAGTGAGAGCTTAATAGCTACCCCATAATATTAGTTATTATTGCTATACTTCAGATTACCCCAAAACTGAGCAGCCGAAGACAACAAACATTTATTATCTCACAGAATTTGAGAGGGTTAGTAATTCATGAGTCCCTTAATTGGGAAGTTCTGATTTTTGGAATTCTCATGAAGTGGCAGTAAAAGTGTTGACTGGGGCTGCGGTCATCTAAAGACTTGACAGGGGCTGGATGACTCACATATCAACTCACTCAGATACCATAGCCACTCACGACAGCCATGGTAGCTGGCTTTCCCCAGAGTGAGTGAATGAATGATAAGATGGGAGACAGGGGGCACAATCAAGTCAGAAGTTTCAGTACCTTTTATAACGTAGTCTCAAAAGTCATATACCAGCACTTTTGTTGTATTTTCCTGATTACACAGACTAATTCTGATACAGATGTTGGAAAGAACCAGCAGGAGGCATAAGTAATTGGGGGACGTCTTAGAGATTGGATACCACTGTCCCCCTTCCCCAATTACCAATGATTCATGTCCTTCCTACATGTAAAATACATTCATACTTTCCCAAGATCCATGCCCCTAACTCTGTCAAATATTACCCCATTACAACATCAGCTTAAAGTCTAGGTTCCATCATCAAAATGAGGCCCAAGTGTGACAGAGACAAATTATCTGTCCCTCGCAAACCTAACATTTGGTGGAAACAGGTAGAGGACAGCTGTATAGACATTCATATGTCAAAAGAGGGAAAATGGGAGCATGAGGGAGACACTGGTCCATAGCAATTCTGAAATCCCACTAAGGTGGTTCCTGAATTAGGCCTCAGTCCCACACCTGCCCAGAAATAGTACATGGATCTTGGTTCCATCCTTTAAGTCACCTTTCTTTTTCATGACAGGTAACACATGATACGTAATATGAGTAGTTTTCTCAGCCTCCTCTGCTTCTAAAGTTAGAGAGACCAAAAGCTTTTTTCATTTTGACCTGCGTCAATCTAAGGTGATGGTATTTCTGGGGATATAATTCTCTTTAAAACGTCAGTCTCATGTGATTCTATTGAGATTTATTCTGTTAGACAAAAGCCATGCCTATAATTCGCTTCAATATAGCCCTTCCCTACCTTGGATTTCTGCTGAGGAATAGTACTTTTAAGCTTCTATTGTATGGTTGAGAGGGTCTATGAAACATACCCTTAAAGTTTTAGAGGGCCTTTTTTTTCGGAATGAATGGTACTCTGAGGCATTATCTTTGATATTCCTGGGGTCTTAACAAAGGATTTTACAGTGACATACTTGTTTTCATCTCTGGATATGCTTTTCTGAGAGTGTCCTATATTTGATATTACTCAGAAGCTATTTCTTAATTTCAGCATCAATTGCCAACTAGAGAGGATAGGGATCTTAGAAAACAGCAAATCTTGACTCTTCCCCCCACAATACATATCTCTTCTCTCATATTTTACTATAAGTAACAAGAAGAAAGAAGGTAGTACTTTCAGTTCTCTGCCTGGACATCTCCTTTGATATATCACCCAGTTTATTAAATACATTTCCCAACTTCTACATTATTGCAGGCAATAGCGTTGCTAAACTTTCTGCTACTGCATAATACCAATCCCTTTTCCTCCAGTACCCAATAAAATTTTACTCACTTTCCTTTAAGTCCTCACTGGCAGCCTCAAATTTAAATTCTACTAACATTGTGTTCAAGGCAATTTAGGATTTTTTAAATACTCTCTGTGAAGTCCTCCCATTAGCACCCAATGCCTGGTTCTAAAGACACCCTCATATTTTAGGTATTTGTTATGGCAGCATTCTACTTCCAGGGACCAAAATCTGTGTTAGTTATCTATTATTGTGTAGCCTCAAAACATAGTAGCTGAAAATGACAAGTATTTATTATATTACAAAATGTCTAAGAGTCAGCAATCGAAGTGGTGTAGCTAGCTGCGTCTGGCTCAGGCTCTCTTATAACGTTGGAGTCACATCTCTGGCAGGGGCTGCAGTTATCTGAATACTTGAGTAGGACTGGAGGATGATGTACCTGTTGGCAGAAGATTTCAGTTCCTCACTACATGGGCTACTCGTGACATGCCAATTGGCTTCCTATAGAGTCTTCTGAGAGAGGGAGAGAGTGACCAAGCCAGAATCTGCAATGTCTTATAAAACCTCATCCCAGAAGTGGCATGACATCACTTCTGCCATATTGGGCAACGGTGAGTACAACGTGGGAGGTGACCACAAAGGAAACTACATGAGTTAAAGACTACTGGGAGCCAGGTGACAAGCCTGCTAATTGCTGACACCTGCCCTTACAGGTGTCCCACTGCAGCAGACCCTCAGTGGTTTCTCTAGCCTGCTCAAAGCTTGTCTCAAACTCGCTATTAATATCAAAGGGTTGAGCTACTTCCTCACGAATACTGTGTATATGATCTTAAGGTAACGATTCAGCTTTTAAACAGAACCATAAACTGTTTTCTCTACCTTAGGGGAGGCCAGCAATGCTCTCTGAGCAACTGACAGAGGAAGGGAGCTTAGATCAACACCTAAGTTTCTCCCATGAAAGAAACACACTCCAATCCTACAGTTTGACCTGTGCTTCTGAATCTAATTTGGTGTCAGCTTACGGTTGGGAGGAACCAGTGTGATAGTGGCACTACTCTGTTCACATCCCGCTTTTCAATATAAAAGTCCTGGATGTGAGTGTTTCATGGAGGTGTATGCCACATAACTCCGACCAGGACTGCTACTGAGGCACAGGTTGCTGAAGAGGCTCCTTGGTTCAAGCCTCCACTAAGGGTTAAGTGTTTCCTTCTGGGGCTTGGCAATGCAGGGAGCCCCCGTCCTGGTTTCACCTGTCACCTCCCTTTCCAGAGGAAATCTTCAGGCTAGGAACCTGGACTTTTCTCTGGACTCAGGGCAGGCAGGAGATCCCAGCTTGTACTGGGAGCCAGGCCTCTGTTAAGATCACCTGTGGGGGTACAGATTCTTTGTCTCAGCTCCGAGCACACTGGGGGAATGAGAGGGCTAATGCAGCCTTTAAAATATTTATGTTGTATATTTTTCTGATTTCTTAAACCATAAAAGTATTAAATGTTAATACAAGCATTTAAATATTACACTACACAATCACGCATACATACACGATCAAGGTGCTGGAAAAACTGGTGGCGTCCGGTGAGAGCCCTCTTCCTGGTTCATAGATGGTACTGTGGTCTGAATGTTTGTGTTGCCCCAAAATTCACATGTTGGAATCCTAACGCCCAATGTGATGACATTAAGAGGTGAGGCCCTTGGGGGTGATTAGCCCATGAGGGAGGAGCCCTCATGAATGGAATTAGTACTCTTATAAAAGAGTCCCCACAGAGCTGCCTTGCCCCTTCCACCATATGAGGATACAAGGAGAAATCTGCCACCTGTGAGAGGGCTCCTACCCAACCATGCTGTCATTTCGATCTCAGACTTCCAGCCTCCAGAATATGAGAAATAAAGTTCTGTTATTTATAAGACATCCAGTCTGTGGTATTTTGTTATAGCAGCCCAAATAGACCAAGATGGATGGACATTTTTTCACCATGTTCTCACATGGTGGGAGAGGCAGGGAGCTCTCGAAGCCTCTTTTATAAGGGCACTAATCCCTTTCATGAGGTCTCCACCCTCATGACCTAATCACCCCCCAAAGGCCTCACCTCCAAATGCCATCATATTAGGGACTAGGTTTTAACATATGAATGTGAGGGACACAAATATTCAGTTCATAGCAATGCTCAAGGAGGATTTTTATTTCTCATGTGCTCCAAAGGGTGGTTTGGGCTCTTTCTGCTCTTGGTCGGACATGTATTCAGCAAAGATGGTCAGGGCTCAGCCTGACGTGACACCTCTTGATATTTTCCTGTGAAAAGAGCTGCAGCTGAACTGCTTCTTGGTAGACAACAATGTCTGCCTCTGTGTTCAAATCCTGGCTTTATCACCTGCTATTTCCCCAGCTGTAACATGGGGATAATAATGGCTACTACTTAGCATTGTTCAATCAGCTAAGACACATGAAGTGAACAGCACAGTTCTTGACGTGTGGTGGCCACCCAACAAACCAACACTAGTCCTCTCTCCTCTTTAATTCTGGGTCTAAATAAACAGGAAGCAACTCCAGTTAATTCATTTCCGCCGTTTGTTTAGAAGTTACCCACTTCCTTTCATGATATTTTTCAAAACAGTAAAAAAAATTATAACCACTGAGGGCAATGTAAACTTCTAGAGGATTACTTGAAACTGTTTTGGAACTAATATCGCATCCCTTGAATGCCTTAGTAAGGAAGCCTTTCTCCTGGTAAGGTCTCCTGGAAATACAGTCCTTCGATTCTTGCTTGTCTGAGAAAGTATTTCTCCTTGCTTTTGAAAGGCAATTTCTCAGGGTACAGAATTTAAAGTTGGTGAGTTTTTTCTTTCAGCAGCACTTTAAATATTTCACTTTACTCTCTTCTTGCCTGCCTGGTTGCCTGGTTTATGAGGAGGTGAGCATAATTCTTATCATTGCTTCTCTAGAAGTAAGGTGTTTTATTTCCTGTGGCATTTTTCAAAATTTTTTCTTTGCTTTTGATTTTCTGAAAGCTTTTATTAGTTTGTTTTTGTTTTTGTTTTTGTTTGTATATATCCTGCTTTGTGTTTTCTGAGCATTCATGGTTTGTTCTCTGACACTAATTTGGGGAAATTCTCAGTCATTATTGTTTCAAATATTTCTTTTAAATGTTCCTTTTGCTCTTTTTTTTCCTTGTATTGTTCCCATTATGTGTATGTTACACCTTTCATAGTTGTCCCACAGGTCTTGGCTATTCTGTTCTGTTTTATTTTTCAGTCTTTTTACTTTTCAGTTTTGGAAGTTTCCATTGCCATATCTTTAGGCTTAGAGATTGTTTACTCAGCCACGCTCATGCTACTAAGGATCCTATCGAAAGCATTCATTTCCGTTACAACGTTTCTGACCTCTATTATTTCCTTTTGATTTTTCCTTGGAGGCCCACTCTCCTGCTTACATGACCCCTCTGCTCTGGTATATTGTCTACTTTTTCCTTTAAAGCCCTTAGTATATTCACCATAGTTTAAAAAAAATTCGTATCTGATAATTCCGATATCCCTGCCATGTCTGATTCTGGTTTTGATGCTTGTTCAGTCCCTTAAAACTGTGTTTTTTGCCTTTAAGTATGCCTCGTTATTTTTTATTGAAAGGCAGACATGATGTATGGGGTATAAGAAATTATTGCAAATAGGCCTTTAGTGAGGTCGTAGTGAGTGTGGGAGGAAGTATGCTGCAGTCCTATAGTGAGGCCCCAGTCTTTCGGTGAGCCTGTGCCCCTCATCTCGGAAGCTTAAGTGCTTCTCAGTTCCCTGCCCCTGTCTAGGGGGACAGGATGGCCGGAAGGAGCTGGAGTTGGGTATTTCCCTTCCACCAGGTAGCTTAGGCTCTGGTTAACTATCTTCTCAGGAAAGGCTTTGTTAGAAAGAACAGAGTGCTCTGTCGTATTTCAAAATGATTTCTTTTCCTCTCCCTTTGCTGGAAGTAGAACAGGACTTTTATCTTCACTGTGAGAACCTGGTAGAGCTCCACAAGGTAAAACTCACAAAAGTGTGGGGTTCTCCCATGACCGGCCCCCCTGGAGTCTTGATCTCTGGGACTTGTCCACACTGAGCCTCCAGTAATTCACCAGTGACAGTTCAGGTTTTCCTCCCTCGCCTGGTTCCCTCAGAGTTTCTGCTCATGGGTTTCCACTCAGGTAAGCTGTGATTCTCCGTATCTGCCTATCTGTCTCTTCCATTTTGCAGGCAGCAGTTTGCCCTGTGACTTTACTTCTGTGATAAATCTAAGAATTGTTGATTTTTCAGTTTTCTTAGTTGTTAGTGTAGAGTGATAGCTTCTAAGCTCTTTACATGCCGGGTTGGAAATCAGAAGTGGCTTTTTTCTGGCAACATCTTCTGGCTAAATGTGCACCCACAATTTCTAGCAAAGATGTGAGAGGGCCTGATGTGCTATCCTCAGTGACTGCATCAGGACTCTGTCAGTGTTTCCATGTTGGGAGCTGTGGTTTCCAAGCATGGGAGTGCGCCCTGGGGGAGGGCCAGACTCTCCACGGGGGCGTGGGAAAGAAAGTCAGAACATTGGTTTTTATTTATTTTTATCTCAGTTTTTCTTTTTTGTTTTGGTAGGTTTTACAGTGTATATGGGGACATTGATGTAAAAGTAATGTATATACTTTCTAAATAAATATACATATAATGAGGCAATATGCTCATTCTTAATGATAAAAAATTGTGTTCAAATTAAAATGAGACCAAGGAAGTAGCATCTCTACTGACTAAAATACTTCATTTAGTGCCTTCTAAAATACTGTGATGTAGTCCCCTCTTGACAGGGATTTACGCAAATATATATTTTGTTTGAATGCTTGTTTCAATGAGGCTCTCAGGTCTTTGGAATAACATTGCACTTTACACGGATCTCTTAGTGTTTAATGCTCATTCCTTAAATTAAAAAAAAAAAAAATCAAGTTTTTTTTCCTCTTCGCTCCCCTGTAAAGGTTGCCATGCTGGGAAATGTAAACTGTTTAGTCTTGTCAGGAGGGAGGACCTAGAATGCTGGTCTCCACACTGGAGAACTGCCTCCCTTTTACTTTTATTGGTGGCAGTGGGAGGGAGTGGACATTGGCCAATGCCTACACTCTTTGGGACCCTGAGAGAATTACAATGCTGTCCTCAGGAAGCCAACAGGTGGTGCTGTGTTCCTGTGCTCAGGGTGGGGCTAGCATTGCAGACAGAAAGCTTGTTCCCAAAGAGAAGACAAAAAGTTGCCTCTTCTACCTGACATTTCAGATAGGGATGCTCTGACATCACTGTATAATCATGAAAATAGTGGCAATTTTCAATGGCAGGCATTGAAGTTGGTGAAGATTGAGAAAATACTTCCATTTTCCTCTCAAATACAATTTGAAACTAACTTTTGCTTAGGCTACAATTTGGGGCCTGCAGTTAGAAACATGACCAGGGCTGCAGGACACAGCCTACCATGGTGGTGGTCCAGCAGAGTGAAGGACCTAGCAGGTGACATGCTTATAGGAGTGTCCTGCCTCTGCTCCTGGGGCCCTTCAAGGGGTTGTAGCATACAGTGAAATGTGAGGACAGGGCTCAGGCACATCCTGCTTCAGCCATCTCCATGACCTTGGACACTTAAAGTGCTTACTTCAGCATCAGGGCTGTTTCTGCATCTCAAAATGAGACGGGTGTGCAGACCTTTCTGTTTCTTCAACTCTAAATTAGGGATGGAACAGCACCTGTTGTGATGTATGGCAGGCATCAATTTTCCAAATGGAATGATAAAGATACTCTGCCTACCTCCGGATTATTGTGAAATCAAATGAGATCAAGTACAGATGAGAAAGAATTTAGAAACTCTTGGAGCTTACACATGTGGGAGGACCCACTGGCTGTTCCGATGGCCACTTGGGTCAAACTCCATCAGCTGACCCTCTTCCCAGACCACCTGGACTCCCCAGGGTGCCCAGAGACACTCCCTTCCTGTGGCACCACCAAGAGAATCCCTCCTTCCTTTACACATGTGCCAAAATATGCCTTTGCCTGACCTATTCATCTCTGGTGACTGACACATCTGAAGAATATTTCTGATAAGATTTAGGGAAGGCCATGTAGAGATATGTAAGGGTAGAGAGTCACTTGGGTCTCTTTAAAAATTATTGGTTTTTCAACTTTGGCTGTGCATTAGAATCACCTGGGGAGCTTTTACAACCCCTGACGCCACATAGGAACTGTGCCCAGGGCCAGCCACATCATGACTCTCATGGGCTCCTTTCTCCATAAAAATATATTGAAAATTATATTTTATGATCGCATTGGTATAAAAACAAATATGTCAGTATCACATATTGAAATCTCTTCTTTGACTTCAAAGTTTATTTTCTTTTTCTGACTTTAAAAAATGAAATTAAATACTTTGTAGGCCCCTAGAACTATGGTGGGCCCTAGGCACTGTGCCAACTGTGCCTAGTGGGCAAGTCAGCCTTGCCGAGAAGAGCTAAATCAGACTTTCTCAGGTGGAAGCCAGGCTACAGGGATTTACTAAGGTCTCAGGTCATTCCAGTGTAAAGCCAAGGTCAACGCCCAGTTCCAACCATTCAGAAAGAAAGACCTACTTGGCTGGACTGGTGAAAAATAGACCAGACAGGTCATCTTCATCTTCCTCTAGTCCTAATGGACCATGGTTAGCCAAGTTAGACTTGAAGGGATATGGCCCAGCCTACCTCCAGCCCCTGACATTTAGGCAGGACAAAGCATCCGTAACTCTTTCATCATCACTCCTCTGAGATTCTGCCCTCTACCTGCCTGAATAGACATCCCTAATTTAGAGTTGAAGAAACAGAAAGGACTGTACACCCGTCTCATTTTGAGATGCAGAAACAGCCCTGATGCTGAAGTAAGCACTTTAAGTGTCCAAGGTCATGGAGATGGCTGAAGCAGGATGTGCCTGAGCCCTGTCCTCACATTTCACTGTATGCTGCAACCCCTTGAAGGGCCCCAGGAGCAGAGGCAGGACACTCCTATAAGCATGTCACCTGCTAGGTCCTTCACTCTGCCTATAAGCAGGCCCAAATGTGGCCCAACTGAGGATGGCATTTTCTGCTGGTCGCCTGAGGGTGGGACCACCAGACACTACTCCAGAAGCCTCCTTGTTTTGGAGACAGATCCACTGAGTTGACACAGGGCACAGAGGGAGAAGGAAGCAAAGGTTAGTAACAGCCACAAGAGAGCTGTGGGCATTCCGAAATCACAACGGCTTAAGCTGCTTTCACACAAATGCCATCTCCAGAGCCACTGTCATTCTCTCCTTCACTTTCTCCTTCCCCACCCCTCTTTCCATCAACAAACACTTGTAGAGAGCCTACTCCTAAATGTGTGGGACATTGCAAAGTGTGTCAAACAAAGAAGAATGGGCCCATGGCAGATATCAAGGATTGACAGCCCAGTGTGGGGAAAGGCCTGCACACAGGTAAATGACAGAACAGAATTGGCAGGTAACATACATAGGGACACAGAGTTGGGGCACATCCTGGTGCCTGGAGGCTGACTGAAGCAGATATCTCACATTTGAGTTGAGTTTTAAAAAAGGTTCTTTGGTTGTCATAGAGATAAGGTTGGTAGGTGACGGTGCACAAAGCAGGGCATTGAAGGAGAGTTCAAGTGTTCTCCAGCGCTATTTACTTAAGTGTTTCCCTTTAGGAAGCAGGTTGTTAATTAACTGCAACCACCTTAGTCATTTTCTCAGCGTCCTTTCTGCAAATGCAGCCAAGAGCCAGAGCTGATCACTTAGCTAGAGGAATTCTACTTCCCTTCTGTGTACACTCCCTGAAAGTGAATTATAATTATTGTCCTGAAACCCTGCATTTTCACAGGTTCCTCACCGAAATCACATTAGGAAGTAGGATTGGTGCATGGCTAAGACAGAGATGGAAATATTGCCTGAGAAAATGAAGAAAAAGGTTGTGGGGAAGTAGAACTTCAAAAGTGATTAACAACATGTTTTCTTTGGGATGGTCCCTCTCAACCACTGCAATGGGCATAGCTTACACGGACCCCTCAGACCTATTGTTGCTGCTGGTTATTGTGGTGTCTCACCAAAGCCATGCCCAGCGAAGTGCAGTATAGACCCAGGGCTTCTAAAACAGGTTTCCATTTTGCATTACTATTTTTAACCATGCACAGAATAAGATTGAAGAGAAATATACCAAAAGCTAACAGAATTTTTATGGCTCTTTTTCTTCTCTCTCCCCATATTTTTAAAACTTTTTATTTTGACTTATTAGAGATTCACAGAAGTTGGAAAAATAGTACTGAGAGATCCTGTGTATCGTTCACCCAGTTTCCCCCAATGGTTAAATCTTCCATAACTAGGGTACATTGATCGAAACCAGAAAGCTGACATTAGTACAATGTTATTAACTTGACTATAGACCTTATTTGAATTTCACCAGTTTTGTGTGTGTGTTTCTAGGGAAATTTATCACATACATAGATCTGTGTTCCTATGTTTTTAAAAGCGTTTAAAATAAGAATGTGTTTGTCTTATTACAAAGAAAGTTTACTTTTAAATTCTTTTCTGAGACTCTCACAGGGAAAAAATAAATATGTTAATTGCTAGGCACAAAAATATTTATTGTTAAATTACTTAAATTTTAAATCACTTGTGTCCAATTAGAAGTAATTGAATTAACTAGAATATGTTCAATTGGTGAACTATTGTCCAACTATATGACCTGTTTATGAAAAAGGCTGTGATAACATAGAAAGATGCTTTCAACGAGGTGAAATGAAAACCAAGCTACAAGACTGTGCAACTGTGGGATGATGGTTATGAAAAAAGAGATAAGTGTATGGCGGGGGCCGGGGGGGAGGGTGGGGGAAGAAAGCAGGAGGCAAACAAGAAAAAATTGTTCTTGTTACTTTTCCATATTTTCCAAAATGTCCTATTGAGAAGAACTTTTAATTTTAACATGTGTCACCTGGAGATCTTATTAAAATACGGATTCTCACTCAGTGGTTAGGGGCCGAAGTAGCAAGGAGAGGCCTCAGATTGTACATTTCTAACAAGGTCTCAGGTGATACAGGTGCTGCTGTTCCACAAGCCACACTATTTAAATAATGGATTATTAAAAAATGGACTTGTAGAAATACTTAAGTGCTTCTTGGGTTTAAAACTGACCTCAAATGCCAAAACATACCAAACAACAACAACAGAAAAAAACAAAAACAGTCCAATAAAACCCTCTCCTCACAGATTCCCCTTGGATTTTCTAAATAACAGGAAATGTAGACTCGGCCTTATGAAGCCCTGGGTGGTGGAAATATTTTCTCAAGGTGGGAGCGTATTTCCCCACCAATTGCTAGGTGTACCTGCCTTTGGTCCAGGCTGGAGTCTTGCTGACTCATTGCTCTCCACAGGAGGCCTCATTTTTGTCCCTTATCAACATGATTTCTAAAAACAGGTGTCTAACTAGACTGCAAAAAGTGGAGAAGCAGGAGCGCAGGCACCCCCACACATACCACCCTGTGCTCAGCAACCAGCTGCTTGGTAAGAAAAGTAACATGAGGATCAGGGCCGCCGTTTATCTCCTGGCAGCCGGAATGGTGAAGCCCTGTCTTTTTCTTTTAATCTTTCAGCACAGGCTATTTCTGTTCTCATGTTGCCAAGTTGGATTACAGTACAAAACTTTCTATTTTTAAAACATCACCAAGCCTTTCTTGTGAGGCAATGAAGCAATATACAATTTCTTTTATTTATTTTGTCATTTACTTGAACTTCTAAGTTCTCACACACGTTCTGTGTAGAATATATGGACTTTTTAAAATGTAAAGAAAACAAACTCCATAAGCGCCTTACCTATAATTGTTGTTGTTGTTTCATTTTGTTTTGCTTTTGCCTGGATGTCATATGCAAGTCTCTTTTTTATGAAGTTATCATACTGTGTTAGCAATTTTGTAATATCTGCCTGATTTCACTCGATTCTCGGAGAAGCCTTGAGAGGGGGAAGGGCAGGTATTATTAATTCCATGTGGTTGGATGGGCTTGCCATGATAGCATCCCCTGATGGTTCTTATCACTGGTAGACACCTTCTTTCTAGGGCTTGACCCAACATCTTGTAGGGACACTCCATGGTGAAGGCCAATCACAGCTTAAATAGCTCTACAAACACATCTGGATAAAACAGACTAATGGAGGAGGAGGGACAAATTATTCCTGAATAGTGGTTGTATGAAATGAGATTTATGGAGAGCTCCCTCCTTTAAACAGGTGGCTGCAGCAAACTAAATTTCATCTCTACCCAACTTAGAAAGTGACATGAATGAGAAGTTCATTAAAACCAAACTTCTAATAAACAAATCACAGTAGACACGTACACAGTGGAATACTATAGTCTCGTGAGAACAAATGCTCTAAAACCACTCTCGACACTATGAATGAACGCATTCATAAACATGATGGGGTGAAAGAAACTAGAATATACATTGCATGATTCCATTTACATAAAGTGCAAAAACAGGTAAAACAAGTCTGTGGTGTTGGAGGTGGGAGAGGAGTTGCCCCTGGGGGTGGTGACTGAAAGGGGCTTGGGGCGGGATTCTGGAAGCACCCGTAACATTTTGTCTTGATCCGGATCAATCCTGCTGTGTGCGGAAAACCCTCTGAGCTGCACGCTTACCATGAGCACACACTTCTGTATATTCTATGTCACCAAAGAGTTTTTTTAAAGCCTGCTGTTAGTACTGAGAATTGACAGGATGGGGTTGCCTCTGCGTCTGTGGTTCCCACTCACTCTGGCTGTGCTAAGCCCTCTGACCTCATGGAAACTGAGCTGCCAGTTACTCCCTGGGGACTCAGCAGGGACCTGTGATCTCGGAGTCCCTTTCTTGGATCTCCAGGATGACAGGCCAGCTGTTTCATCTCTTAAAACAACGATCGTCCTGCTGCTTGGTCCTTGCTGCTACTTGGGGCTGAGAGCCATGCTGCCTCTCAGCCTCGCCCTGGGTGACTGAGGACACTGCTTGGCCCTGCCTGACCTCGGAAGGAGCAGCACCAGGTCCTTCACTGAGGGCCCTCCTGTTGCCATCTCAACAGGGGGACAGGGAATCTGCCCTGCTCAGTTCTGCTCAGTTTGGGGAGGGGTGGCGGTCATTCTTATTCCATTTTTTTTTCTTTTAGGCCTCAAACACACAAGCCTAACTGGGCAGCGTAGGGCCAAGTGGCAGGCCTGACACACAGAGGGACTGCTTGTGTCCTCCAGCCTCCCGCTCCCCCATCTGGAAAGCACTGGGCCCACGTGAGCTTGGATTACTGTCACTCTGAACAGAAGGACAACTGGTGCTGGCTTTCAAGCTCCACTGTCCTCCACTGATGTTTGCTCCTTGGAGAGGATAAAATGCTGCTAATAAAAAGACTTGTTCTCATCTCTTTTGAGGACTGCCCCGGATATGGGAACCAGTTGAAATGATCTGAAATTATGTCTCTGGGGGAGAGGTAATTAAAGAGTCTTTCTAAGGGCCCTGCATTAACTCTTTAACTGTCTTTAAACAATGAGGAAGACAAAAGCATTTGCAGTGTTTCTATCAAAATCCTCACTGGTAACAGTGGATATAGTGAACCAGACAGACCTAAGATTGAATTCTGGCTCTGCCTCTAAACAGCCAGGTGAATGGATGCAAGTCACTGACCTCTGAGCCTCTATTTCCACAACTCTAAAATGGGGATAGGAAACCCTACTTTTGGGTGATTCGAGGAGCTAATGTATATCAAAGGGGCCAGCATAGAGGTTGGCTCATAGTGAGCAATTCATAACTTATCCTTAGAAGTAATGCTTCCGTGCACTGGACAAATACAAATGAGCCAGGGACTGCAGGAGACACAGTGCATAATGAGATGGACCCTGCCTTGCCTCCTGGTGTTTACCTCCTAGTGGGAGGAAGGGCAGGGCTTGGCAGAAAATAACCAATAAATACATAAACAACACACTTTTAGAATGTGGTGAGTAGCCGTGAAGGAAGCAAATAAGATGATGAGATAGAAAACATGGGGGTGCCTAGTCCATTTTAAGTAGGGAGGTCAGGGCGGCCTCTGTGAGGAGCTGATATGACTGAGACCCTAGGGATTAGGATTAAATCAGTCGCATGAAGAACTAGGAGTTGGGGTGGGGCGAGCAAAAGAGGATACAAGAGTAACATGCAGAACTAGCAAAGGGCCTGGGAGGACAGAAAGGAGACCACTGTGGCTGGGGAGTGGGAGGAAGGGCCGGCAGAGGAGGAGAGTCAAAGGGTTACTCCTACGTTTTGGGCACAACCAGGAGGGTGGGAGAGTCATTATCTGAAATGTGACAGATCGGCAGCTTTGGGATGATGGCGGAGGGAACAAATGCAGACATAAAGCAGGAAGTTGAAAACCCGAGCCTCAGGAGAGGGAGGTCTGGACTGGAAATAAAATATTAGGGGAATGATTAACACGGATAGCAAGTAGCACCTAGGATACTGGCTTCAACTCTTTTAGGGATAGCTGATAGAGGAAAATGACGGGCTTGGTTGCAGCCTGGAAGCTTGCCCACATTTAGAGTTAAGCCAAGGAGAAGCCAGCCAAAGAGACTAAGAAGGGGGGATGGATTCAGAGAATAACCAGGATGTGTGCTGTCTTGGCCCCGGGACAGCATGGAAAATTTGCAGCAGAGAGAGTGGTCAGTGCACTGACTGAAGCCAAGGGTCAGAGGAGGAGAGAGCAGAGTCCTGATGTCATAGTATGGAGTGGGGAGGTGAACTTGACATGAGTATTTCAGAGGAAGGTGAGCATGGAACCCAGCTGAGGTTGATAATGAATTGGGGATGAGGCAGGATGCTAAAGTTATTCTACTGAACTGAAGTTATTTGAATTTTCAAGTTAAAAGAGCAAAGTTATAATGCTGTCTGTTCGAAAGTGAGTTTGCGATTGCTAAAGTCCCGGCGTTTTCAGTTTTGCTTGGTGAAGATGGCCTCTGCCCTGGAGACTGAGTGAATTCCTAATCCTTCCAGCAGGTTGGAGGGACTCCGGGCTGTTTCCCTCCATCTCCCCACTTCCCTGCACCCATCAGTCACACTGCAGCCCAAGGGCACAGTTACACACCCCAGGGCTCCACCAGGCCATGTTCTGAACTGCCGTGGCCTTGCAACCAACTGTTCATACTCAGACCGTCTCCCTTGCTGGGGAGTGGTAGAAGCAGAGGCATCGATTCACACAAAACTGTAAACACAGGATGTGGGTTGTGTACTGAATACTAGTCTTTCTGTTTCTCAGCCAAAGAAAAAAATTTCTGGAAGCCATTGACTTTCTGGGTGGATCTGAACAAGGGAGGATGCAGCTTAAGTCATCTAGAGCAAATTTTTCCAGGTGATATGAAAGAAGCATTTCTTGGGGCTGGGAGTGAAAACCAAGAAGAAAGTCAGGAGCTGTAATGTGACAGGAAATGTTTGCACACGGAGGTGGAGAGTCAGTGAACTCTAAGGTGACTTCCAACACTAACGTTCGTGTTTGTAGGTGCTCTGTTCCTAAATAAGGGAAAATACACACAAAAGTTCCTGAGGACAATTGCTCACTCATTGAATTAGTCTTTACTGAAGACTTTCAATGGAGAAGAAAAGTTAAAAATGAATAAAGGAAGCCTAAAATGTTTAAGAATGTAGTTGAGAAATCTAAAATCTAATGATTAGTTTCAGAAGATGAGTTCAAACTAAGTAGGAGAGGAGAGGCAGAAAAGCTTTGGGCTCCTTCGAGCTGTATATAATGAAGAGCCCTGAGTGTGGCCAAAGTGCTCTGGACACTGATTTCTCTCACACATAAAAGAAGCAGGGCGGAGAGGGCTGCCTGTCCAGGGCTGCTGGGTGGCTCTATGAACTTGTCAGCGATCTCCTCTGTCATGCCCAGGCTTGTCCCCATCCTCCCAGGCCAGGATGGCATTTATCTTGCACCACCACAGCCAAAGTCTAGGGAGAGAGCATGCCATGTTGGCTCCACTGTGAAGAAGTTTCTTGGAAGTCTCACAGCCACTTCTGATGGCGTCATCTTAACTAGAACACCCATACATGGCCTCATATAGCTGCAAGGGAGGCTGGAAATGTCTTTTGGTTGGGCAGTAATGTGAATTTTTTATTTTGAGAGAAGGGAAGAGTGGCTATTTTTGTTTGCCATAAAATCAAAATATATAAAAATAAATAAGAGAAGTAATGATTCACTTTACAAATGATATTTTGTTTTACCTCCATAGCAAAGGTCAGCTCCTCTACAATAGTGCTTCAAACTACCTCTCGAAACTTGTCTCCCTCATCGCATTCTAAATTGCCCTATACCTCTGCTAAACCAGTGATCCCTTAAAAAGCCAAGTCTCTGCTTTTTTTTTGTCCCAGCTTGAATTTCAATTCATGCACAAGGAACTGTGTGAAAACACTGTGTTAGAAAGAGCAGCCTCCAGGAGAGTAGCAGCATCTCTGAGCACACACACACTCACACACGTGTGCACTCATCTAGCTGTGCACACGCACATAACTGACCTCACAGGAAGGAAGAGTCCACTGTGCACAGGTTAGAGGGGATGAAGAGCCAGTGGACTGGAAACACAGCAGGTGGACAAATTCAACCTATCAGCTGGTGCAACAGCCACCCCCCAGTGAGGGCTTGCCCTGTCCTGGAGAGGAAGTGGCTCCCAGAGATAGCCTCACACAACGGCAAGGTAGCTGGTCTTTTAATTACCCCCAAAGAACATTTCTAACCTCATATCTTTATGTTCATCCGAAATTCTTCAGAGATACATTTCTTTGACCAGGGAGACTTGTCTGTGAGCACTTAGAAAGAAAAACTGTCCCTCTCAATGTGAGAGCTCTTACTGGATTCCAAATGTCCCTCATAGGGTTTTATGATATCAAGCCTTCCAAATTAAATTGAAAAAGGTAGGTGGATGCATGCATGCCTGTATTTGAAGGAGAGAGCCCAGACTTAACTTTCACATTCTTAATAAGATCTAGACCCTCGAAAGATGAAGATACATTAGTTAGTTTATCAGTGCTGGCTGAACTTACCAGCTTGATAGCGGTTCTAGAAAAACTGAAGATCCAAGGCTGAGAAAGAGAACTGAAAAAAGAGACCAGGTAGCAGCAGGTCCCAACAGGCTTGCTCGGAATGTTCCCATGGAACACAGGGATCAGAGCAAGATTCCTTGCACCACATCGGTGCAAGGCAGCCAGAGGCAGAGCCGAGTAGCGACAGCCAGCACATGGAGTTAAGGACACAGGTGCACAGAATTCTGCATGGGTGAATCAGGGAGTTTCGAGGGTTCTCACCCTGCCCTTAGCTGAGCTAAGCTCTGGCCTCTTAGCATAGAGCTGGGGGAGGAGGAGTAAAGTAAAATCTTTGCAAAATATTTTGAACAATGGTCATTTTAAAACTCTCCTAACTTGTTTCCATTAAACTGGACCTTACTATTTATAGAGATCTGCATTCAGTACATTGCTTTCTGTAAGCTGTTAATTATGTAAAATAATTCAGAGTCAATTTCACATCAAATAAAAACTAATATTCCAATCACCATGTAAAATTTTGGTTATATGGAAATTTTTCAATAAAACAGGAGATCCAATAGGGAGAAAAGCCTGGAACTGCATGAGATTACATTAAATATCCCTTGACTTTTACTAACACAGTATCCACATAACACGGTTAGCATCATTGAATACTGTGTGTTTTCACACTGAACATGGTACCAGAACCTTCTTAAAATATGTTATGTTTAACTATAAAGTATAAAAAGTATTCTTGTGTCAATGGGCCCACTTCCTTCAAATCTCCACAGTCCAGTAAAGGGTCCAAGAGCTCTGCTGAGTATATCATAGGAATTAGAAATAGAAAAGATTTGTATTCTTAGAGGACATGATTTTAGGTCCATATTTTATTTGTGCAGTCATTCACTAGATATTTAGTGAGCACCTGTCTTAAGAAAAATTATCTAAAATTTGAAAATAAGAAGTAGAGAATCATGTGTCTTTTAGATGTCGTGTGGTGGCTTTAGCAGACCTACCCAGGGAATTTTTAAATCTCTAGGAGAATAAATTGTTGTTTGATATTGCTGCTTACTGACTAGAGCCTGACACTGTGAAGTCACTTGTCCACTTCTGTCCACTAGAGAAGCTAATGAGTTTCATTGCCCTGTGGAACATGAACCAATGTTCTTCTAAACTGATAACCTCACCCTGTTTTTCAGAATTCCTACAAATGCTCAATTCCTTAAATTGCTCTCTGAATGAGCATTGTTATTATATGTCTTCCTTTATTAATGACTTAATGTTTGACACATACTTATCCAAGATGGGGATGACATCACATTTTGACTTGAAAGTTATACTTTGTGCTGTGAAAGGTATACAGGAATATAAATGACAACTTCTGCCCTCCCTGTCAGTCCACAGGAAAATGGCAGAGGAAATACAGTAGGGAAATAAAATAAGAATAATAATTTATAGCCAGAACCTTAGGGAAATCTTTCAGAAAGCAAAGGGGTGCTTCAGAAGAGCCTGGGCAGTGAGGAGGGGCAGTGGGCTGTGACAGCTTCATCCTTATTTGAGGAAATTTCATTTCATCTCTCTTCTTTTTATCTCTTTATGTTTCTTTCCCTTTTTTTAAAAAAAAAGGTCACATGTCCTCTCTTTCTCCTTACTCACCCTCACCCTTCCTCTTCGGCTCCCATTTATCTTGCCCCCAACACCTTCTTTGTTATCACTTCCTTTAGAACAGACATAATTAGAGGAATTCAACAAAGGGGACTTCTCACAGGCAGGGAGATGGCCAGAGAGCCCATGTCACTTTTTAGGGCAAATTGCCTGATGTGCTGTGGGTTGGAACTCATTTTAAAAGAAAAAGCTCTGTGGTACCAGAGGATGGGAAAAGGGGCCAGGGAGTCAGGCCATCTACATCTCTTTAAGATACTTTCATGGAGTTGGCCCTTCCCTTTAATAGGCAATTTAAAATGATATCGATATTTATGAGGCATTTATACAGCTGGTACAGCCAACACCTCCATCCTGAGGCAGCCAAGGATTGTAAAGACAAGGGTTGCAAATTGCTCCCTGGAGCCGAAATCACTCTCTCAGGGCACAGGGGGGCCCTTTGGAGCCCAGACATGGAGCTGTGCTCAATGGTCCCTGACGGCCAGCCAGCTTAAAGCAAGCTTCTTTTCATCCACCAATCCATTCAGGCCCATTGTCTCTCTACTCAAGCTGGATCCCTGAGTGGGGCAGAGTGGCCAGAGATTAGTCCCCTCAGCCTACAGATGAGCAGATGGGGGAATTCAGGCTGTCATATGGCAGAAACGAAGCCCTGGACTCTCAATCCAAACTGAATTCCCGTCGTGGTGCTCAGTCAACACTCAGTAGCAGGAAGAGACAAGCAAAGTCTGTGCTCTCTGATGACACTTGGGACTCGCCATCTCATTCCCAGGCCTCAAAGGGGTGTTTCAGATTAAGTTGTGCTCAGGAAGTTAAGTGCTGTCTGGTCAGAAGCCCCACAGAGTATTTCTCTGATTTGCATCCCTGGCAGTGAACAGTAAGAGATTTATCAAATGCAGAAGAAGATCATCTCCTACAAAACATTATTCCCAAGCTTGGTCTATGAAGACCCTTCCCTGAAATAGGGATCTTTTCCATTGCTGCCCTGTCCTCTCTCTGTCTCTGAACTTCCGGGCAATGTCAGGACACAAGAAAATGGCATATCACACAAAAATTCTGTCCTTGAAGAGCTTCCAGTCTGGCCAAGGAGACTCTTGGGCCTGTGTGGTAAGAAGCATCTCCTGAAGCGCACTAGGGCACACATGTCACCTGGGCATATCACACCCCATGGTGAGGACATAGAGATCACAGCTTTCCTCCCTTAAAATTTCCGGTAGTGGAAGCTGTCACCGCCCTGCTCCTACCTGTCGCCCTTACCACGTTATTGCACTGGCATCTCTTTGCTTCAGAAAGTGGAGACAGGATGTGGAAGCCATCCTCAACCAATGAATGCTGAGGTTACTCAGTAAATACACTAGTATCATTACCCCATGTAGGATATTCTTCCAGAATTCTTAGAGGGATTTCTCCAGGTCCCCACAGCAGTAACTGGCTTCACAAGACTTTCCTGGCAAACTTCCTTTCTCTCTCTTCCCCACTCCCATCACATTTGAAATAAACTTGCACTCCAATT
This sequence comes from Pteropus alecto, assembly GCF_000325575.1. Lineage (NCBI taxonomy): Eukaryota > Metazoa > Chordata > Mammalia > Chiroptera > Pteropodidae > Pteropus > Pteropus alecto. The sequence continues at coordinate 3,812,566 of NW_006442124.1, read as the reverse complement.
CCTACCTCAAGGTCCGCTTGTGGGACAGCACAAAGCTAAGGTGGGCCAGTCCCTGGGGAAAATGTCTCACCAAGTCCAGGCAAAGCCACATACCCTTCAGCAAGCAGGCAGGAGGGAAAAGAGGCATGGAAGATTTATGTGTTCATTATTTTGGTCCTGTCACATAAGCTATGGCATTCATCAAACTGGGGGATTACATAAGGCCACCTAGTAGGAAAGGTGAATCATGAGTTGAAGTTTGATAATATTAATAGTGTCATGCACCACATAACAAAGTTTCTGTCAATGACAGACTGCGGCTATGACAGCGGTCCCATAAGATAATGGAGCTGAAAAATTCCTGTCGCCCAGCGACGTCGTGGTGCCACACATTCTTCACTGCCACACATTCTTCATATGTGTGTGGTGATGCTGGCATACACAGCCCCACTGTACTGCCTGTCACATAAAAGTGTAGCACATACAATCACATACATAGTATGTGATAATGATAATAAAAGACAAAGTTACTGCTTTATGTATTTCTTATACTATACTTTTATTGCTAGAGTGTATACTTTCTACTTATAAAAAATGTTTGCCGTAAAACAGTTACGCCCGCAGCAGCCTCACACATCTCGTGTTTACCTCATTTCTTTACTGCATTGCTTTCTCTTGTGATTGATTTAATCTCATGTAAATTGAGTGTAGCTTAAGTGAACTGTGTTTATAAAGTCTACAGTCATGGACAGTCACCTCCTAGGCCTTCACACTCACTCACCACTCGCTCACTGATACCCAGAGCTACTTCCGGTCCTACCAGCTCCATTCTATACATGTGTACTATTTTTTAATCTTTTACACCAGATTTGACTGTACCTTTTCAATGTTCAGATCTGCTAAGGTACATAAATACTGTTGTATTATGATTACTTACAACATTCAGTACAGTGACGTGCTGTACAGGATTGTGGCCTAGGAGTAATAGGCTATACCATCTAGCTTAGGTGTGTAGTAGACTAGACCATCTGGGTTGTGTAAGTGACTCTGTGATGTTTGCACAATGACGAACTCACCTGAGGACACATTTCTCAGAATATATCCCAGTTGCAAAGGTGCGTGACTGTCATGTTAACATCTAGTGCGGACATACTAACATGGCTGGCCAGGGCTGACACTGGCAGCAGCAGCTGCCTGAATCCAGAGCTTCTACTCTTTTACTGCCTCTCAGGAAAGAATGAGGAGGAAGAAGTGACCTCTCAGTGAGGGAGGAAGGGGCGAGCAGGGCAGGCAGGAGGGAACTGGGCGTGGGTGCTGCAGGGGCTGGCAAATGTGGTGTTGCCACATTTGTGAACCAGAAGGAGCCTCAGCTTTTGCGCAAGAGGGAAAGTCTAGGGATGTTCTAGTCTCTGCTTTCTCAGAGGAAGTATTATTTAGCTTGCACTTGTTCCAAAGCACCACCTCCATCTTCCTCTTTATCACTGAAAATGAAGACGGAGTCTCAGAGTTCTGACTAGATTCTTAATTTGTGCACCCTCTTTCTGGTCCCAACAGAACTTCCGGGGTGATATTGAAATGAAGATTTTTTCACGGCTTCTTAGCTTCTCAGCTTCTTTGTCTGTCTAGCTATTGTTTG
>NW_006442124.1:3780473-3810915 GCF_000325575.1 Pteropus alecto | reverse complement strand
CCTTCCCTTCCTTTTCCCTCTCTCTTTCTGTCATTCTCTCTCTCTCTCTCTTTCTTTCTATTTCTTTTTTCTCTTCCTTTTCACAAATATTTCTTAGCTGCCTACCTTTGTCGAGTACTGTGCTCAAATGAATGGATAGGGCATCGAGGGAATGGCTATTAGGCAGTTTGCGGGGAATTGGGGAGTCCCTTTGGGCCAAGTCTCTTTCCTGAGTCTGTCACATTGAGTTCTCACACAGGTAATACAGTTCTGGGGGAGCCAACTCCTGCATGAGCCCCAATAGATAAATCAAAAATCTACCTTAATTATTAATTCCCATAGTAACGTACCTGTCAGGATAACGGGCATCAAGCATTGCTCCCAGGATCCCCTCTGGATACTGGGAGACCAAGTCAAAAAGGAAAAGGCTGCTGTCACACAATTAACCAGAGCAAAAGAATTCAGACCTTCACAGAGTAATATTGACTATCTTAGAGAATCCAGATATTCCTAAAGAGACATTTATTTTCAACCAGGGTGCTCTTCACTCTAAAGCTTATTTTGTTTAGAAAACTAGTAACAAATGTTAAGAACTGGGCTGTCCCCAGGCAGACTATTGAGCTCCCTGGTACTTCCTCACAGGGGTGGGTGGGCTCCAAGAGCCCCTCCCCCATGAAAGTCACCTGATCCTCAAGGTCCCTCATCATTTCCACCTTGGTCTTGTCACTGCATTTAATACACGGAAGCTAATTTCTGAAATGCACAACCTCCAAAGTGCAGTGGTCTAACACGGTTGAGTTTTATTTCTCACTCAATCACAGTCCAGCCCAGGTTGGTGGCAATGGGGACAGTGGTCCTCTGTTTGCCACAGTCAGACAGAAACCCAGACTCCTGTCACCTGTGGCTACCCCTCTGCTGGGGCCAGAGACTCCTCTCTCGGGTCGCCCACACGTGGTCAGTGGATGGGAAGAGAAAGAGTGGAGGATGGCTTGCACAAGAGGCTCCTCATCCTGCCCTCATTTCCTGACAGGGTGAAAGAGAAAACCACAGGCCCCAAATGGTGTCACCCGTGTTAAACGCCCATGACACCAAACCTAGATCTAATACCTGATCTCACTGCAGCTTCAGCCTCTCCAGAAAATGTCATCTGAATGAGCCAGTCTGGAATTTTCTGTCACATGTGTTCTCTCCACACCCACAGGAAGAAGAGGCGACCCACGTGATAAAAATAATGCCAGTTGCTTGCCCCCACTTTCTTTTCTTTTGTTAATAATTCTCTTCCTCCATCCTTTTTCCTATAAAAACCTTCCATTTGCACAACTCCTCCCTAGGCCCTTCTACTTACAAGATGGGATGCTGCCTGATTCATGAATGGCTTAATAAAGCCAATTCGACCTTCGACTTTACTGTTGAATTTTGTTTTTTAACACCAGAATCCAGGCATGTGGCCACAAACAACTGCTAGGAAGCAGGGAACATCAAGAAGGAAAATGACATGGGACTGGGCGAGCACCATGCTGGGCAACAGTGACACGGAGGGCTACTGTAATCATGGGCTCGCAGGTCCTTCTGAAGCTCATCCATTCTCACGCTGTCTGAGCTAGAAGGATGCAGGAAGGATCACTCCTGTTGTATAGACACCAGCCATCTTCCAAACTAGGTACGTAGGTCAACAAATCGTTGAGGTCAGTTAGAATCAGAGCACTACCTCAACACCCACCCAGCTCACTGCCCTACACACACAAACTCCTGGTGAGATGCCACCTCTGCCACACCAGGAATTGTGACATGACTGTCAGACTCTACTAATCAGCTCACATATTGATCTGGCCAAAGGCTTTCACTAAACAAACTCTAATTTCCTAGAGAAGAAATGACTGTACTTTCCCACTTGGAAATGTATTTGTCGAACTTCCTTTTTATAGAAAGACTGAAAGCCTTACTGTATCCAAAATATCAGCTCAGCAGAGGGCGGTTGCAATGTAAAGGATGAATGTCTTCCTCACAAATTGACAGAGGTTCATTATCTCTAAACTGCTTCAAGCGCCACCAAGATTAGCATCCCTCATTCCTCAGAGCCTGTGGTGATTCAGAAAGACATTGCCTCTGAAGTTACAAGACACCCCATTGCCTCAAAGTCCGTAGGGGCCCCAGGAGTCTCCAATCAGCTGAACATCAGCGACCCGACCTACTTGGAATTTGGACCAGGGAGAGTTGTGCATAGTCTTGTACAAATCGGGGGCTGGATTATAGGATTAACAGGCACTGCTGGGGGCAGGAGGGGACTTTCTCTGTAACCGACACCAAGCCAGTGTTTCCAGCTTTTGTCTAAGAACCGTATGCTTAGGAACCCCGGCTGAGTCAAAGAGGCGGTTTTGACGTTTGAAAATTTGAAATTGTAAAGAAAAGGCAAGGAAATAAAAAAGGAAGGGAGAGACTTCAGGAGAGGAGGCCAGAGAGAGGGAAGTTGGGGTGAAAGCAAGATTGGACATCAGAAGAGGGACCGGCAGAGGCAAAGGCTGGGGTTTCTCTGGCGACGTTACTCCGTGGGCTGGAAACCAGCTGCACGTTTAGCCCTCATCCCTCATGTGATAAAGCCGAGAGTGGCAGGGAGATCAGGATCACAACGGTGTCATGTGTCTGTGCTCCCCCTGAGATCAGAGCTGTCCCAACTCCTATCTCTCTCCTACAACAAGGCCTGTGTTTCTAAGGACAGCTGCTCACAGCTTTCTGTAGTTTCTAAAACGTAAACACCGAATACACTCCCCACGCTTTGTTCGGTCTGCCTTTTCGTTCACCCAGGGGGATTGGTGTATTGAGATGTGTATTAGGCAGGCTTCTCCAGAGAAACAGAACCAGTAGGATCTGTACAAGTGGGTATCTATACTAATTAATTATCTATCTATATATTTATCTATCTCTAAATGCAGATTCTCAGGCTCCAGCCTAGACCTGCTGCATGAGACACTTTGGAGATGGCTCAAAAATTAGTGATTTAATCACTCTTCAGTCGATTGTGACATTCAGTAGATTCTGACCACCATTGGTCTGGAGACTAAAAGCCTAAACGTTTTCAGTGGGGCTTCTTGACCCTTGGAGATTATGTAAAAGTGTCACATACTTACTTGTATAGTTGTCTGCAACATATTAAGGGCTTCTGTATATATTTGACCCTCATGATGGCTCTGTAAAATAAAGTTGAGCTTTGCAAAGGATAAAGCTGTAGTTCAGTAAGATTAAAATGACCTGGTTATTCCTATACTTGTTATAGGAATATCCTAATAGTCGTTGTTATATCCTAATACAGTCATTGCCTTCCTCCCTCCCTCCCTCCCCTCCTTCCTTCTTCCCTCTGTCCCCGCTTCTCTCTCCCGCCCTTCCTTTCAGTCACTCATCCTCTGTGGTAAACGCAGTGACGTGAAGCTCAGATTCCCCTTCAGAAATGAAGGCCTATTCTCCCCACTGCGAGAAGACTGCCCTCAGCTGTGGGCCCTCTTTGGGATTGCCTTGCTTGAAGACAGCCTCCTTGCCCAAGGTCACACCTCCTTCCCTAGGGCAGCCCATATCCAGCGACTGATGGAGGTGAGGGTGTAAGAATCTGACCCCACTTGTCCTCCCAATGAAGGGCACCTCCACTCCCCTACCCCCCACCCGGAGTCCTCCTGGGGGTAGTTGGGCTTCCGTCCCCTCCCTCCCACAGGTGCTCTTTCATACGTGTCCTGCATGCTAATCACCACATCACAGTGGGCCTCCCGGGGAACCCAAGCTGGAATATTTGCCATGTGCTTAGCATGCAGCTGACACTGCTATTTGTAATGAAAGACATTTGCATTGTTACTGTCAGTGTGACACACCCCATTCACACTCACACATGTGCACACGCACACTAAAAACTCCCTAGAAATTTTGGCACTGCTCAGCGATACCAAGGCTACACCAATTGAACAATATCTCTGAAAACCCACTCCAAAACAAAAGTGGATTATGCAAAGTCTCTGAAGTAGAAACACTAGATATATAAATCTTAAGAGATATATAGAGAGATAGCTATAGCTATAGATACAGATATATATATAGATACAGATATATAGATATAGATATAAAAATAGATAGAGAGAGATACTGGAAGCAGTTTTCAGGCTGCCACTTGCAAATCCTTTAGCCATCCAAAGTTTTGGGTTTTCTCCTGAAGATCTTCTTTTGACCCTTTGATATGTTCAGTTTCTGAAGTCCCGGGAACTTGCCTCATTTCAACATTGCGCACAAAAGGCCTTGGGCATGACATAGAATGAACTTTTTCAGCTATGCGTTATCAGGGTGCCCATCTGAACACTGAGGCTCTCCTTTCACCCCATCAACTGCCTTTCCATGGGGCATAGATTATCTTAACAGCCACAGAGAAGCTGCTGCCTATGGCACAAAGAAGTAAATTGTGTCCTCTTGTTCAGGGTTAAACATTCACATCTTCTTTTTACCCCTGACAGGAAAGAAAACCCAAGCATGCTTTAGGCATGACAACCTGGGCACTCAATCTAACAAACATTTTTTTTCTTTTTTTTCAAGAAAGTGATTCCTAAACAAGGTATGTTCCATGAAGCAAATACTAATTAATATGACTTTAGTATCAACTTTCCTCTTCCGAATACTCATCATTTATTGATAAAGAGGCTGACATGTTAGAGTCCAGAGAAAAACACCAGGCAGCAGGTTAATTGTGAGGTCCAAGGTGACAGCATGAGAGCAAAAGGAAATGAGTCTTAATGTTCTACATCTGCAAAGTGATTTCCTGCTGCAGGAAGGGAGACCTGATGCCTATGGGAATCAGGACTGGTGTTGACCTTGGCAATAAAGCTTGGTTTTACAAGTATCAGCGAAGGAAGGACCACATTTCACCTAACTCATTTTGTCTTTATTCTTGGGCTCGACTCCTCTCTTCACAGATAATGTCACTGAGAACCAGAGAGGTCATGTTCCCTCTCCAACATCACACAGAGCCTTGGTAAACTTACTTTCTTTTTTGTTATTTCCCCTCCTCCACAATTATTATTAGCCAATTATGTCTATATGGCTTATTTGTCAATATTTAAATGAATTTAAAATTTTTCATTTTAGAGATAACTGAATTGTATGAAAAAAAATTGATTTAACATTAAGTTTTTCACCCACTACAGAGGTAATTTTCAGTTTCATCAACAGGTTATTTTAAAATGTTTAACATTCTCTTTGAAGTATATTTCTTATTTCTTAGTTATTTACTTTTGAAAATTTAAATATATTTTTTAAATTGTAGCAGAATTATATTGTATTTAATTATTTTTTGTGTGCCCTTCAGGGGTATTAAGTGCATTCATATTGTTGGCAACCATCACCACCATCCACCTCCAAAACTTTCTCATCTTCCTAGACTAAAACTCTGTACTGTTAAATGACGCCCCATTCTGCCTCCTCCCTGCCCCTGGCACCCACAATTCTACTTTCTGTCTCTATGAATTTGACTACTCTAGGTTCCACATATAAATGGAATCACGTGATATTTTTCCTGCTGTATCTGGAAATGTCCTCGAGTTTCATCCATGTTGTAGCCTGTGTCAGAATTCCACTCCTTTTAAAGGCTGAATAATATTCCATGGTAGGCATAGACTGCATATTTATTCATTCATCCATTGATGGATAAATGTTGCTTTCATCTTCTGGCCAGTGAGAATAATGCCTCTATGAACATGGATGTGCAAATATATCTGCAAATTTAAATATAGTTTTTAAAATAAAAATTTATTTTCAGAAAAAAAAGTTGCATTTTTCTACTGGTAAAGCTTACTTCACCATTTTATGGTCTGTTTCTATGATACTTAGGCTGCTTGGGTGCCTTTACAAACACCAGCTGTGACTCTCTCTTTCGTCTGATTAATCAATGTCCATAAAGATAAAGTGACACCACTGGCTGAAAAGTGGTGAAACTTTCATTTCCTGCTTTATTTCCTGCTTTATTAACAGTGTCTGACTGAGGAGGCATTCAGTTCACACTTGTTAGGTGGATAAATGAAGGAACTATGTGTTTTTCGACTAAAATACTGTGTGGATCTATTTATTTTTAAAACACATTTATTATATTAAACCAAACCTTCCTTCCATGTCTCTCCAGTTATAGACACTATTTTTTGTCATAATCACTGGATAGAATCGAGAAGAAATCCTTCAGGAGCTGTGAGTTTGTGCTTAAAGAGATAACGGCCCTTCTTGAAAATAGAGAGACATCTCTTCCTTTGCAATGATCTTTGTCTTTCTGAAGAACCTTTTTTTTTTTTTTTGGTCCCAATAACTTAAATAACTCTTGCTACACTAGAGTTATTTAAAAATGTGAATTCTGATCTCTTAACTACAACTCAAGTTTGCAGCCCTCTAGCAGATTGTCAAACACAGCGCCTGTGCACAAGACAGCTATGCTGCTGCTATGTAACACCCACACATCTTAAAGCACACAACAGCAAGCATTCACCTAGCTTGCAAATCTCGAGATTGGCTGGGCCAGGCTGCTCCCAGCCCTGGGTCCATCTGAGCGCTGCTTTTCATTGAGGTTTGGGCTCAGATCTGCTCCACGTGCATTCGGTCTGAGCCCAGCTCAGGCAATAGCAGCCATCTGAGGAAGCTCTTCCCATGTCCGGGCAGAAGCGCGAGGGAGTAAGTGGAAACAGCAAGGCCTCTGCCCAAGCCTGGGCTCAGAATCCACTCGCCGTCACCTCTGTTCAATTTATTGACTAAAGGAAGTCACATGGTGAATATCTGAGTACAGAGAGGGCTGAAGAATTGGGACTAGTAATGCAAATTTCCAAATCCAGCTATGGAAAAGCAGATAAGAACGACTCAGCCTCTCCAAAAGAGCGAACGATATTCCCGGCAAGCTGATACTTCAGCTTTCAGACTTCCTCATAGATTACATGGAGTGAAGATGCAAGAAGGACTCTGCTAGAATCCGGTGGTGAATTAAGTAAGAACTGCAGTACCAACTCCTTCTAATGTGCTCCTCTGAGGTTTGAACATGCCAGACCTCACAGCGACACCTGAGAGAATGAGACCACTGACTTCCCTACTCAGGTAGAAATTGTCACTTTGCCTCAGATTCTTTCCACAGAATCTAATCCTCAAACCGTTCATTAAACAGCAAAAACGGTTTTCTGGCTATTGCTAAAGTAAACCTTGCTCTTTCCTACAAGAGAAAAGAAAGGCGTACCTTCTACCTGAGCATGTGACCCCTCCCTGAAATGATAATTAGTGTCAGATTCTATTTTGATTCCATCGTTCACCTAGCAGCTGGGGGGGAACACACACGATTAGCTCATAAGCAAACAGCAAGGTCCCTTCCAGCTGCCGGTCCTGGAAACCAGGTTCAGTGCCAAGTAATTAGAGTAGCAATCCTTTAGGCTCATCTGACTGTGGCGAGGCAGTTTCCATCAAAGGCTGACGCACTGGAACAAAGTCTCAGTGAGGTGCCCCAAGTTCTCACAAACATTTCCGACCACACTGCTGTCTACAAAAGGCAGTCCTGCCCTGGGAGATCTGCTGTCCACTCCCGGTAGTAACAGGAAGTGTCAGGGACAGAGGAGAGAAGAGAAACCAGGGAACCACTAGGACTTGGGTACTTTTCCCTTCATGAAAGTCCTCCCCTCCCCAGAGATCGTTCTCTTTTATAAAGATCTGAGTGATCTTATTTACTGAGATGACAGGGAAGCTGGGCTTAGGGAAGCAGAGTTTATGCAAAAATGATGATCGAGGTTATTAGTAACATAATGAAAACAAACATCAGAAAAAAGAGGCAGAGGGACCTATCTGTGGATTTGTCTAGAAATGGTTAGAGAGAACATAAAACCTAGTCAGCGTTTTTACATTGTTAATCCAATGTGGTAGTGACTTTAGACTTTTTCATTCAACCAGAACCCATTATTGAAGACGGATAAATGTTGACAAATCTACTGACAAAAACACTTAAAATACAAAACAGTGACGTAGACTTGCAGCATTTCTGTTTGTCCCAAGACTGTTTTTCCCAAGACTGGCTGGTGCTACTCTTCTCTTTAATCTCAATTGTCTTTTGCTCTTAGATCAACTCGAGGTTCGTACCTTCAACAGGCTGGACTACAAGCTCTCCCAGGGCAGGTATCTCCTTGGTACTTCTCTCAAAGGAGTATCTCAGGCTCCCAACACAAGTCTGCACATGGAGGGTGTTCACCCTGGGTCTCGGAATGAACGACGCATGGTGACACAGCCAGGGGAGAACACCATGTGCTGGAGTCTGAGTTCCTATTGAGGGAGAGACTCAGCTACCTCTCCAGTCTCTCCCAAGTTTAGGGATGGAGGTGGCGGCAACGACAGGCCACCTTGACATAAGTGTCTTTTGTTTAGTGAGAGCACTTGCATTATTCATCTTAGTTACGCAAAATTTCCTATTTTCAGCATCCTGCTGACTGCATCCTCTTGCTATTTTCTAATATTTTCTACTTTCTCCCATGTTTCCACCAACTGGTAGATAGAGCTCTAGGCTTGATTAGATTGAGACTCAGTTCTCCTGGAAAGAGCTCTCGGTGGCTGGTGCTGTGTGTTTCAGTTGCACCCCATGAAGGTTACCCCATTTCTGCTGATATTAGTGTTTATTAGCAGGCTTCCATCTAATATCAAGGTACTCATTAATCCCTTACCTAAATGCTTTAGCATCTAGCAGGGACTGTTGTCTAGATTCATTATTTCATGGAAGATAATGCCTTTCTCCTAAACTGACCTCAACTTGGAGCCATAATCCCTGATTTCATCAAATTCTCCCAAGTTTATGGCTGCCTGTGGGTGGAGTTGGGGAGGGACAAAAATGACAGAGGACAACTAAGCAGAGAGATGCCTTTATGATTGGTGAGACACCTTTCCAATTGTCAATTGATCTCTGTTGCACTGAGGACTTTCTCACAGCCCAGTGGCATTCATAAACAGTGAATCCCAGTGTCACTGCTGCCACTGCCAATACAGGAAGACACTTCAGTGACTTTCTGATAGCTTTTATTCCACCTAATGCAGATGCAGCTGCCAAAATAGCCATCTCACATTAGTTGCATTACAGTCTGGCTTTATTTAAAACATCACAGAAGCCAGTGCAAAGAGAGAACAACAGAAGGGTAGCTGGTTCATGGTTCATTGTTCTTGACCTGGAGTCAGACAGCCAGGTTACACAGCTCCTTAGGCTCATCTGCTGGGTAATTTCACTTGATGACTCTCCTTAACTTTCTTCTCCATACCCCCAAGCTGGATATCCTCAGTAGAAAGGCAGTTCTGGATACATCACCTTGCCATACAACCTAGTGTTTATCATCACTCTTGCTATGGCAGGTGGTTGCAAATGAAAATTGTGAACTTTATCGTTTCTTGCTCTTCTCCCCTCGGTCTTATTAGTATAGAATATATATTTGTCAGGTTAGATTAGGTGATAATCTGGTAAAAAATCAAGCCCCAAAATCTTAGTGACTTAACACAAAAAAGGAGTTTGCTTTTCATTTGCGATGCATATCTGAAGTGGGCTGGTGGGGACCTTTGGCCTATATAGTCCCTCAGGAACCTCATTGACAGAGGCTTTGCCATCTTAATCTTGCATCCAGAAGCTCAGGCTCTATGGCAAAGAGTCATGAGGCGCTTGAACTAGAAACAAAATCTTTGGCCAAAAGCAATTTAAGTCACTTTCGCTCTTAGCCCAGTAGTTCCCCGCCTAACCATTTACTCTTCGTCGGTGCCCAGAATGGAGGGAACCAACTATGGGCGGGTACTAGCAATCTCCTCCACCGAACATCAGTAATGTGTAGAATAAGGTCTGCGGTCATCTGAAGTTTGTGTATTGAAGTTGGTCAGATGAAACAGTTTCTGGAATTTAGTACCTTCTTCTATTTACTTGTTTGAAAAATATTTGCTGAACTTTGCCACTTGCCAGACATTTGTTCCAGGCACTGCAGACAGAGCAGCAAAGAAATAAGACAACTCCCTGCCCTCACGCTGTTACCTTCCAAAAGAGGAAAGAAGCAGTAAGTGACTAAACAAACGAATATACTATTCAATTTCAGGCATGATGAAAAGTGAAGCTGGGGACAGATAAGGAGGTGGGGACTATTTCACACAGGTGTCAAAAGAAGCTTCTCTTAGGAGTGAGTCTTTAAAAAGGGAACAGTGTGGAGGCAACTTGTGGGAAAAGGACTGGGTGTGGAGTGAACGGCTTCTAGAACAGCAAGTCAGACACTATGGTGGGAATGCGTGAAGGAGGGAGGAGCTGCAGGCATAAAGCAGAGGATGTGGCTGGGACAGAGCCACAAGGGGCCTTTGGAGCCCAGAAAGAATTTCGAATTTTAAGTGTGATGAGAAGCTACAGGAGGATTTTGAGCAGGGCAGAGACCTTACTTAATTTATCCTTCTAAAAGATCACTCCGACTTCCTGAGAGGAAATATACAGTAAGGGGATGGGGGAAAGGTTAGTTAAGAGGCTTTTGTGTGAGTCCAGGAGAGAGATGGCTACGGAGAACAAGACTATGGGGGAAGTGGCTGGATTCAAGACATGTTTTGAAGGTAGGGTTTGAGAGGCCATGTGCCCCCAGAGGTCATCAGTAACTCGAGCTCAATCTTTCTGCACCAGCATATTCAGATATTGGAGAGGCCGGGAGGTGTCATATAAAGAGCAGAAGCCCTAGAGCTGGGCGGAATTGCGTTTTCACTTCAGCTCCATCAATTGCCAGTACTATTATCTCAGATAAGTTGCTGAAACTCAAGAGCCTGTGAAATGGAGGTAAGGATTGCCCACCACACAGCCTTGTTTTGAGAGTCAGAAGTGGAATATGAAAGTGTTTCCATGTTGCTTATCTTTTACTTGGGAATATTCCACTATAGCAGTTTCATTTGTTCTTGATGAGTTTTTATATGGCATTCTCGGAAGACCATAATCAATTGTCCATGGCTATCACCACGTAATGCTTCCATTCTCGCTATCCCAAGTCTATACATTCAAGCTTTTTTGAAAAAAAAAAAAAATCTCTCTAGCTTGAGAGATGTTAAAAATAATATTTCCCTGGTGAAATTAATAGTGGCTAGACATAGCATAAGAACACGGTAAGGCCAGCAGCCTAGCTCTCTTTGAAATGGTGCCCTGGATTTCTGTTGGTCTAACTTCCGCCGTTAATGGAGGATTCTGCTGCCTGATCTGATTCAAAGGTGAGATGGTCCTGTCCCTGAAATATCACCACATCTGCCTTCAGAAAACCCTCATACAAGGGACTTGTCAGAGGGCCACAAGGCAAGGAAACTGGATTTCCCTGAACTTGCACAAAGAGCTCATATGAACCCTCTGGACATGCTGAAGAGATTTCAGAAGCCAGTCTGACATGTGCTATCCTTGTAACCTTCCATCAGTGAAAAGGATGAGATGGAGAATGGTCATAGCTCCCACCTACCTCTAATCACCAGAGGCTACCTACATCAACTGAAAATAGCACCAACAATAAAAACACCCTCTGACCTTGTGAACGGCCAAATCAGGTGGGTCAGTTTAAAGCTTAGCCTAGTGCCTACCTTAGCCTAGAGGAGGCACTCAACAAAAGTGGTCATTTTTATTTTTTAGATGACAGACCTGAGGTTCAGAGAGTTAAATAACGTGTCAAACTTACCAACCAGTGAGTGGCAGAAGTGAGAAAAAATCCCAGCTCAACTTGATCCAGAAAGTTCAGATTTATGTCACCCTATCCACTGCCTCAGCAAATACATGGGCTGCTTGGCGGAGGCCTGGAATGCCAAACTAACACACTGTTACTCTTATACTGTGAGTAATTGGGAGCCATCAATGGTCAGGTAAGAAGTAATAGCAGATGCGATAACTTAGGGAAACTCATCTGGCAGCACAGGGAAGAATATATTTCAAAGAACAGACGCTAGAGGCAAGGAGAACTGCTAAGATTCTATTTAGGTAAAAAACTGGACTTAGATTAGGGTGATAGCAAAGGAGAAAGCAAATGACCGTGAGAGAGCTTACAAGGGAAGAAGCAACAAGTTGATGACCGGCCATGGAATAAGGAGAAATAGAGATGATATTGAGCTTCTATCTGGTCACTGGAAAATAATGGCAATATTGGGGAAGGGAACACTTTCTCCAAGGGTCTGAGAATCATAAAACTGGAAATCTACTCCTTCTCAGCTAAGTTCATTAGTTGGGTCACCCAAACTTGAAGACTTCAAGGCAGGTCTTTTTCATAAGGCCAATGCAACAGGGAAAGAAGAGGATGAGATACCGGGAAGATGGTGGGGGCTGTAAGTGTACAGGTGTGTGTGTGTGTGTGTTGAGTAGAGGCATGTGAGCATGCGTCTGTGGGAATATGTGTGTATGAGTCTGTGTGTGCACGTGCGTGAGTATACGTGCCAGGTGGGGTGTCTGAAGAGAAGACTTACTCCAAGCGGCAGACACGTGCTTGCATCCAGATGTGAATATCACATTACATCCTTTTTAACATTTTGTAGCTGAACTTCCAAGAAAGATATCTCTAGTTGGGCCCCTCTATTCCATCTTCCAATCTACAGGATAAGCAAAATCCTGGCATCTGCCTATTGTTATAGGGATTTACCTTGGCAAGCAGCCACACATCCACTGCTCCAATCGACTGCTGATTTGTGGCAAGTGAAGATAATGAGGTTAGGTTTCTCTGCCTGGACTTTCTGGAGTCTTCTTGCTGCAGCCAGGTTGGGTGAGGCAGCCAAGCCGGCGGTGGCATGATGTGGACTATTCCAGATAACTCTCAAGTTATCAGCGGGAGTTCTCGACACAAGCAAGAGTAGCTGTAAATATCATTTTAAAAATTTTGACAAATGCTAATTTTTGTCTTCAAGACCTTACTTAGTTTTATGTGAGTGGGAGAGGGAGAATTTTTTTTCAAATACAAGGAACTCTTTGGTTGAGAGGAGCAGATTTGTTACTGGAAGTTATTCTTAACCCATTTAATTGTCATTTCCTGAATACTTCTAAAGCTTTCGGCTTCTAAAGCTTTCGGCATCAGATGCAAGATGCTGATCTGAGAAGGAAAATCTGATTCAGGTTAGATTCAGTCAAAGTATGTTCCAATAACTAAGAGAGCCAAGGGCACCTTAAAATACCACACTTGCATCTCTAACTACTTCGACAACTTTCTAACTGCCCTATTGTTTTTGAGTGGCCTTTGCAGCGTATTACATTTCTCATCCAGCCTTATTTTAAATAAAGTATTATTATTCTTGAGATATTCTGTACTTTCTCATAGTCTTAAAAAGATCTTTATTCTCTCAGATGGAGTTTAGTGAAGACTTTTTTCCTTCCCTGCTGATTTCATTTCTTTAAGGTCCTCAGAAGAAACCCGCCTATTTTGGAAAGTACGCCTTCACCTTCAAAGCTTTGGCCTGCGGTTGACAGTTTAGTCACAAGATCGAAGATTCGCATCCTTTTTCTGCAGCAGTATTTTTGCCAGCCTAGAGTCAGGACAGCTAGACTTCCATCTAATGGTCTTTGTAGGTCGGGAACGCCTCCTTCACTCGGGATGTCTCTGTGCTCTTGTCTGAGTAAGGCTGGCAGTGGGCCGAGCAGTTATCCAAAGTCCATTTTACCTGTGAAACTTCCAAAATGTCCATTTAGCACCTACTAAGATTCTTCAACCTTATGATACCATCTCTCACTCCAAAGCTTCTGGTTTTATTAATGGAAGAGGTCAAAGTTCAGTAGAGGGCCCGGGGAGATGAGAAGCAGGGGTGATGGAAAATTCTATGTGGATTGTTGATGACTTTGTACATAAAGCTGAACATTTTTGAAAATTGTCCTGGGGTCCCTAGTTTTCATTTAATGCATCATTATGGAGCAATCATTCCTGAATTTATTTAGAATTGTTAAACTGGAAGGGATTCACGAGTGTATCCATCTGTCCATTCCACTATACAGATGAGGACCAGGTAGGTTTGGGGACTCACAGGCAAAGACAGTGCCCCTTGTCCTTCTTTTGCCTCTTGCTGGTCTCAGCATCTGGGCTGAAACCCAGGGTCGCAAGTCGATCATTGTTTTTCTCACAGTGTGACACTATAATCCCTTTACACCAGTCTTTTCCACCTCATGGAGCAAAGAGGACTCGAATTGCTCTACCAGATTCATAAAGTGCTGTTAACTGTCTGTCCCTAAGCTGCCTCATCCAGGGCTTAGGAGCTAGCTGTTTCAGAATTCCCAGATTGGAGGGGCAGATCCGATTTCCTAGCATCTCCCATCCTGGAATGTAAGCTTCAGAGGGAGGCAACAGTTTCCTGGGCCCTACCTAGTCTTTGCCTGGCACATGATGGTCATTCACTAAATACTCTAGAATAATGAAAGAAGTGCCATTACTCCCACCATTACTTCTTCTCAGGCACCTTCCCTAGTCTTTTTAGTACATCTCCAAATCCAAGAAATAAGTAATGGCTTTGGTATTTTTGTTGCCACCAAGTAAACCTATCTGTCCTTTCTGCTCTTGTCTGCGACACCTCCATCTTCAAAGTGAGGACAAGGCACTGCTAGCAGCTCTAGAATGTGAGTGCGTCAGAGCCCCTCCAGCTGAGTCCAGTCAAAGCTAATACCTCAGGCTTCCTAATTTCCCTCTGAACAAATAATGTGTGGACCAGTCCTTCCTCACTCTTCTACAGCTTCCTGAACCTCACCCACTTGATCCTGACCCCAGTGAAGCTGGTCATCTGGAATTGTCTCATGCTGACTTCTTTGTGTATCAGTCCTGCAAAATCCACGGCCTTGTTCCTGCAGTTTTTTTTCTTTTTTTTTTTTTAAGAGTTCGTGACCTTGGCATTGCTTTTTAGTGACATTTCCGGGAACTTCGGAGATCAGAAGCATTTTAAAGCACACGCTCTCTTTGGTGACATCAACGAAGCCTTGGTCAGCTACTACCAGCAGGCACAGCGCCAGCCCTAAGGGCAGCAGGAAGGAGGGGGGGTGGAACAGACGCTGGCCAGCGGGGCTATGCGGGCTTTTTTTCTTTTTCCTTTTCGGAAGGAGAAAATCCAAGACCTGCTTTTTTGGCCACGTGTTCTTCAAAAACGTAAACTCACAGTCCAGAAGGGAAGTGACTCTTTGGGATGATGGATGCATCGGTTTAGCCCTTTGATTCAGGGAGTCACAGGGTTGTCTTCCTGCCTACAGTTGGGCACACAGCTAGGTCTCTTGATCTATGGCCTATCCTTTACCCAGCAAGTCTCTTCCTAGAGACAAGACTCTCTGTGATTCCTTGAGATGAGATCACAGAACGAGCTCCTGGAAATCTTGGTGCACACCCAGATTTTTGTCTCCAGCTCACCCTGTGGATTTAAGCCTAGATCTGGTACAACTAAAGGGAAGCCAACATTCAAAACCCCCATGTTTTTAGAAGAAAGGAAATCATAACATGCTACCTAGTGTTTTTTGGTTTTTTTTGTTTTTATAAAGCAATCTCCCCACAAAAATAACTAACTTTCATATTGAAAGTATGAGTGTTTGATGAGAAGATAAGACGAGCCGGTTAGGGGCGGGTACCTCAGTTCTAATCTCTGTCCTGCCTGCCACCAGTCTTCCCCGGGTCTCCCCGCAAAGGCCACCCACAGTAGTTATGCATGCCCACACATGCCTGGAGCATGCCCTTCCCAGAGTTCAGCCACAGTTTGGTCCATCTAAAGTCATTTCCACTAAAATAAAAATTTTCAGACATTAATTTTAGACTTTTCATTCAATGAAATTGTTAAGCCTGTTAGACGGCAGCAGCGGTAACTCGGTATCCTGTCTTTCTGTTTCCCTATCCTCCTTTTGGAAGACTTGCTGGAAAACAACTAAAGGAAGAGAAAGTGGTTAAATGGCCCGAGGCTGCAGGTGAGGCACAAGTGGCAGGCCGCATCTAGGCAGGTCCCTGGGCAGAGTTGGGCCCAGATATTGAGGGTGATGTGGGTAGCCACTGTGTGAGCTGCAAATATTCTCTGTCCTTAAAGCCCCTGGACTACTTTGGGCAGATCCTGCTTCTCTGTGGGTCACAGAGCAAGTTGATATCCGGTCTACTCTGGGCCTCAGAATTGTCATCTCCTGGTTGGATCTCTTTCAGCTGCTTGGACATCTTGCCTTGCCATGGGAAAGCCTCTTAGTCCACCCCATTGTACTTTGTTCTAGACTCACAGAGCAGAAGGGGCAGGTACCAGGCCTTGGGGCCAGGTCCTCACCTTTTCAGGTCTCCCCACCCCCAAATTCCCTCTCATCCCTACATTGATGAGAATATCTTCTTCCTGCTGCTAACATATTTCTTTCAAAATAACCCTGGAAGGGTGAAGCAAGCATTCTCCTTCATGTTTCAAAAGGAAAACCGGAATATAAAGTGATCAGTAACTTGGTCTTGTAGGAATTGGGAGAAGGAGGGTACACGTCTTGATAAAAATGGCAGAAGGCTGTGGACAGGAAATGCGGAGCATGGCTGGGTGACCCCCGAGACCTGAAGTACTATGAGTTTCTACTCTCCACCTAAAACATACTAGGGCTCAGGTCCAGGGAACCAAAAATGTTTGGCCTCCCGCGGGCTAGCATTCCACACAGCCAGGAGGGAAGGTGGACAAAACAGAGACAGGAGGAGGCAGAGAAGGAGGCGAGCAGCACTCCTTCGGGGCGGCTATGAGCTCACTCCTGGAACTGCTCTGAGCTGAACCCACTGGGTCTCTGCCTTCGAGGGCTCCCACCTGAGCAGGTGACAGTGACTGTGGGGAGTTCCAGGCCCTCCCATGGAGGGAGCCCAGGAAGGGGTGGATCCTGGGAGAATCCTGCTTCCCCTCTCCAGGCCCAGGTAAGGACATCATGTGGGTGTCCCTCCTCAGCCCTGAGTTGGGCTGGAACCCAGCTGCCTTTCTTGTGATGAGGCCGCAGCTTGCAATTGCTCAGGACAGGGAGGCCACTAAGTAAATATCTGAGGAATGAGTGAAAGGAGTTTGTTGCATTCAAACACACACCCCCAATAGGACTTCAACTCCGACCTGTCCGATTTTGAGGAATGTTCTGTTTTCTCTGTCACATTGAAACGAATTCCATTCCTTCGCTTCAGCAGACAGGGATTGCCTGCTCCCTAGATGACGATATCGGGTATTCAAAGGTTAAGGAGTTCAAGGGAACGGGGAGCAGCTGAGGCAGACAGACAAATGACAGCTCCAAAGAGAAAGGAGTGTACTGACTGCTAAGAAGCAGGAAGGGTTCAGGGATCCCAAGACACTTTCTGAAGAGTAAAAAATAAAACCATTGCATTTATTTGGTGAGCCATGTATTGATTGAATGCAGAGGTTTAGAGGATTCCATAATGAGTAAAAATTCTCTTCCTCAAGATTTCCTGTTCTGGAGCCGGCATTAGTCAGGGGTTCTCCAGAGAAACAGAACGCATAGAATGAGCTTTAGTACAGGAATAGGTTCTCACGATTATGGAGGTTGAGAAGTCTCACGGTTTGCTGTCTGTAATCTGGGAAACCAAGAAAGCCGGTGGTGTCATTCATTCTGAGTTTGAAGGCCTGAGGATGAGGAGGCCAATGGTGTAAGTCCTGGAGAGAGTCTAAAGGGCTGAGAAACAGGAGCAATGTGTGTGGGCAGGAGGAGATGGACACTCAGGCTCCAGCAGAGGGAGCAGATTTGCCTTTCCTCTACTATTTCGTTCTATTCAGATTGAGTGATGCCCGCCTGCACTGGGGAGGGCCATCTTTACTCAATTCAAATGCTAATCTCTTCCAGAAACCCTCACAGACACACCTAATGTTTTACCAGCGATCTGGGCAGCTCTCAGCCTAGTCAAGTGACACCGAGGGGAAATCAGAATTGAGCCGAAACATTTCCATATAGTAGGGTAAGCCTGGAACCTGGCTTCCTTTCTTGTGATGAGGCTGCAGCTTGGTAATTTAGAGCTAGACTGTCCTATATGGTAGCCATGGTCACGTGTAGCTGCTGAGCACTTGAAATGTGACTGGTCTGAGCTGAGATGTGTTGTAAGTGTCAAATACACACTGGATTTCAAAGATTTACTTAAATATATATATTAATAATTTTTATATTGAATGTATGTTGAAACAAAAATATTTTGGTATATTGAGTTAAATAAAATACTTTATTAAGTTAATTTCAATTACATGTGGCTATTAGAAAATTTAAAATTACATCTGTGGCTTGCATTATTCTAGAAGAAACCTAAGATCCCCTTTCACAGTTTTTCTTAATCCAAGACCTTAGGATGGGGCCTGAGGAGCTTCCAGAATTATCTTTTTTGAGACTTCCCAATCTGAACCTCAGGCCTTCTTGGTTCTCAGAGTCAGAGCCACCCAAACAGATGCTACTGTCATTGAAACTATGCCTCTCATAGTAACCCCTCCAAAAAGGGCCTTGGAGAACGGACTCCTTCAGGTGCTGGGAGAGATTCTGCATCAGAATGCTCCCTGCTCCAGAGACCCCGAAGCTTGCCTTCCAGTTGACTGCTTCTCAGTGTGGTCTGGGGTGTAACTTACAGAACAGTGTTAGTGAGCTTGGTGTGTGCTAGACTAATCCAAGGTAGCTCTTCTCATTGCAGGAATTCTCAGAGCCTTTACACAGTAATGATACTGTGGCTCCCTGAGAGCCAAACATTTTATGCAACTTTTCTTAAATTTGTTGGGAACACATCCCTCATGTCTTTTCATGAGCATTCACTGAGTATATATCAAGAAAGGCTGTATGGGCTCTACTATTTCTGCACTTCTCCTAAAGGTTACCTACCTCCCCTGCCCCCACCCTAACCCCACCCAGATCCTCTCCCTCCTCCGCCCCCACCGCACCCCCGGTCCTCTCTCTCCCAAGAAGAAATTGCCAAAGTTACAAGGCACACCACTGCTGGATCTAAGAGGAAATTGGAGCTGCTTCTGCTAGTTTCTAGAGTATTTTGTTCATGGGCACTTGGCAAAATGGCACTTGATTTAATAACAAGAGGAATTTGCTGATATTCAACCAGGTGAGACCATTTTTCCTTGCCAGGTTTTGACGTTCTCTTCTCCAGACCTCAGAAGAACTTAATTGCCCTCTGATTTATATGATCGTAGGAGATCTCAAATTTTATATATATATGCCAGGAACCAGGAGCAGGGACATATATATACATATATACGTACATATATATATATATGTATGTATATGTGTAATTTGTATACTGGGAGTAAGAGAGAGAGCCTTATATCAATGCCTAATTCATTTAACTCTGGGGGAAAATATAATCAATTTCCAACAGACAGCTTTAAGATTTGCAAAGTGTTGGATTATGAACCTTGCTCAATAATCATTTATATTCTTTCTTATCTGAGCCCTAACCCTCCTGGAGTGCAGGGTGGTGGAGGGGAAAGCCTGTCTTTGGCTTGGTTGCAGTAAGCCGCCAGCAGGCTGAGGTATGGCTGGAACGGGGCCAGGACGCTCATTTTCTTTAATCCATCTTGCTAACATTGGCTGCCATTATGCTCCATCTCAGCGCTCTCCCCCTCCTCACCGTCTCCAGCTCTGTGATCCCTCCCAAATGCTAAATTCAGGCTACAGCTAAGCTTACAGCTGCTGTCATCAGCTTCCCACACCTGGCCCACTTAAAAAAAAATGTCACATATAGGTTTGTCTTGCCATCCCAGGCATTTTCTTACTCTTAGTTCAGTCTTCTTGGTTTGACGGTCACTTAACAATCATTTATTAAACAGAACACAGTTGCCCTGTGCCAGGTATGGGGCTGAGTGTGGGCCAAGAAGGTAGGCTCCTACCAGGCCTGTACATATAGATGAAATTGGTTGATTTGTTGTTGTTCTTCTTCTTTCATTTTTAAGGAAGCCCTGGCCTCATTTTGTTTACTTCATTTTTCTTTTTTTGTTAGTCTTCATGACAGCTAAATTAAAGTTTGATCCTGGTTCACGTGGGACCCTGTCTGCTGGCTGCCTTCAGAACCCCACTTCTTGCTTTTAATCTCCCTCACTGTCCTGACGCTGGCAGTGCTTCTGCTTTTCTGAGGACCCGCCTTCCATTCTCCTCCAGACGCTCTAGAACTCCTTGGTGTCCAGTCCAAGAGCAGGGCCATCGCAGGATGAGGAGCCTTCTCCGCCTCTGAGCAGGGCTGTCATTGTGCTAATGCAGCAAAGACCCAGTTTCAGCTGACGATCTCATGTTGCAGGTCAGGGAACAAAAGACCAATTCAGTTCTTATGAAAACCTGCCAGATTTCCATGCAACAATTTTCCTTCTTGAAATCACTTTTTGTGTTTCCATCACAGAAATGAATTCAAAGAAAAATGAGTAATTGCTGGCCTGCTCAGAATCTGGTCTGCCACACAAGGAAATGAATTCCTGCATGAATCTATTAATTTTCATTTCCAGGATTTTCAGATATAAAACAAATGTTTGATGTAATACACGCCACTACTCTGTTATAATTACACAACATCTTACTGCCTAAATTGGTGAGGCAGTTCATCGATCGGTATAAATTTGGTCCTTAGCAGATTGCTTTTACATTTGTTTGACATATGGGAAAATGCCCATAAGCCTTTCGTAAGATTTCTTGGCTGCTGCTCTCCACAGAGTTGCAATAGTAGTAAGTGCTGCTTCTTGGTGGCCCTGCTGTAATTCTCATGTTCAGCTATGGCTCAAGGCACAAGTGCTTGAAGGGGAGTGAGTGGTGGGGTGTCTCCAATTATGAATAAACTATATTCCATTCAAGGACCGTTTCCAGGGTCCCTATGGAAGACCACTCCTAGCACAGTCTTCTAAATACCTTCTATGTACTAGCCACGTTTAGGGTGTGGGTTCCCCATGTCACAAAGAAACAAGAGACTCCAGATGGAATCACTGTGATAAGTCCCACGAAGACTTAATACCTAACCTAACTGCAGGAGGAGAATTTTAAACCAATCAGTCTGGAATTTTCTAGTTAGCACTAGCAAGGTCATCTGCCTGATAAGACCCTCTGCCTTCCTCTAAAAGAAGGTGACCGTGCCTGAAGTAATCCACTCTTTTAACTGTCTTATCACTCTGTGTTTCTGACTACAAAAGCATTCTATTTTGTACAGCTCCAAAGAGCATTTTTCTATTTACTAGATGAGATGCTATCCTATTCATGGATGTTCAATAAAGCCAATCAGATGCTTAAATTTACTTGGTTGAATTAAATTTCTTTAACACTCATAATTCTAAATATGTCATATCATATACTTTCTTATTCTACAAAACGGAGAGGTTGGATTCCTGCCAAGCCTGCTAACCGAGAAGTTGCTACTCGCACACATAGCCAATAGGAGGCCTAATCAATTCCTAGCCATTGCTTTCCTCCTTGCCTAATTCTTGGAGCTACTGGGATGCCACATCCTTTCCCCAGATCCAAGGGCTAAGTCAGGCCTGAGGCAGGAGGGTGCCTCGGCTGTCAGTATTCCATCTTCCCATGATTAGGACTCAGTGCACTGCTGGAGTTCAGACCCATGGCTTCTACCTTATATTTTTGAGAGATGGTCCCCACATTGCACCTGTATTCATCTGTTCAGCTGCAGAGAATAGAATTCATTTGAGCTACTTGAAGCAGAAAGGAATTTAGCACACGCTACTCAGTGGATTACAGAATGCTTGGGACAGCTGAGGAATAGACTCTAGGAGGCACTCCCTTGGCTACCCTCAAAGCCATCCAGCAGAACTAGGCTGAATTCTTGACAACCCCAGAGGGGCCTGCAGAAGCAGCAAACAGCCCTTAAACCTGCTGGCTCCCAAATCACTCACCTCTGTTCATTTTATACCAATGAAGTAGATATCTTAGGCTCTGCCTTTCTGTCCACTTGACTGGTTCCAAATTAAACCTACCCATTTACATCAGGAGGTGGACCCTAAATGATGTCTAGAGTCCTAGTTGCAGGGAACTCTGGGGAACTCAGCTGCCCACTTGTGCAGTGTAGGAAGGTATATCTGAAACCAGTGTGTTGGAAGGGATGCTGGGCAAACTGACCCTCAAGCTTGGTCAGTTTCCCAAGCAGTAACTTGACCTCCATCTATATCCATTTTTAGCTCCATAGACTGCTTAATCTCCCAGGGCTCTAGAAACCTATTTCTATTGGCTGGGAACCAGCTACCTGCTGATAAATTTCAGTCCCTTAACTGTTTTTTATGGAACACTTTAATTTGCATAGTTCCTAATTTTCTGTGAAGTGCCTCTTCTCCTTACCACCCTCAACACAGTTACCATTTTATAAACTGAATCTCTGCCCACTTTCCACACTGAACCAATCAGAGATCTCCTTGAGTCTATGGGCTAGAAACCAAGGGGACTGAGTGAAACTCTCTCTCAGTGGCTGAAATTGTGGGAAAAAAAAAAAATCTCAGGAGCTCTCAGAGGCCATGATTTCTGCCACAGGGACAGAGCTGACTCTCAGCAGTGTTTGACACTGTTGACCATTTCTGCATTTCTAGAACTTTCCTCATTTGGCTGCAGGACCCCAAGTTAGCTTGTCTTCCCTTCTTCCTCCAGTTGCCCTTGCCCAGCCTCCCCCATCAGTTCCTTCTCATGTCCCTGATGCCATAATATTTGTGTTGTTTCTGGGTCTCTTTGCTCTCATAGCCCTCCTTTGCCTTTTATCTGCTCTCCTCTGTGTCACAAGAGATCTGGCTCTACAGGATGTTTTCCCAAAGGTCTCTGCCAGCTGGCTTCTGCTGGATATGGCCTATTGGAGGCACCAAAGGGAGACTGATGAGGGAGCCCTGGGCATTATCTCCAGGATCAGCTTCATTTCTTCTCGTTGCCACCTCCTGGAGGCCTGCCAGAGTTCAGCTTCTGTCAGGTGAGCCCAGTTCCAGGTTCTGTAATGACACCTCCTCTTTGTTCCCAGAGGACATAATTGTCTATAGAAAATCTGATGGAATTTTAAAAAAGCAATTAGAGTTAAGAGTTTAGCAAGGATGCGGCATATAAAATCAAGATAAAAAAAATCGATTCCTTATCTATATACTAGCAACCAACAACCAGAAATTGAAATCAATATTATTTAATATCACATCAAAAAATTTTAGATATTTAGGGGTAAAACTGACAAAAGATGTGAAACGTCTATATTCTGAAAACTGCAAAACTTTGCTGAGAGAAATTAAAGGAGATTTTAAGTTAATGTAGTTATGTGCCTTATTCAAAGGCCAGAAGGCTCAATTCTCTCCAGATTGATCTATAGATTCAAAATAGTCCCAATCAAAATTCAAGCAAAACTTTTTTTGTAGAAATTAATAAACTGAGTCTAAAATTTAAATGGAAATGCAAAGGACCTAGAATAGGTAAAACCACTTAGAACAAAGTTGAAGGATTAATACTACCTGATTTCAGTAATTATTATAAAGCTACAGTAATTTATGTCACTGGCATAAATACTGACAAACAGAATTGAGTCCAGAAAGAGATCCACACATATAGACTATTGAGTTTTTGACAAAGGTGCAGAGACAATTCACAAAGAAAGGATAGCCATATAAACCAATGGTGCTGGAACTATTAGGTATTCATATGCAAAAAAGTTAATTTTTGATTCATCATTTGTACCGTATACAAAAATCAACCAAAAATTGATCATCGTCTTAAATATATGGCAATAAAACTTCTAGGAGAAAGCATAAAAGATCATCTTTGTGACTTTAGGTTAGGCAAAAATTTCTTAGTTACACACCAAAAAGAATAATCCATAAAAGAAAAAATTAACCTTTGCTCTTTGAATGACACTGTTAATAGAATAAAAAGACAAGCCACTGGCTGGGAGAAAATATTTGCCAATTATATCAGAATAAAGGACTCTATCAGAATAAAGGATTTGATAACTTAATAATAAGAAAACAACCTAGTTTTTGAAACGGGCAAAAGAATTTGAATAGATATTTTACCAAAAAAGATATTTAAATGGCAAATAAGCACATAAAAAGATGTTCAACATCATTACTCATTAAGGAAATGCAAATTAAAACCATAGTGAGATAACACTATATACCTATTAGAATATCTAAAATCTAGAAAACTGACCTTACCAAGTGGGAACAAGGATGTGGAACATCTGGCACTCTCATATCCTGGTGATCAGACTGGAAAATTGTACAACTACTTTGGAAAACTGTTTGGCTGATTCTTAAAAAGTTAAACCTACGCTTACCATATGATCTAGCCTTCCCACTGTAGGCATTTACTGAGAGAAAAGGTGGCATCTATCCATACATAGACTTGTACATAGATGTTAACAATTATATAATAACTTTGTAAGAGTCAAAAACAAAGCAATTCCAATGTCTACCAACAGGTAAGTGGATAAATTTTAGTATATCCATACAATGGAACTCTACTCTGCAATAGGAGGGATAAACTGTGGATACATGCAACAGCATGGATGAATCACACAAAAAGTATTGACTGAAATAAACTAGACAAAAAGGAGTGTATACAGTGTGAATTCAGAAAATGTTCATTCATCATCAGTGACAGAAAGCAGGTCAGTGGTTACAGGGAGGAGCAGTGGGACAAAGGAGCATGATGGGTGTGCTCATTATCTTGATTTGGTGATGTATAGATAGGTCAAAACTTATCAAGCTGTACACTAAAAAATTCCTGCATTTATGGTATATCAATTATAGCTCAATAACACTGTTATGAAAACAACTAAGTCAGACTATGTCTATCCAGAACCCTCCACGTCCCCTGGAGTGAAAGCCAGGATCCTTACAATGCCTACCTAGCCTCACATACTCTGGCATGCTACCTCCCCCCAACCTCATCTACTACTCTCTGCCCTGATCACTCAGCTCCAGACACACTGAGTGTGTGTTCTTCACACAACTATTCAAAAACACAGGCATATTTCCACTTTAGGGAGTTTTAATTAGCTGTCCCATCTGTCTAGAACATTTGTTACCCAGGTATCTATGCTGCAAGGTCTTTCCTTTAAGCCTTTGCTAAAATGTCACCTTCCTCATGAGACCCACCCCGACCACATTCTTTAAAATTACACATCCAACACAACTACCTCTGCCCACAGTTGACTTTTCCTATCTTGTTTTTCTCATAGCACTTACCACTGTCTAATAAAATAGGTAATTTACTCGTTTATTATATTTATGATTTATAAATATAAGCTCCATGA
This sequence comes from Pteropus alecto, assembly GCF_000325575.1. NCBI lineage: Eukaryota > Metazoa > Chordata > Mammalia > Chiroptera > Pteropodidae > Pteropus > Pteropus alecto. The sequence continues at coordinate 3,785,764 of NW_006442124.1, read as the reverse complement.
AGGCAGAGAATTCATACTGTTCTTTTTCTTCTGATGTATCTCAAGACCCAGCAGAGTGCTGGGCACATGGAGGGCTCTCGATATATATTTGTTCAATGAGGGAATGAATAAATGAATGAATGAATCACTAACACATAGACAGCACTCACTAAGGACAGACATAACCTACATAAATACGGCTATAAAATCTGCTTGGAATATGCTGACCAACTTCTGACTTTCATATCCAGAAAGTTTTTTATAATTTTATATGATTATGTTTTGAGCAGTAGTTTTTTCAATCAGGAATAATGCCAAAAACATCCAAATGTTTGTTTAATATGAGTGATTTGAAATACATCTTGCTAAAATCTCCCAAGTCACGTTTGTAAATAAGAACTCTTTATTAATGGCTTTTCCTATAATATGCCAAATTAGAAAAACAGCCATTACTGATATGCTAAGAATGAATATTCCTTTTTTTTTTTTTTGCATGAATTACCCTTTAAGATGATATGATCAGCTTGTGGAGTTGAATACAATAGGCTGTCTAGTTGCCTCAGTCAAATCTGGTTTAGCTCAACTGAAATTTCATTTTTCACGTAGACAAGCACACTGTTTCGATCCCAACAAGCTTTTAGGTAAGGAGTCTTTAATTTTCTGACACAAAAATGTGCATGCTGTTGTTTTTGATTTGATGTTTCAAGTTCAGAATGCTTACCAGCGTTTGTACAAAAATTATCTACAGCAGTGGTTCTCAGGGGTTGACCCCTCTAAGAAATGTCATTTCTCGGATCCTACCCAGACCCACGAGTCAGAATTTCTGGGGTCGGGATCCAGGATTCTTCATGTAACAAGCCATCTAAGAGATTCTGATGTTTGCTAAAGCAGAATCAGGACCATCGGTCCTACACAATCATAAGGTTTGGAAACAAATTCCTTATGGACTCGCTTTTCCTGTCTGAACTGAAATTTGGACCCTGAAATAAAATCAGCAGAATGGTCCCTATTTTTCACAATTTTGTTCTTTCTTCAGTTTTCTTTCTTTCTTTTTTAACCAACTTTCAGGAGGCATATTAAATTTTAGATAATAAACTCCACTATTTATTTTTAGTGATCAGCAAAATCTCATCAAGACTAGGGGAATAAATGCATTTTTATATGTTAACACAATAGACTTACTACGATGTAATAAAAATGAAGCACACACACATGCGAGTGTTTTTATTAATATAACGTGGAGGGAAAGATGTTGGATGCAAAATAATACGGTATGATTTCATTTCTATAATGTTTAAAACAGGCTAAACCACTTGCACTGTTAAAGGATGCACACACAGAGGATAAAACTACAGAGTTGCGAGTAGGATTACTTTGAAATAAGAAGAGGGGTGGGTGGGAGGAGAGACACGGCAGGGGCTCCTGGAATACCAGCAAAGCTCTATTAGTTGACCTGGGTGGCAGCTATGTGGACATTTGCTTCATAAGCATGTTAAACTCTGCATATAAGTTTTTGTGAATTTTGTATAGTTATGTTTCACAATTCAAAACTGTCTTAAACAGAAAGGTAAAAGAAAGTTGAGCACCCACCTGAGCTTAAGAAATGAAATGTGACCAATACAAGTTAAGGGCTTGTGGGTCTCTCCCTTGACGGCATCTTCTTCCCTATCAGCCAAGGTAATTTTTCAGAATTTATTAAAACATTCTGATTCATTTCATCTACTTTTATTACATACGTGTGTATGCATATATGTAACCTTCACTAATGTATATCATTGTTTTACATGTTTTAACCTTTATGTAATTTTACACTGCATATATCCTACTATAACTTTTTCACTCAAATTGCAAATTCATGTGGATTCTTATGACTATAATCATTCATTATTATAGCTGCATCTTATCTTTTGTATGACTATACTACAATTTCTTTAGGTAGTATATAGCATTGGTGAATATTTGGTTGTTTATAGTTTTTGTTATTATATAATTGTTATTAAATAAACAGTGTTGCCATGAACATTCTTATGTGCCTCCTTGTGTGTGTAAACATATGTATGTATATGAATACATGCATATGTTATGCATATACATAAAATTTCATCTTTATGTATGGTAGACAATACTTTTATGTAATTATATAAATTATGGAAGTACATGTGTATATATATCTACGTATTTATATATCTATATATGTGCATATAAGCACATATAAACCATGTGTGCATGTGTGTATGTGTTTATATATACACACCGTACACAATGCTTACATTCATCTTGATTAGATATTATTGATTTGTTCCCTAAGGAAATCGAATCAATTTATATACACACCAGCAGTACACACGGACTCACACTGGCAGACTGACCGTCTGATGGGTATGAAGTGGAATTGGAATTTGGTTCTAATCTGCATTTTTCTCTCTCCTGACACTTCTGTTTTCCTTGCTGTGTATTGCCCATATATACCTTTTGCCTTTTTTATATTGAGTATTTCTCATTTCCTTTTCGAAGTTCTTATTGTCAAGAATGTGCTGAAAATATTTTCTCCCAATTCATGACTTATCTGTCTAGTCACTATATTGTGTCTTTTGAGGAACAGAAATTCTTATTTTTAATGGAGCTACATTTCTTTATCATTCCCTGCAAGGTTTATACTTTTTATGTCTTATTCATTAACGTTTTCCCATCTCAAATGCATAAAAATGCTGTTTCACAGGATCTTGTAACAGCTTTGTTTTTCACATGTATGTCTTTAATTCAGCTGGGACTATTTTTCCTGTAATACAAAATAGGGTCAGAAATTCACAGCTGTGAGTTGAGTGGTCTGTCTCTTCCTCACTGATTGGCAATGCCACCACTGTCCCTTTCTCTCTCTACACCACTGCTTAGTATTTACTTCTGTACCAAATATCTAAATAATATGCTTAAACTGCTCTTTCTCAGTTTTTCAGTTTTAGACATATTCTACCAACTTCCTACTTGACAGGTAAGGATTTAGTTTTCGATCCTGCCCTTGCATCTCCTCTGCTCTCTCTCCCAATAACTTTGATCATTTTCTTCCCATCATTTTCTCCCTTTCTCTTGGGGTGGGAATTTCTAACAACCGATTGTTAGTTCTGATGTATTCTATAATTTTCTTATCTCTTCTCTCCACTCTTAGAAGATGTTCTCAGAATTATTGCCCAACTCTCCTAATATATGTATTAATAAGGGCACCTTATGTTTAATTTCCAAAAGCTCATTTTTGTTCTCTCACTGTTCCTGTTTTATAGCATCTTATTCTTGTTAGAAACGCATTGTATTCTGAGAAGAGTATTGTGCAGCAGTTAGAGGTAGCAGATGGAAAGAGATAAAGGAACCCAGCTAAGGGAACCTGGGAATTCAGGCAAGTAAACTGCCTAGAGTAGCACTGTCCCACAGAAATAGAACGTGACCCAAATTATGTCACTTTAGATTTTCTAATAGGCACACTATAAACAGTGAAAGAAAAGAGGTCAAAATTAATTTTAATAATGTATTTTATTTAACCCACTATATCCAGTGTATTATCATTTAAACATGTTATCTATATAAAAATTTATTAATGAGATATTTCACTTTTGGGGGTATGTCTTCACAATTTGGTATGTATTTTACACTTAGGCATGTCGTCGTTCGGATCCTCCACATGTCAAGTGCTCAGTAGTTACATGTGGCCACTTGCGTAAGACAGTGCAGGTCCGCGGGCAGCTGGGCTGAACCTGCCGGCTAATTTCCAAGCTGCCCTGAGTCCCTCAAGAACCTCTTCCCCAGCCTGCCTCCTGTCCTTCCAGAACTCGCCTCAGCACTGCCCCTCTGGATAGTGGGGCCTGGCACATCGCCCCATCCAGATCCCCGTCTCAGCCGGGCCTTGCTGGCACCTGCCCTCTTCTGCCTTAGTTCTCCTCTCGAACACCATGTTCATTTGCTCCCAGTTTCAACACTTTGAAAGTGCTACAGGGCTTGGTTCTGTGACGGTCATCCTTCGGCTCCACTTAGGACCCCAGCTTTGCCACACCAGATTTGATACCCATGGCTGCTGCCCAGCTGACTTCTTAATCTGGCTAGGAAAGCTGCAACCTGAAGGTGGTATGAAAGGCTGAGGTAGCTCATCCGGATGTGGTAAGTATTGGGTCGCACAGGCAACCAGCTTATTTCCAACACAAACTCTGGGTAGGGTGTAGGCTGTCAGCTACACGGCTGGCTCCAGTCATGACTGGCTCAAGAGCTGGAGTAGGCTTGGGTCTGCAATGTCTAGGGCCTGAGGTCTGGGCCTTTGCACTGGTAAAGAGAAGACAAGGCCAGGAGGAATGCAGTAGGGACTAGCAGGATGCGGAAGAGATGCCCCATGCTCAGTGGGCAGAGGCATGAAATGAAGCCTAGGGTGTGCAGAAAGCTCCGCCTTACCCAGAGCCCTGAGGGATGGCCAGGCAGGTGTGCCTGATGAGTCAGCCCCGGGCTCCTGCTGCCCTCTGGATGACTTACTGCTCAACAATAGACCAATTGTATCCCTGCGTTTAGCTGTGGCCTGGGTTCCAACCCAAGGACTCAGCCCAGAGACCTCTAGGGACAGAGAAAAACAGCTATGAGAGAGGTCTTTGTGCAAATCTGTCCTGCAGGAAGGAGCCTGAGGGTCACGGAGAGTATGGCTGTGGCCAAGGAAGGACAATGCTGGACAAGAGGAGGCGGTCTCAGCAATTTGATGGCCTATGGGTGTTGGAAAGTGACAAGAGGAAAGCTTATCAAATCGGTTGGAATCGCCATGCATTTTAAGTAGGTTTTCAGACAAAGGAGCTTGAAAGTCTGAAGTCCAAGAGAAGTTTGCAAGGTCATAAGATACTGCAATGATTTTTAAGCAACTGAATAATTTGAATGCATTTACCTTTTTTCTATTGTCATCACACGTGAAGACCTATTTGAGACTCTTTGTAATAAAAAAATTTAGGGTAGATTAGGGTAGCTGAGAGTCTTGGCTCTCTTGGGACCAATAGCTTAGTGTTCCCTGGAGAAAAGTTTAAACCCATTTTTGCAGAAGGTGAAACTTCTGAATAGTTGTTACTTATCCTACTTGACTACAGGTGTGCTATCACTATGCCATGTTCAGACACAAGGCATAAAGAGGCACTGCTATTCTTGGGGAACATGGAGTTAAAATCATGCCCAGGCAGACTGTGGGTGCTAAGACCAGTGGAGGCAATTCTTTTGTCTGAGGTCTCTTCACGGGCAGTCGCTTGCAAGAAGTGATTCCTAGGTCTTAGCATCTTGTTGAGTAGAGGAAATAGGTAGGGAAA
>NW_006442124.1:3771630-3780462 GCF_000325575.1 Pteropus alecto | reverse complement strand
CCAAAACTTTGTTAAAATACTAAAAGTATGGCCTCTGTTGTCCCAGTTTTCACCAGCCTGTAGGCTTCATGTGTGACAGTTCCACATACAATTCTGATTTCTCTAACTTCAACCCATTCCTTAGCCCTGGGTCTCCAATCCCACTCAGAGTCTCATGCAATTCTTTCTGGAATTTTCTCCCCTGAGCTGGCTTCTCAGCTCCTGTGAGGACCCCTCATGTGCTTCCAGTGAGCCCTTTCTTGTTGATGTGCACACTACTCCACCTCATGGGCATCTCTAGAGACGCCTTGTCTTCAGCCCACGTGTCCTCCAATGGAAACGCTTGGTGTGAAGGTGGGGACTGTTCTTAGATGTACGGGACATTCCCCTTTTCCTTGCCTCCTCTTTCTCCACGCACACGGCTGCACGTTCCTTCATTCTCATCCTGTCAGCAACCCTCCTGCAAATTCATTTTTACCTCAGCTTCTGTCATACATTCACAGAAAAGTTTGAACTTATATTACCACTGAACTCTGGGGAAAGCTCTATCAGATGTACAGCGTGCAATACCTGGACTCTTTTTATCTTGCAGTTTCGGCAGATGTCCCAAAGGCTGAGAACAAGTAGGTGTCACCTCCTAAGATGGTACAGTAGGTGTCATGTCCTAAAGCCGAGAGCATGGAGTTAGTGGAAACAGTTCTGAGGGTATCACTATCACCATCTAAGAGTGGGTTTCGGTGGGAGGGGTTGAGGGTGAGGAATATTTAATCCCACGGTTGGCGGGGTTGGGGGGAGTGCTCCCCGCTTACCTCAAGCAGTGTGACTTGGAGGTCATGAGGACCACTTGGAGAGCTGAACTTCATGTCCCCTAGAGTTTGGGAAGCAGAGGGACTTTTGAATTCCACCCATTAAGCTTAAAGTCTAGAGTCTGTCTTTCCTGGGAGCAGCACGATGAGACCAGGCTGCGCTGGCAGCAGTCTGCATCTGCCTAGAGGATAATGCAGACCGGAGAACAGTTAGTGATCCGCAGAAACGAGGCAGCCTGGGGTCATCTTACGGAGGATCCCACTTAAGAAGACTGCCTGGGAGGTGAGGAAGCCTCCACAGAGGAAACTCAGAGACCTCAGGAAGAGTCAGAGAGAGCCAACGGAGGACAGACAAGGCCCACATGTCTCAACAGGGGGATTCCAAGAATTCACCAAGATGCCCTATGGAAACAGCCAGCAGCTGCACGTCCATTTGTCCTAAACCTAATAGGACTTCCACTTCTTTCTGCCCCTCTCAGCCTGCTGCAGTGGGAAGGAGGTGGTGGGAAGAGTGAGGAACGGGGAAGAAGCCGCCACACTGTCTTCCACTCTGCAGGCTTCCAGCCAGCAGCACCCAAACTGTGGTAGCTTTCAATTGGACATTTCAGAATCCCACCAGATGGGAATTTTCAATTATTAAAACGAGACTGGTTTTGTGACCAAAAGGGCCAAAAATGTTGTGAAACCTGCTTGTCAAGATTTCATATGCAAATAGGAATGAAGGAAAGAGTAGTTTGAAGGAATAAGGGGGGAATAAAGTATTTTTCTGCTTACCCTTAACAGCGACAGATAGTACAGTTAAATATAGCTACTAGCAGGTAATATACATAGAGCAATTAAAAATAATATTTAGGCACAAGTCTACAGTACTTCTGCTGTTAGAGGTCAATTCTATTCACTTGTCTACCAGCTCACTGGCTCAGCCTATGCATATTGAGGGCTGTGGGTGCTGTTTAATATTTAGGACATCATGTTTTACTAAACTCTATCTCTAAGCAACAGGGTTGCTCTTGGTGTGGTTTACCATGCAGAGTCTGGGACCAAAACCAAAGAGAGCAACCTGCCGTTTCCCACCTCACACTTGCTTCATGGCAAACTCCAGGCTCGCTTCGTAGTGAGGTCACTTACACTGCACGACTTCACGTGTCATTTCTCTCTTGTTCTCCTTCCTTCCCTATCTTTCTCTGTCTGCATGCTCGAATTTATGTGGGTACAGTGTGTGTATGATGCAACTCCACTTTGATTCCATATATTTTTATTTATTATGATTACATAGGTAATCCCTCATTTACTGTGAGAAGCATTAGAAAATACAAACAAATACACAAGAAGATAGCTCTCGGAACCCCAACCCCCCCATACTTCCACCCGTAGCTAGTAGGTACGTACATATCTTTAATCAATTAGTTGGCCTTTACCACGATTTCTAGATAAGTCAGTTTTAGACATCATCAGGTTTCTGGTGAAAAGGATGAGAATTCGGTTTGCTCGCCCACGTCACCTGCCCTTCGTGTCCTTTCAGTACCTCACATCACTCTTTTTGTTTCTCTGTGGGTTAACTTTGTGCCTTTAAGTAACTTCCATTTTTAACATTGTCTGTCAGCTATTGACATCAGCTTCGTTATCTGTAATTTTACTTGTACGTTGTCAAAGTTGACAACATTCCCGTGACGTCAATAGCGGCTACACTTTCCATACCTTTTCCTTTTCAGGACCTCTGCATTCTCTCCAGTCTGAGAATATTAATTTTGCACACCTTAGAGTACTTGTTGAATTAGCTCTGTTAGTTCTACTTTTGAACTTCCGCATTTCTCATCATGTTTCATTCAGGGACTGATTGATTGATTGATTGATTAGTTAACTGATTGATTTAGGTTTTGGCTGCTTTGTCATCTGCCTGTTGAATGCTAGTTTGTTTACCAGAGCCTACTTCAAGTGATAGGTAGGATACCTGTAACTTATCAGAAGATGCTCTTACCACTATGCTATATTCTACACATGGTGCTTTGAGCTCCAATGTAGTGGATGCCTCTGGTGCAGGTCCTATAGAATCGGGAACATGCTGAGAATAGGGCTTGGCCTGGGACTATCTTGAATGCAGGAGCTAGCAATCAAGAAATACAGTTGGTGACGGTATAACAGTAGGCACAGATCACCACACTGGGACCCATCTCAGAAAATATCATACACTGTCCCCGTTCCAGTAGGACTCGTCACCATCAGATGGCATGTCTGGAACAGGTCATTTATTAAATATTTATTGAGCACATAGTTTATGACAGATGCTGTCTTAGTCTATTCAGGCTGCTAGAACAAAATACTATAGACTGGGTAGCTTATAAACAACAGAAATTTATTTGTCACAGTTCTGGAGGCTAGGAAGCTTCATGATCTACCTGCTGGCAGATTCCGCCCATGTCTGGTGAGGGTTCTCTTCCTAGTTTACAGACGGCTGTCCTTTCGTTGTGTCCTCACGAGATGGAAGGGGAAAGGGAGTTCTCTGGTGTGTCTTTTATGAGGGCACTAATCCTATTCATGAGGGGCTCACTCTCATGACCTTATCGTCTCCCAAAGGCCCCTATTCCCCATACCATCACATTGGGGGTTAGGTTTCAATATATGAATTTGGGGGGACATAAACATTCAGTCTGTAGCAGCCACTGTGCTAATCTGTGGGGTTACAAAGGCAGATAAGATACACTTTGCACAAGAAGCTTGTCAGGTTGTGGGAGAGCAAGACATGGACACACTGCAGTTCAGTGTGGTAAGTGCCACCAAGAAGGTAAGCACAGGTCCCTCTGGGGTCCAGATTGGGAAGAATATAGTCCGACACTGAGGAGGGGTTCAAGCCCCTGGAGTGGATAATCCCAGAACTGAGTCTTGAAGATGCCTGGAGCTAGGTAAGAGAGGGTGGCAACTGGGGATGGAAATGTGAGCATTCTAGTCAAAGGTAAGGAGGCACAAGAGAACACAGCAAGACCAGGTGTCTGAAAGGAGAGGCTATGACATAGAGGAGAGGACTCCACTCCAGGGAAATGAAGTTCGAAAGTGATATGTTCCCAGGGCTCTAGTCTCCATCACTGCCTGACAAACCGCCCAAAAGAGTGGCTTACAACAATAACCATCATGCATTTTGCTCACGAGTCTGGAGTTTTATCAGAGTTTATCAGAGTTTATCATGACCTTATCGTCTCCCAAAGGCCCCTATTCCCCATACCATCACATTGGGGGTTAGGTTTCAATATATGAATTTGGGGGGACATAAACATTCAGTCTGTAGCAGCCACTGTGCTAATCTGTGGGGTTACAAAGGCAGATAAGATACACTTTGCACAAGAAGCTTGTCAGGTTGTGGGAGAGCAAGACATGGACACACTGCAGTTCAGTGTGGTAAGTGCCACCAAGAAGGTAAGCATTAGAAAAGGCTCATCTCTCTTCTACAAGGGATCAGCCAGTTGGCTTGACTGAGGGCAAGAGGAGCTGCTCCAAGAACACAGGACTCCCTTATACAGCTGCCAGTCTGTGCTGGTGGTCGGCTGGGAGTCTGGCCAGTGCTGAGAGCCAGGAACCTCGGCTCCTTTCCAGGTGGGCCTCCCCACAGGTCTGCCTCCTCACACAGTGGTTGCATGCCCAGGGTGAGCACCTCAAGACAGAGCCAAGTGAGGGCTGCACGGCCTTTGATGACCTTGCCTCCAAAATCACTTAGCATCACTTCTGCCTTATTTTATTGGTCAAGACAGTCACAAAGGCCACTCAGTTTCAAGGGGAGGAGATCTAGACCTATCTATCTCTTGATGGTCGAGGGGCAAGTTTCAAAAAGAGTATGTGGAACTAGCTAATTTTAGAAATTCAATCTCCCACATGCAGCAAATGTGTGGAGGACAGAGTTTAGAGGGTTGAGACTTGAGGAAGGATAATCTATTAGGATCCTTATTCACATGAGAAAGAGCAGAATGGAGAGATGTATTCCTGAATCTCTAGGCTCTGAGAGCCAGAAAGAAAGGCTCAATAATGAGCAAGCAGCAGCAGCCTTTGAGAGGCACAGTCTGTGTGGGCTGGCACACAGTGCCCTGGCCTCGGTGCCAGGCTCTGCTGAGGAGAGTCTGCTGGCCTGGAGCTGGGAATTGTTTGTATCTGCTGTCTCCACATTAGTCGGGTCCATGGTTTTGGCAGTCCTGGGGATGCTTGGGGTACCATTCACAAAGGCCTACTGTTGTCACTGATTGACAGTGACACAAGGAGACTCCCAGCACTGTGCTGCCCATGAAAAAAAGGTCTTCCCCAGAGGATTCTGCTGAGGAGGATATTTTGCCCAGGAGAATAAGGTCTGATCCACTTTCAAAACATGGGAACTATTGATGGTGGCCTGTGCAGGAAGGAGGTAGACAACCCTGACCTCCAAATACCTGGTACGCATTCAGTTGAGGACCAAGAACATTCAGGATAACATTCAAGAATGTTCAAGAATATTTAAGATTCTTTTCAAGAGAAGAATTCACCTTCAAACTGACCTTCAAATTGACCTACAATGGTCAGAAATTGAGAGGTAAAATATAACATTGTTAAGCTTGATTGTGAAAGATGAAAATAATTATCGGGAGATCTACTGTCACCTCCTTCTCATCAATGATCATATATGTGCCTCCTGCTCATTGAGCAGCACAATCTTCCTTTCCGCCGACCTCAGAATATGCCTGTGCTCTCCTCTCTCTCATACTCTCACCAGCAATGTGTGGGGAGTCCATCCTAGGCTCAGATCCCCTTAGCTCGGATCCCATTATCTTGGTGCTAACCTCACCTGGCCAGGCAGCAGAATTCCACCATCTCTGAAACCTTGGGAAGTGCGTGAGGACATCTGAGACATGCTCACAAATGGAAATTCTACCTAGCGCCAGTGTTGAAGTTAGCAGGCAAGGTTGTCACGCATGTTTTCCTGATGTCCGCAAGATTGAGTCTTCAAAAAATCAAGAGCCCCTTGCCATGACACACCCCGTTTGAAGTGATCTGTTTGAAGAAGCGCATGACTGTGCTTTACAGTCCTTGCTGTTTGAACACTCTTACTGTGTTGTTCCCACAATCTCTCTAAGCTTCAATTTTGTTGTTTGTAATACAAAAGCATGGGCTCAGATGACATCCAAGGTCCCTTCTAGCTCAGATGTTTTATGAATGTGCTTTCACACCTTTCCAGAGAAAAGAAGTACAGTTTTTAAGAGCAAAAACTGGACAAAGTCATCGGATGAATCCAGTTTCTTATCTTTCTTCTCTTCAGTGATGTTTTCCTTCCTTCCTTGAGCACTGACTGCACCACCTCAAATTTGCAATTTACAAGTCCTATTTTCCAGCCACAATTGATTATTCTTCCAATTCATTTACTTAATCTTCAATATTACCTACACGTCCCAATTCATAGATCCCGCGGATTCTTTCTTTCGTCAATTCCTCTTTGCTTTCTCCTTTATCTAATTAATATTCCATAGTTTATCTTTATAACTACAATAGAAGGTATTTAATCCAATGTCTTAAGTTAAAGTTGGGTGTTCTAAAAAAACGATACATACACTTTTGAACATGTTATTTTAGCTTCCAACATCAAAATGAGTGTTAATTCACCAATCTTTTGAGTTTGGCCTATGGTATTCCTTTGAGAATGGGTTGGCTAATTGAAATTCTACAATGTTTGAATTTCCAGTTTGGTTTTCTTTAAAACAGAGTGAATACCAAATGACACTTGAGAAGCAATCTGAGTGCAATTATGTTCTCACAACAACATGTAAGCCTGGAGTGAACAGCTGCTGGAACACTTGTAAGCTCCAAACAAATGAAGGTGCCTCTTGTCACACAGACGAGGACAGTGGAGAGCACTGTCACTGGTGCTCGCCATCCGGTGGGCGGCCCCACCCATATGGTCACTCAGACCATCATGCTCCCTGAAGGCTACTGCACAATGCTTCTTCCCTCCTCCAAATCCTCACCGCTTGGCCTTCTCCGGATGTCCCTTGTCTGATGGCCTTGTCTCTGTCACTGGAATGACCTTAGAACCGGACAACACCATGAGAGATTCAACTGGATGTTAGACATCTGTTTAAGAGTTGTGACAGTAGCAGGACAACAAATGTGAAAAGGATCCCAGATAGAATGAGCCACAACAGGTCTTTGCAGCATCTACTGTGAGGATGAAGACCATTCTCAGCAATCAGATGTCGACACTCCAGAAAATGTGGACATCACCGAAGGGACACATAGTTACTGGAGGGCCCCAGAAGCACCTGTGGAGGGACTTCAATCACATCAACTTAGAACTCAGTCTCCTCAGAAAGGAAAAGAGGAAGCTCCAGACTGACAAATGATGGGGAAATAGAAAAGAACTGGCTGCCGTTCGCACTATCTGTAGTCGTGTATAGAACATGATCAAGGGCATTACACTGGCTTCCATTACAAAATGAGATCTGTGTTTGCTCACTTCCCCATCAATGTCGTTATTCAGGAGGTTGGTTCTCTTGTTGAAATCTGAAATTTCTTTGGTGATAAATACATCCGCAGTGCTCAGATGATGTCAGGTGTCGCTTGTTCAGTATCTCAGACCCAGAAAGATGAGTTAGTTCTTGAAGGAAACGACATTAAACTTGTATCAAATTCAGCTGCTTTAATTCAACAAGCCACAACAGTTAAAAACAAGAATGTCAGAAAATTTGGAGGTGGCATCTATGTTTCTGAAAAAGAAACATTTCAGCAGGCCAATGAAGAAGGTCTAAGTTGCCCAGCTACAGAAATGCCAAGATGTCAGGTGATTCCTCAGACTTATTTGTGATATTTTAAAAGTACAATAAAAGTCGAATATTGATTTGGACGGGAGGCGGGGGAGACTGGGCCACTACACAGAGTAGGTGCATCTAATCAACTGGAAGCAACTACAGGCCTCCTTGAGGAGTGAAACTGCAACGAGGTCCCTGGAATCCAGGACCAAGAGCTGGGGAGCACCTGCTGGAAGGGGACAGTATTCAGCCACAGGCAGCACTCACACCAGCCTGCCTTGGGCAGGAACCCAGTCAATGTTTGGGCTGGGACCTCTATGACCATAAAAAACTCTCCCAACTGAAGGCAAACCTAGAAACCCCTTAGAAAAGTCATGTCAACACTATTGGGATGATAATGCTTTCTTTTATAGATAAATATTTCTTACTCCCAGGAAGATTTTGAATCAAATATGGAAATGTTTAAGAGAATCAAGCTATAGTATTAAGAAAATTTGTACATAGTGGGTAGTTGATATATTTGTGATACAAGAATTTGGCCCGTTAATTTGAAATGTATTATTGAAGTTAGACTATGGAATTTAGGTTATAATCTTAGTAAATGCATTAACAACATCGGAGCATTTAAGAGAGCCTAAGACTCACCATAGTTATAAGTTTAATTTATGAGATTTCCAAGGATTACTTAAGTACTTGGAAAGGTTTATTTGTTAATTAGATAACTAAAGTACTTAAAGAATTAATAGACTTATAAATGCAATTTAAAATACTTAAAGAGATTATTTAATTCCATTTAAAAATGAAACTAGACATTAATCAAAGTAATTAAAAGGAATTGCTAAATGCTGGGTTAATAAGTAGAATAGAAGATTGGTAAGCTGAATTTAAAAACTTAAGGAAGTACCAGGGATTGGTATCTGTATTTTTTTAACTCAAGTAACCACCTTTTTAGATAATCTTTTCTATATTTAAAAGCCACCCTTGAGGACCCAAAAATCCCCCATTGGCAGCCTCATACTTCTTAGGGAGATAGAGCCTTCAGACAGGCACCCCATGACCATCTGAGTACCAAACCTACTGTATGCACCATTCCTTCTTTCTTTCACATAGCAACAGGGTTTTTCTCCTTCCATCATTGTCCAGTCCCCCTCCTTCTGTCTGTCCCTTTTCCCACACCATCGGCTTTGTACTAGCATGTAAACAAGCTGGCACAGGGGACCAGCATCTAAACACCGGTTGAGTGAAGAGTTACACATATGTATGAATGGGCAGGGTATCCAAGGTGTTTTGGGGAA
>NW_006442124.1:3740930-3771616 GCF_000325575.1 Pteropus alecto | reverse complement strand
TTTGTAAGATGAAAAGTTTTGGAGTTGGATGGTGGTGATGGTTGCCCAACAGTGTCAATGTACTGAATGTCACCGAACTGTACAATTAAAAGTGATCAAGATGATATTTTTTATTATGTGTACTTTGCCATAACTAAGAAAAATTGTGGCACAGTTTTTCATGGCACAAAAATTTTGCCACAATTAAAAACTGTTAACCACAGACCACATGTGGTATCCACTTTGAGGGATTTTCCAGAAGCTCTGTAGTAGATTATTTAGATAGTCAAGAAATAACAACTCTACTGAATGAGACCCTGGCTCATTTTCAGATGACATGTGGTCTTAATCAGGGATGGAGTCACGAGAGCCAGAGCGTCTGTCGCCTCCAAGGCCTGCTTGTGCAAACTCAGGGCAATTCGAGATTCCACTGGAACCTAGAATACACTCTTTATAGCAAATGTTTCATTATGCCAAGATTTCCTTTTTAGTGTTTTAATGTGGGATTAGTTTAACTTTAATGTAATTAGAAAAAGATGTTTTCTTCTTATTTTATAAGATCTCTATTTTTTTTTTTAAATTCAAATCAACAAATATTTGTTAAGTATCTACTAAGTACAGAACTTTAAGAAAAGTTTTTAGGTTGAGTCATACGAAATTACCAATATTGAACCATATTTGACCTGAAAAAAAAAATAAAGGCAATTTCAATCTAGAATTGTTGATAGTCTGATGGGAGAGAAAAAATATACATGGACACCAGAGAAGTGGGCCAGCTAAGATCAAGTACAGCCCAGGTGCCCGATCAATGCCTTAGGTCTTCCGGAGAAGGCGTGGGGCTATCAAAGAGGATATGGGCTCCATGGAGCGTCCAGGACGGTAGGGCTTCATGGGCAGAGGAACTTGCTCCTGTCACAAAAATGGCTGCAGAAGGGGGTGAGCAAACAGAGAAGCCCGGCTGAGCCTGTTTGTGAAACGGCGAGAACAGTTTTGATGAGAAGACTCCGAGGAAACCGAGGTTCAAAGAGGAACTGAGCATGTGAGGAGCCCAGCGTCTAGACTTCATGTCTCTCCCTGGTGGACAGGATCGAGCCCATGAGCCTTCCTAGCGGTTAAGTGATGAGATGAAAGCAGAGGTTTAGGAAGGATGGATGGGCGAGGGTGGGAAGAAATTACATGCAGGCAGTGCAGTTAAAAGCTACTATTTAGTTATATTGCTTTATATGTTTTGCTCTGTTTTTGAATATATGTTAATAATTGAGATTAGCTTATTTCTCATTTCTCGTTTTATCCAAATCTTGTTTGGGCATTAAAGGTAAACCAATCTTATTTAAAAAAAAAAAAAGTTACTATTTAGTAAAGCAGAATGCAATAAAAAAAGAGACTAAATTCTTGGTGGTTGAGAATAGGAAATTATGTACTGGGGATAGGGAAGGACCTTGTGAAGGAAGAAGGTGGTGTGGCGTTGGAGTGAAGTGTGGGGGTGCTAAAGGAGAAGGCAGGAGCAAGTGAGGTAGGTGAGGAGAGTGATAGTGTGCAGATGGAAGTAGGGCTGGTTTGATTAAATGCCAAAAAGACAGAACTTAATTTAGGATTTTGAAAGGAAAGAAAGTGATACATGAACCACATCCAGCCAAGCAAAGCATTCTTTTTCAAGGGCAACATAAGGGCATTTTCAGATCCAAAAGGACTCAAAGCATACAGTTCTTTTCTCTCAGGTTGATTCATTCAGTGCTATTAAGCAAATATTTATTGAGTACCTATTATGCTGCAAACACTGGTTTATTTGGGTTACACCAGTTAAAACAAATATCCTAATGTTTGCAGAAAATAATTCTAGCTCTGTGTGTGTGTGTGTGTGTGTGTACAGATAGTAAATAATAACAATAATAAATAAGCAAATTATCCAGTATGTTAGCAATCGATAAGTATTATGGGGGAAAATCCAAAACAGAATAAGGGGGATCAGCGTGGTCAGGGTAGGTTTTACTGAGACATTTCTGAAGAAATTTTGATGATCTAAATTATGAATTCAGTATTCTACAACATCTGTTCTGCTGTTAATTGGCTTCCTTACATTTTTTAATTTGGCAAACATGTTTTTAATAGGTATTTTTGATGAAAATATTGACTAAAGATAAAATTAATTTCTAATATCACCAGGAAACCAAGCAAAGTTAGCAGCAGAAATCTTTCTCCTAAATATTTTTCTACCAATACAACCAATTGAGCATTGATTTTTATTGTTTTGTTCCATGTACCTTAAAATATATGATTTTTTCTATGTAGTTTTCATTCAGATAATTCATACCTACTGTAGAAAAACTGGCAAATAAAAAGTGTGAAGAAAAAAATACAAATGTCTCCAATTCTTCAAAATGATTTCTAGATAGTTTTGTAACCTGCATCACTATCCCCACTTGAATTGAAAGAAAGAAAGAAAGAAAGAAAGAAGGGAAGAAAGAGAAAAAAAGAAACAACCCTTAAAGATTTACTACTAAGAGTCAAAGGCTCCCCCACAGTGTGGGTAGACTTTTCCCAAAGGTGCAAAAGCACTTTTATCAAAGATATCATCTCTAAGCCTCCAACACCTAATGATACTACTGTGGTGAATTAACCTGATTTGGATGCTATTTCGACATCTATGTTCTAGTTGGGCAAATATTCTCGTTGGTTCCATTACTTCCACGCCATGCCTTGTGTTATTATTCTCTGCTAATGACGGCTCTGGAAAGGAACTGCTTGTCGTTAGAGAAATGCATTCTGCTAGCATCTGAATCCCATCTGCGACTAGATGGAGTTCTAGGTTGAAATCTTTTCAATACTGTGTCTCTACGGTTCAATAGGCCTATGTGGTTGGCAGACTGGGATCACTAGGCTTCATTTAGATAATAATTTAGCATATGAATCTATTTTTTCCCTTTGCATTAAGATCATTTAAAAGCTGTACAAAGTTCTAAGCATTTTACATTAGTATGCAAAGCAGCCAACCTTCTCTAAATATATAATCTCTAACAACTGCAATATCAGCCTTAAATAGCTATGCAAAATGTGCAGCTCTGCACCAGGTCATTAAGGCACCGAGGTTTGGGAACCTGGTGGAGGTCACATGGCTGATGACCGGCAGAGCCCAGGCTTGGACCAGGGCAACACCAAATTTAACGGGTTTGATCACCATGAAGGTTGGACTAATGCCTCTTTGGACTTCAGGTTCCCCTGGCCATGACCTGTTCTTGCCCTCACCCACCAGCAGGAGCTCGAGGACAAGGATCTAGGCCTCTGGTTTCTGACTTTGAAGAACCTGATCCCCAAGCCCAAGAGCTGGCCAAATGCCCACCCCTAACCCTCCCGGGGAAGAGGTCACACATTTTAAAAACTGTCAAAGTGAGCTTTTGTACCAGCTGTCGTTGGGCTCATCCATCTCTAGCAATAACTTACTGTCAAGTAACAGAATCCTTCAAAGATGGAGCACAATGAGTGCTTCCAGTTAGCTTGTATGACTGGTAGCTGAGACATGAGAAATCCAAATGGAAGTTAAGGCAGATGAGGACTATTAAAGGTAAAGACCATTCTAGCGTTCAGGATCAGATATTTCTCTCTACGACCCAAAGAAAGAACATGCTATAGAAAGTATATGTTGTCAGTAAGGTGAGAATGTGCACAGGGCGGTGGGACAGGTGATTCTCCAAAAGTTCCAAGTAGACTAGACTAGTAGCCCTGGTGCAGGCCCAACAGCCTGCATCGTAATCTGCAGAGAGCATGTTAAAACTGTAAGTGACTGCCTCCTGCCCCCCCGCAAATGGGAATCCAAGTGGTCGAGAAACTGCATGGAGGAGCATTTGCTCACAGCTGGGACTGCAACATCTCTAGGTCTGTGAGAGAATTGTATTTAGAACAGCAATGGCCAGCTTCCTCACAGCACTGGGGGACACTAGCTGTTAAGGAGAGGGTGTTAAGAACTGAATGTTTGCACCCCCCCTCCAAATTCATATATGGAAACCTAATGCCCAAGGTGATGTTATGAGTAGGTGGGGCCTTTGGGGGATGATAAGGTCATGAGGGCAGAGCCCTCACAAATGGGACTAGTGCTCTGATAACAGGCCAGACAGCTAGCTGGCTTTTTCCACTATGTGGGGACACAGGAAGTTGGACACTGCAGCCAGGAAGACAGTTCTCACTAGAACCTGACTGCTGCCCTGACCTTGGACTTTCAGCTTCCACAACTGTGAGAAATAAATGTTGTTCCTAAGCCACCCACGTTACGGTATTTTGTTAATGAAGCCTGAGCTAAGACAGGGGCAAAGGTTTTCTGGACATCGGTTGCCTTACTCAACTTTTGCCCAGTACTCAGTGGCCACTGTGTTACCAGCTCAGGCTGAGGAGTTTAAGGCTTTCCTCACGTGACACACGGAGGGTATTCAACCCCACCCTTCCCAAGGAGAACAAGATGTTTCCCTCTCCAGGGAGGATTATATTTAGGGCGATGGGGTGAATTTGTCAACTACCGGAGGTAGGCCAGCAAAGTAAGTGCTGAATAATAC
This sequence comes from Pteropus alecto, assembly GCF_000325575.1. Lineage (NCBI taxonomy): Eukaryota > Metazoa > Chordata > Mammalia > Chiroptera > Pteropodidae > Pteropus > Pteropus alecto. The sequence goes on along the minus strand of NW_006442124.1, from coordinate 3,767,096 downwards.
CCAATACGGCTTCTGATGGATATTCAAAATGAGTTTGTCGGAGCTGCATCTCTTCAATTGCCTGAAGAGTCTAATTTCTAAAAGCAGGGGTGGGTTGGCTCTAAGTGCTAGGTAAGAACCCCACGGAGGGGCTGATGGAGCTGGAGCTTTGCAGTGGGGTGCCCGAGGAAGCCTGTGGAGAACGAGGCACTGAGTTCCAAAAAATAAGGAAAAAGGTCGGGTAGATTACGTGCCACACAGACATGTATGCCTGTGGTGTTTTACTTCACACAAAGTTCATCAAGTGCTCTACCTCAGCTGATCCTCACTCAACCCTGGGAATTAAGTAGATGGAGACCAGCCCCACCTACTCGAGAGCAAACACATTCAGAGAATGTGTTTGCCTAAAGTCACAGGGCTAGTGACATCTTGGTACTTCCACCATGCTTGGCTTTGGGCAGGAGCTCTAATGTCTGGATGATGGACATCGCTTCACAGGACAGCAGCTGGCATCCTGGCAAGGTGTTAGCACTGAAATGATTCTATTAATTACACCAACAACAAATAAAGCTAACACTGGATTGTAGTGAGAAAATGGCCAAAACTCAACTCGTATTTATTGAAAACTAGTATTTTAAAAGAATACGTTCAAGCTTTTCTATCCTCTCAGTTCTTAACTTTGGTCTTAAGAAATTATTTAGGCATTCTGGTACCGAGCAGTAGCAATGGCAGAAAATTAAGTTATAAACCAGTTAGCACATAGAAACGAAAGACAAAACTATACTAGTACCAAAAATGCTTGTTTAGAAATGTGATTGTTTCAGTCGATATAAAGATTCTAATTTTAAGATTTTAATTTGTGATGCACTTGGGGAGAAAAGATGGACACATATAGCTCTTAGAAACATGATTTAGTGGCATTGGGCATAAGCCTTGTGCAAAGGGCTGGGTAGCTCTACACTAATTCAGCGGCGCTGTTTATGAAAAACGAAGGCACATTTAGTGCAAATAAATGAGCAGTCGCACAACTGAAAAATGACTGACTTTTAATACCCTTTGCTGTCTGTGCAAAGAGGCAAGGGACCAGCAAAACAAGATTTGTCCGGGAAATCTCAGGACAAGCAGGAAGGTGATGACAGAAGTGCCATCTGGACACTGCACGGGCAGTCCACACTCCAAACCACGTGCGGACCCTTGCCTTGACACCTTTCTGCTTCCACTCTTTCAATAGGCTCATCCTGGGACTATCAATCCACCCTCCACTGGTCCATCTAGGTCAGGACACCCTTGGGTACTGGATCCTTCATAAATAGTGATTCCAACCTACCCTAGCCAGCTGGAGGACTCTCTCACGGCAGTTTGGGACAAGAGTGAAAATAACTGTCAATTATGACTATAAGCCTCAAAGGAGTTCCTGAAGCCAAAATATGTATCTGTCTTCTGCTTCTTCCTGAATTGGTATCGTAAATCAAAGTCTATCTGCTGCCCAGGAGGTCACTATCTAGAGGGATTGGAGCTTAAGGTCCAAATGGAATACGCAACAGTGAGACCTGATGAGTCAGGAGGAACTGTTCCTTCCATGGGGAAGCTATAGAAGTGATGTGTTCAGTCCAAGGTAGTGATCCATCTCATTCACCTGGATGTCTATTCTTCTAGAACTGGGTGCCTCCAATGTCAGGTGCCAGACATCAAACATTGACTTTATTATCAAACTTCTAATTTATATCAAAGGCAACAAAAAGATATTAACTCATCGGAAACGGGAACGTCAGATACAGTGCAAACGCTCAAAAAGTACCTTATTTCTCCTGGAAGCCTCCCCAGGCCGGGGTTGGTAGGGTATGGCCATCTCTGGATTTGCAACCCTGTGCTACCCTGTACTAGCCACGTGCCCTTATGCATTAACTTCGTGCCTCGTTTTCTCCATCTGTGTAATGGAGATGATAGCAGCACCCACCACCTCCGGCGGGGTCCTGGTGAGGAATAAACGAAGATACCGTGTCTGGCACAGAGGGAGCCTTCAATCACATTAGCTATAATTAGCACACGAGGGAACAAACCCTGTGTTATATGAACGACTGTGTCCCCAGTGCCTGGCACATTACGACTATTAGGCAAACATTTCCTGATTGAGCAAATGAAAGTCAGACCTGAGTGAAGAGGGGAAAGCTAGAGGTGAGAAGTCTAGCTGACAACAGTTTGGTAAAATATTAACAAAGGGTAAAAAGTTGGGACCAAGCTTGCGATTCTGGTTTCTCTTGGAGTTTCACTAATTAAAATTTATTATTTCAAGATACAAACATGTAGTGGCAGAAAAAGCAAACACACAAGTAATAAATGTGTTAAACTCTTCTCTCAAACCGTTTCTCTTTAGGCACTGAGTGTTCATTCAGTAAATGCTGCAGGCATTGCTCTCCCAGACTCCGGAGTTTTCCCAAAGATAAATGCACACATCATCTTGTCATAATACTTTTTTTTATTACAATATCCAAAAAACTGAGTATGCAAGTTTAGGAGGTGTCAAGACCTCTTCTTCAACTGTAGGAATGTGCCATCTCAAGACTGCATATTTAAACTATAAAGAAGTTCAAATGTAAAGAAAAAAGAAAACGCAATTTCTTCATAAACATTCTGTGTCTCCTACTACCAATCACATATTCTTTTGTAAACCCTGAAAAACTTCCCTGTAAAGCAAAGAGTGTTGTTGCTCTTTGATAAGATGTAGGTATCTTCTAAGACTATTCATAGGGATTGTGTGTGTGTGTGTGTGTGTGTGTGTGTGAAGTGTTGGTAGCTCCCCTTCCCCAAAGATCAGCTGTTTTCCTTAATCATCTGTATTAGTGTCAACAAATGGCTACAGATACAATTACTTTGAGAATTAAATACATAATTGTAAAATTTAAACAAGCCAAAGGGCAAGAGGAGAAAGCACTAGGTGGATGGCACATTTGGGGGTAAATTACCAAAACATCTTTCTGAGTCACCGGTCCCTCTTGCAGACTGGCCTTCAAGGAAATTCTTTCTTTATTGCAAGTACAGCCCCAAAGGCACTGGACAGCTTCCTCACTACTATCCCACCTGGTGGTTCTAGTATTGCTACCAGCAAATGCGTTCACTCCCCGGAGAGTCTGGGAGCCAGGTAAGGGCAAAGGACACAAAGAGGGCTGCTGGGACTGAGGACCTTCGCCTGTGCTGCTTGGTATGCGAGAACCCAGAGCTCTCCTGAGACGCAGGTCACTTCGTCGATGGCGGCTTTGGTGCGTTCCAACCGTGCCCGATGCCGTCTTACTGAGGGGTGCTGATGGCGTGAACAAGTTGACCAGAGTAAGGCTGTTTCCAATGGAGAAGGAATAAAGTGAATAAACTCGCCCCTCTTCCCCCTCCCGTTCTCTAAAATTGGCCAGGAGCCGGGTGGCCTTGAACGTGGAGTGAGGGATGGTAAAGGGGAGGAAGATGGAAACAAACAACGTGGACAGTAAGATCAACCAGGTTAAGGAAGCCAATAGGGGATGAGGCTCTGGACAGAGCAGGCCCCCGGCGGCAGAGCCCGTGACCGACCACGTCTTCTTGGGGTCATCCGCTCGGCTCTGGGGAAGTGAATGTGGCACCACGGCCTGGAGGTGGCAGGGGCCGCAGGGAGGGCATCATTGAAGCGCTCGGACGAGGTAGAGCTTCTCCCCGTGCTCGCTGGTGAAGATGGGGGCCTTTTTGTAGTGCTCCACCAACTCGTCCATGGTGTGGAACCGCCGCTGCCCGATGCAGTAGACATTGTCCACAAGCTGCACCTTGAAATGTTTGTTCTTCCCTGATGCTTTGAGAGACACGGAGAAGTCACTGGGCTGGGGAGGAAAAGAACACACGTTACAACTGGATCACAGACAAGAGACTTGGGAGGCTCTGCAGCCACCGGCAGAGGAGCCAGATTAAGGGCAGAAATACTTTACTCCATGAGCCTGAACTGCACGACCCCTGACGATCTGGGGAATTACTGCCTGAATCTCCCACTTATCCAAATCCAAACCGCCATACGGCTCAAACAGCGAAGGCTCTGTTTTAATATCTGATTAGAGATATTAAAAAAAAAAACGGCATCTGATGTTCAGCATGACCTAGAGGCAGTCCAAGGCTCTGATGTCCTGAATCAAAAGAAAAATTCAATTTTGTTTACGTAGTTTTGGTACTGACTGTATTTTAGTGATTTGAAAATTGGCGATAAGAGAATCGTGATGGAATATATGACACCAGCGTTAACCTGGATGTTGAAGAAATTTGGATTTATCGTTGCCCAAGCTATTTTTGATACACTGAGAATATTTTAAAAATGGGTTTGTTTGTATATGGGCAGTGGCTAGAAACTTCACTTCCCCTGACTTCTACCACCACTACTAGACATTCAGTTATCAAATTTTTTCTAATTCTAAGCTATAAAAAAAAAAAAAAATACAAGTATGGCTCATAATATCCCAGAGGAGGCTGGATGATGGTTCAAGCAAAGATTTTATTGAGAAATCTTTAAATTTGTGATTATGTCAGTATTTTACCTATATTTGAATATATTTTAGAAAGACATAATTTTTTTATTAAAATTGGTCTTTTATCTCATTTATTGAAACATTATGCAGGGAAGACACTGAGAAATGCTCTTTGGGGAATAAAAGTATTGATTAATTTAACAATGATTATTGAACATGAACTACATGCCAGACAGGCCATGCCCTGCCTATGTGTACATGCATGTCTGCAATGCCTACTACGTATGTTCTATATGTACCACAGAAATAACAGATAAATAAAAATAAAAAGGTCGATATATATTTAGTTGGAGAGAATACTGAGGAAGGGCAGACTAATCTAAATGTGAATGAGGGGGCGTCGCTAGGAGAGCACAGGGAAGGGGGGACATCCAGAGGAGAGAGGAAAGGTTCTGCCTGTTTTGAGGCACTATGCGGATGGCGTGGCTGGTGGGGGTGCGGAGGGACGCTGGCCTCCCTCAATGGTTTCAGAATAAAACCCAACCGACCACCACGGCCCACCAGGGCCGTGTCTCTTGGCTCCTACCTACAGATCTAATCAATGAGACGAAAGTGTATTCCAACCCCAGTCCCATTTTCACTCCCGTTCATGGTCTTCTTTGAGTGCCCCACGCACCCAACCTCTTTGGGTCCACCATTCCTGAAAGGCTCAGCTTAAAGTGTCAGCACCCTGAGGAAGCCTCTCCATTCCAAACACAATGAGCTCTTCCCCTCCTTGGCTGCTGTAGCACATGTTAACAGATTTCCAGTGGCAGAACCACAGTGTATTCCAGTACCTCTCTGTAATAGATAGATCATTTAAACCTATGTCACGTCCCCTTCATTATACGTCACGCCAGGCAAGTAGGGCCACATCTTTCCTATGGTTCTATTCTGCAGAGCCCTACAGATGGTGGGAGCCTAACACAGTACTTAATGGAATCCCTAAACTCCCTAAATTTCCTGAAAACCAGGGACTTACTGTTGCTAAGGACTTATCAAGCCACCACTCCCCACCCCTGCCCTCTCTGCGTCCCTCCCACTGGGACGTTAACAAGCATCCTGGCCATTGTTTGTTGCACCTGAGTTTATAAACATTGGATTAAAAGTGTGCAATTCTTGTAAAACAAGAGATAACGCTATATAAACCAATGAGGATGACTCGAGGAATGGGTGTCTCAGAAAACCAGCTCTGGGAAGGGCTGCTGGGCTGACCCACTAGACAGCTGTTGGCATAAAAGTATCAAAGACACAGTTGTATTTGTAGTTTGTATCCGTGTATCCCTCTGCCTAAAACAGACCCAATAAGAATGAATCTTTGAGGTGTGCGGGTGGGATGAAACTTCAGGAAGAGACAGGAAGGTTTATCTCCGCTTAGGCTTAGGCAGTATGTTATTTTCAGAATCATGGCTACAGAAGGGGGAGCGGGGAGGGGCGGCAGGGGGTAGGAAGAGGGACACGGATCTTGAAAATTATTTTCCCAACTTGATCACTTACAAATGAACTGTCATGAATCCTGACGTCATAGATGATCGGGTTGACCAGCCCTATCAACATAAGATTCTAAACAGCACAAAACTACATTCTAAGTGATCGTCTGATTACACAATTCTCAAATCCTGACTATTTTCACAGGCCTGAACAACAAGCCAGACACAGGCTGGCCGCCATGTTCTCAGAACGACCCTCCGAGGTGGTTGCCATGGGTTCTGAAAACAGAACATATTGAAACACGCTCTACCTGGCAGGTACCCCACACAGGGGCAAGGCTTGTAGCACCGGCACTGTCGTCATTGTCACAACAGTTATTAGCAGATTAAAGAACCACCCCGGCCAGTCACACCACATTCGTGTCCAACAGTATATATACACAAGTTATGAAAGTGCTCAGCCCTCTCCCGAGGGCTTCTGGTGTTCCTTAAAGCAACTTTTAGTTTCAAGCTTCTATTAAATTTTGTAAGTATATCTACTCCATGCCAGAAGTTTCTGCCTTCTTAGGTCAAGATAAAGGGCAATCTCGCTTTATAGTTTAGCACAAGCCAGGCATGCGTTCGTTTTATAGATACTTAAATCAATTCACAGCTAAAGCAGCACGTTGGTGGAGTATCATGCAAGTGAGTTAGGGTAAGTCTATGACAGACCTAATTTTAATTAAGACAGATAATCAACAGATGACTTTCTGGACAGGGAAATTTGCTTTTAATTTAAGCCCCTTAATTTAACATCATGGTGCATCACGTTTATGTGCTACAGCGATAAGAAGGGTCCAGCGGAGAAGCCTGAAGATGACCTAGACCAGTGGGCCTCACAGTGTGCTCTCAAGACCAGCAGCGTCAGCATCACCTGCAAACCTGTCAGAAAGAGCAAACTGTCAGGCCCCACCCCAGACCCTCAGAATCAGAAACTCTGGGGTGGGACCCAGCCACCTGAGTTTTAATCCCCAGCAATCTGTGGTTGAATGAGCCCTCCAGGGGATTCATACACTGGAGAACAGAAATGAAATTTGGGCCAACCACCAGCAATGTCTTTAAGTGTTCAGAGCCACGAGAAAAAGATATGAATGTGATTTATGGGCTAAGTAGCCCCTTGAAAGGGGGACTTCCATGACCAGCCTCACCCCCAGGCCGCAGATGCCTTTCTGATTCTGGGTCCTGCACCAGACATTCCTGGTGGAGAACAGTCTGATAAAATAGCTGGGACACTGCTGAAGAGAATGTTCTAAGGTCTATTCCCTTCAAATTGAACCAGTCCCCTAGATCTGATGGAGATGGAGCTACTCCAGACCCCAGACAACTCTGCCTCCAGTTTTTGCCTGAATTTCTACACTGAGAAAGAAGATAAAAATAAATACCAGTCCAGCATTCACTCTCCACACAGGTTTTGGTATGAGGCAGTTATTGACCTGGAGACACAGGCCTTTATGAGGCAGTTAGCATGAGCTTTCTACGCTGGGGCACAGAGCGGAAGACTGTCGAGTGTCCCTCATTGGGAGGCCAAGGTGCTACTGTGGTTTCCAAGGTGGAAAGAGTAGTGGGCTTGGGAGCTCTTCCCAGCTGGTGAGGGTCTGAGCCAGCACTCCTACTCTTGCCTTGTTAAACAGTTTCTGTGTCATCAGAAGTTGGAGAGGGGTATTCTTAAGAACTCAGCAATTTCATCCCAGAAATACACTCTAGAGATGCACAGGCACACATGTACCAGGGCACACGTGTAAGAACGTCCAAGCGGGATTATTTACAGTGACTCCAAGGTGTAAACAATTCTTATGTCCACCAACAGGAGAATGGATCAATAGGTGAGAAGTACACTTCACAAGCAAGGAAATGGGTGCATCGACACGGACTAAAACACCTCACGGGGAGTGTGGACCAAGAGAAAAAAGAAAGAACAGAACAATTTTACTACCCACAGAATTCAAAAGCAGGCAAAACCAAAAACATGCTGTCGGGGATACATACATAGTTTTGAAACAGTTACGAAAACGATTACCATAAAATGAAAGTCACTTCTAGTGAGAGGCATGGTACTACCGGGAAGCAGATATGGGCACGGGGAGCAGCTTCTAGAAGAGCCCACAATGTCCTATTTCTTGACTTTCCTGACCTGGGTTAAACGAGTACTTTCAAAATAAAATTTTCTGTGTGTCATGTGTCATCACAAAAATGTTTTAAAGGTGCGAAGCTTCAAGCTAGGAAACCTGGCTTGGTGATTCACTAGTCACGTGACACTGGCATTCATCTCTTCAAATATTGCTTCCACCCTCTTGCTATCTCTCCCCCTTCCTACCCACTCTTTTGGGTCACCAATTACATGTATGTCAAACCTTTCACTTGGTCCTGACAGTCTTAGATCAGGCTACTGTAACAGAATACTATGAACTGGGTGACTGAAAAACACCAGAAATTTATTTCTCACAGGTCTGGAGGCTGGAAAGTCCAGAATCAAGAAGCTGGCAGATTTGGCGTCTGGTGAGGACCTGCTTCCTAGTTCATAGACAGCCAGCTTGTCCCTGTGGCCTCAAACGGCAGAAGAGGCAAGAAGGGGTCTCTTTTATAATGGCACAAATCCCATCACACTGGGGACTGGGTTCTAGCATATAAATCTGCAAGGGAGACACAAATATTCAGTCCACAGCAAAATCTCTTACATGCTTGTCTTTATTTCCTATCCTCTGAGCTATCTTCTCATTTACTAATTCTTTTTTCAACTATGTTTAATGTGTTGTAAACCAACTGTGGTCTTCATTTCTGTATTCTTCAGTTACTGTATTCTTTAGTCCTATAATTCTCACTTAAATTTTTTACTTCTAATTCTCTGTCCAAGTTCATCTTGCTGAATTTCTTGAAACTATTAATTCACATGCCTTAAAAACTGTATTTAAAATCCAAAATCTGGACTTCTGTGAGTCTGTTTCTACTATCTAACCTCCCCTCCCCCGCTGCCACCTTCGTTTTTGGTCATTTAGTCTTATTTCCTGATAATTTCTCTTTGAATGCTGCGTATTGTATATGAAAAAATCTAAGAGACACTCTGAGGTTCTCAATGGAGTTAAGTGTCCTGCAGAGAGGATCTGCTTCTGCTTCTGTACTCAGAGTGGGGCAGGGCACCTTCACCCAACGCAGTGAACAGAACTGATTATAGTCTGGTTTATTTCCAGTTTGCCTTTGCTCCCAGTATTGCTCCTTTTAGGAGTCTATACTAAAGGCTTGAATCTTTTTCTGAGGCTTTATCTCTTTGGTAGCCCTGACTTCTAAATTTTGTCCTCATAACTGGGGGCTACTGAATTACTACTTCTTTGTTGTTTTTTGTTTGTTCCAATGTTTTGTCCAGCTTTGCTAATTGTTTTCAACGGAAATGTTAGTCTACCATTAGCGGAAGGGGAAACTGGTCACGTGACATTTGGAAAGTCATAAGTTGCCCAGACCCCAGTTCTCTATTAGTTAGATGACTGAGAAGCAAGATAGCTGCGGGGGTTACAGGCTCTGGAACCAGGTTGCCTGGATTCATATTCCGGCTCCTTTACTTACTTAGCTTTGTGACCTTGGACAAACCTTCAAAGAGTTGTCTGTTTCAATTTTCACAGCTGCAAAATAGAGATAGTTTCTGAAATTGGAAAGAAACTGAGACAGTTTAATAAACTACAGTAATGCCAGAAGTATATGCTTGGGAAGTATTAAACAAACACTGTCATTTAGTGGCCCTTCTTCAAGTTCCTTTCATGAAACTTTATGAAGACAGCAATCAGCATCTCATCGATTTCTAAAAAGATTTCTTTCCATTAAAATCTCTAGAAAATGCATACGTTCTGTAGCAACGAGAAGAGGTTTACATCCATTTGCAGATGCACCACATTTTACTTCACTCACAATCACGCTGTCATCGTTATTTGTTTACATCTGTCTCCCCTATTAGGCTCTATCTAGGCTTCCTGAGGGAGAGGCTCATTTCTATCTTGTTTTTATATATTCAGGAGGAAAATCAGGGCACTCAATAGATGGCTGCTGAACTAATTGGCAAAGAATGACTGTACCCTCCACCTAACACCTCATATCTTTGAAGTTTCCTTCTGATTTCTAGCAGAGGGGATGAATATCGCCAATATGACAGCTATTTGTTCGTTCTTGCTTTAAACAAAAAATGGTAAAGCAAGGTCTCTTGAACTTTAATTTTCACTCCCCACTGTCCCCTTTATTATTATAATCATGTTTTCTATCTAGGGTACTGTACTATTTGTCTACTGTTATATAACATATCATCCCAAAAGTCAGTGGCTTAAACAACAAATATTTATAATTACAGTTTCTGTAGCTCAAGAATTTGGGAGCCGCTTAAATCTTGAACTAGAAGCACCCAACTCCTATCAGCTGTAGTCAAGACACTGACTGAGGCGGAGGCTGCAGTCATCTGAAGGCTCCACTGGGGGTACAGGATCTGCTTCCAGGTTGGTTCACTCACAGGAACCGCTCAGGGGCCTCTATTCCCAGCCTTCCAGGCCCCTCCATCAGGCTGCGTGAGGGTCTTCACAACACGGCAGCCTGCTCCCCCCAGACAAAGTGATCCAAGGGACAGCAAAGCCACCACCCTGCCTTTTAGATCCAGTCTTGGAAGTTGCCTATCATGACTCCCACCACACTATTCATTAGTAGTGAGTGACTCATTAAGTACAGCCCCAGCTGGAAGGGCGGTAACCAGGCTACACCCTTTGAAGGGAGAGACAGCGAAGAATGTGTGGACATCATTTTAAGCCATCACAAGCACCACCTGTTACTAGAATCTAACTAGACTAAGTTCTGTATTTTTTCTTTCGGTTTCAAAATATCTGCCTTTTATTCTCCCCACCTGACGGCCCCTTCAATTCCTATCTTTGTGCTTCCTCTCACTGTCCAAATTTCCCTACCTTTCCCTTCTCCAAACAAAATACCTGTTCAGCATAATTTCTTTTTGCTGAATACTGTGCTAACTTATTGAATCTTCTAACATCAGATCACTTCTTATCTCCTTCTCTCTGACCATTCCTCTTAGCAATGACTTCTATTCTCATGGTTTTTGAACCAGAGGCTCTGAAGAATTATCAGTTAGTATAAGCCATTCATTCTATCCTTCTTTTTAGGCCGTCATTTTCCAAGTGGAACATATGGATAATTAATACATAAGTAGAACACCAACCCCTCTCAGGTTTTTTATCCTCATTATTGTTTAGGTTTAGGTCCCCTATTTGAATAGGAACCTGATTTGAGTCCACATCTTCACATTGGGATCAAAGCAGGTGTTAATAAATGACTGACAAATTCCCAATCTGTCAATCTCTTCTACTGTCCATTCCTGTAGGTAATTCTGACATCTTAGCTCTTTGAGTATTTTTAGAAAAGAAAACCAAAGAATACCCTCTTTGATGCTACTTATTTTTAGAAACAGAATCCTTGGCCAAATATCTCTCTCCTTTACGGAAAAAAATGGGTACCAAGAACAGTATGTAACATCCTACATTTCTTCCTCCATCCATACCTGATAGCTTAAGTATTAGTACGAGTTTCTCCCAAGCACACCACTGTGCAGAAATAACAGGGGAGGGAAGGACCTTGCTTCCAGGCACTCTTGATTCTGAAATAACCTCAAAACTTCTACTAACCTTTTATTTTAGGCTTTATGGAAAGATGAGAGTAGGTGCCCTTCGTATGGTGCACCAAGCCACCCAGGTGAACTCTGGACCCATCTCTGGCCACACTGCTCTTCGAGCATCGATTTATACATATATTTAACATTCTATCCTCAAAGAGAGGTCACCTTGTTGGGTTTCTTATCAAAAGCTATATTATTCTTTCCTTTTAGTTTGGTAAATGGGCATTTTTCTGTCTTGGAAACTTCTTTAAGAGACATACTCTTATCCAGAGTAATAGGCCCTCTACCTAACAAGCTGAGAACCAATGGGTTAGAGGAGGCAAAATGTATCCACTGATCCAGGAACACTTTGAGAATTACAGCCACAGAAACTGAAGAAAATTTTACATGGTTCTCCTATTTGTTTGCATGCTTGATTCTGTTATATCTCCAATGACTACAATATAGTGGGAACTTTCAAAAAAGATGAAATAGAAGGTAGTAAGGATGAAGGAGGTAGTAAGGATGAAGGGAGTGAACAGGCCAGTTTGTACACTGGTTTCTACTCATCGACCTAATTTATAATGAACTGCTTTCTGTATTATAAACTGTGTGGGGGTAACTCTATTTTATTACTCTCTGTTGCTCTGGTCCCGCTATTGAGGTGGTATTAAGAAATTCCTTAGGAACAGTATCATGAGAAACATTCCAAAGAAGCAAAAAGGGAAGCTGAGATGTGAAGGTTACTTGCTAATGCAAATCAAAACCACAAAGAGATACCGCTTTGCACCCATCAGCATGGTTATTATGAAAATTAAAAAACAAAAACAAGAACAAAAATAGAAACAACAACTGTTGGTGGAGAGGTGGAGAAATTGGAACCCTTGTGCACTGCTGCTGGGAATGTAAAATGGTGCAGCCGCCGTGGAAAACAGATGGCGGTCACTCAAAAGACTGAACAGTAAGATCCAGCAATTCCACTTTTGGGTACACACCTAAAAGAACTGAAGGTAGGGCCTTAAATGGATATTTGTCCATTCATGTTTATTTATAGCAACATTATTAAAAAGAGCCAAAATATAGAAGCAACCTGTGTCTATCAACAGATGAACAGATAAACAAAACGTGATATATACAAAGAATTGAATAACATTCAGCCTGAACAAGGAGACAAATTGTGACACACGCTACAACATGGATGAAACCTTCAGGACATTACGCTTCATGAAATTAAGCCAGACACAAAAGGACAAATACTGTATGATGCCACCCATACGAAGTACTTAAATTCATAGAGACAGAAAGTAGAAAATAGAAAGTTGCCAGGGGCTGGGGGAAAGGGGAAATGAGGAATTAGTGTTTACATCGGTATAGAGCACCAATTAGGGACAATGAAACCGCTCCAGACATGCATGGTGGCGATGGCTGTACAACAATGTGAAGGTACTTAATGCCATTGAACTTGCCCTTAAAAACAGTTAAAATGGTAACTTTCATGTTATATATTTTTTGCTACAATAAAAGTTATTTAAAAAAAGTTTGTGTGCTAGTCTAAAAAGATCTGTGGAATTGTGGTTGAAACATCAGAATCATGATAGAGGAAATAAAGTATAAGAATGGGTGAGGACACCGTCTTTTCCCCCATGGAAGCTGACTTCCCGCTGTAGTCAGGGCCCCAGGGGATGCTGAGAGGAAGGGGCGGTGGCAAAGCTCCAGTACAGCTCCTCTTCGCGAGGGCACAGTGCTCGTACAAAATAACTCATCATTTTCTCCAGATTATCTGGCTTTTCCTGGGGGGCATGCAACTGTTGGAAATGGCTCAGGTGGCTCCTGAAACAAAAAGGTTTGCTCCCCTCTGGCCAGGGGTCAGGCAACAATGATCTCTGACCTTTACATACTTCTATGAACCACTTTTTTTCTTGCCCTTCCAAAAATGCCTCCAGGGATACTGAGTGGCTCTGGCTGGTACAGCTACTGGGCCTTTCAGAAACCGTATCTGTTGTACACACACTCTCACTGTACACATCTTGAGACCAAAATGCAAACATTTCCTGAGGAATTCCTTCGTAATGTAAAGGAACTGTTTTCAAAGGACACCTGGTAAGGCCCCCTGGCAGGGGTACAGGGTCACCTGTTTAGGAGAGAAGAGATGTGAGCTTGCCTTCCAGGCACTTGTCTACACACAAGAAATGTTTACCAAGCGTCAACCAGAGCCAATGTGAAACATTCCTCTACCTGTTCAGGTTCCTCAAAGTCACTCCACAGTCTTGAAGGCCTGAGATGACAGTGGTGCTTTCTTCACCAGCTGAGAAGCCATATCTACTGCAGAAAACTCCAGAGTGTGCCTGCCTGCCGGGGGGCCTACGGCTTCGTCCCCCTCACTCTGTACTCGTGTGTGCGTATGTGTGTGTGTTGTTAAAAACAAGCAAAATAAAACGAAAAACCAAGATAGTTCAAAGAAATCCTAACAATTTTTACAGTTTTCTCTCATTGTCAATTTAGCGGAGTGATCATCAGATTACTGGAAGCTAAGCCTAACTTCCGCCTCTTCCATAAACCAGAGGGAGGTCTCAGAAAACAAACATATTCTCAGCTATTTTGCAGCCACGGCTAAAAGAGAATTGAGTAAAAAATATATGTATATTTATTTGGCGCTACGTGTATTAGTCATATAAGCCTTTCTAATATATTAACTGCCCCAAACTTATTTGACCCAATTTTAAAAAATTTCTATTACAGCTTTAAGTATTTTTTGGGAAAAACATTTTTAAGAGGTCCTAAGCAATTTTATCTGAGAACAATATAAACATTTAGATAAAAGGTAGCTGGTGATCTAAGGGATTTTTATGAAAATATTTCTGAATATTGTTATGGATAAATTATTTACTTTGACATATTATCTTTTTGAGTTTGAAACAGTTGTTCTTCAGTTGCCAGTAGTTACTGGATGCCCTTGTGGCAGCAATAAGCTGAGGCCATGGCATCTGACCCAAGCTAACTAGTGTATTAGCGCAGCCCAGGAGGAACCAGGCAGAGGGTCCACCAAGGTTGGATGCTGCTTCGGCTGGATGCTGGTTCCTATACTGAATCGAAATGCACATTCCGGAAAATTCATTCATCAATTAATGTGAAGAATATTTCTTGGAGACTCACTGAGGTGCCAGGGATTCAATGACCAACATGGTGACACAATACTTTACTCTCCCTGCTGATCTGGTTTTGCATGGGGGTAACCCAGCCACATTCAAAGGTGATTATACCTGAGCATAAGACCACTGTGTGACCTAGGGGCACGTGGGGGAGCATGTGGCCCAGACCTGCAGCCTAGAGATGGCTTCCCAGAAGCAAAGGTGGATAGAAGAGACTGGATGGATGTGTGTTCATTAGACTGGTGGGGGTGAGGTGGGACGGGGGAGGGGAGTTTTATCCTAGAATTTTCCAGACCTGTATGAAGGTCTGGAAGAAGAGAGAGCTGAGTCCAAGAAACTGACGGCAGGACCACAGGTATAAGGGGGACGAGGGCGAGGAACAGTGGGGCCTGGAGAGATGCAAGGCGCTAACAGAGAGCCACTGAGCTACTTATCAGCGATATGACTGGGATCAGCCAGCCAGCCACCTGCAACTTCACCACCACAGTGTGGTGACAGATCTGCTCAGCTAACCTGCACCTTTCTCATTGACATGTCACGAGTTAGGTCAGTTTTAAGTAACAGACTGCTTTGTGTTCTTGCCTGTGAACTTGCCGGCGTTCACCCTTCATACTGTTTACATGCAGAGAGAAACTCTCGGAAGCTGCCGACATTACTATTGTCTCTGCTGGTAGCGAAGTGGTCTCTTCCAGTGGGTACCCAATAATGGGTAAAATGGAAAGTCCATTGCTTGTGTGGACTGATGGGTGTTCAAAGCATAATGTTCTGTTATCTTATATTTAAGGAGAAATGAGTCTTTTTAATAAGTGAAAGTATACTGTGTATACATTATTTCTAATTTATATGTGTGGTGTATTTATCATATCATTCCCGCTTTTACTATATGTTAGTGTTATTTTAGGTTTTATGTGTTATTTGGTATGATCTGGTAGGTTATATTTTTGGGTTTGGGAATGTTCAATAGTTTTTCCACATAAGTTTAGCGTAATTGCTTCTTCCCTTTATGCCATTTCGGCTTATGAAAAGTTTTATAGGAACACATTACTTTTGGGTAGCAGTGGAAACTTGTATTTTCTTTCTTTTATTTATAATATAGCAGAAAAAGAACTCCATCCAAAGTCTTTCATAATAAATGATGGTTTTGAGGCTGAAATTCAAGGATACCCAAGTGTCTTCTGTTTTACTGAAAGGATGGTTATTCTTTGCTTGCTAGTTCATGACATTTTATCAGCAGTCTGTGCTAAAACAGGCGCTCCTCGGCAGAGCACTCACTTAACTGAGAAGAAGTGGGAACTACATCTTTGAACGAGGTCAAGGGCACAGTTTAGAAGTCCTCCTTGGGACCAGAAAGAAATTATGAATGACGTCCTGAGCAGGTTTGTGAATGATTATATCTTAAGAATTAACTTTAAATAAGACTCTTGTCTTCTTTTCACAGATCCCAGTAAACGGTGTGGTTTTGTTGTTGTTGTTGTTTTTAAGGGCAAGTATTGAGGAGCTAGTTAAGATGAGGAGGCTAGGGTCGCTAAGTCTCTGAGCCATCTGGGAATCAGGTCAGTGACACAGGTGATGAAGCGTGACCTCACAGGTAGGTGCCCACACTAAATGCTCTTTATAGGTCCTGCCAGTGTTAAGAATTAGATATGTTTAAAGTTAGAAATATTATAAAAATTTAGGCTTACAACTGCTATTAGGTACTGAGCAACAAGTCTGACAACTAAAAATCATTTATTTTTGCAATTGGAAAGATGCTCACAGTCACCTATACTTTTTCTAGAAATCATGGTGCCCAAAAGTGGATTGGGAAGCTTGTGAGCAAGTGACAGCAGGAAGAGCTTCTCTCTATCACTCTCCATCTTCTGGGCTGCCTGTGGCAGCTCTCACTCTGCTCTGACAACCACGCTCTTGCCTGGTCTCTATCAGAAACAGAGCAGATACAGCTAGTTTGTTACCAAACTCTAAACAGCTAAAAAAATAAACAGAAAAGCACTTTGTGAGATCAATTCCAGCCAACAAAAGCTAACAATTCTACGTAAAAGTAAACTTTACAATGGAATTATAATTTTCACCTTAAGCACATTTATAATTCTTGAAAATGGAGTATTCTGTAGAAATGGAGTTTAAATAACTGCTGTTAATATATATAAACCCATTAAGATTGGATAATAGGGACCCGGGGTTTTCAAAATTTGGTCCCTAAAATAGCAGCATCACCAAGGAATGTGCTAGAAAGGCAAATTCTTGAGCCCAGACCTCTTGAATCAGGAACTTTGCAGGTGGGAGCCAGTAATCTCTATTTTACCAAGTTTTCAAGGAGATACTTTACAGTTTCAAACTGATACACTTTATAGTTTGAACAGCACCGATCAAGAGAGAGAGAGAATGGTGGAACTGTCTAAATGCAAAGTTTTAGTTAAAAATTATGACATCCATAAAACATATAATTTGAAAAATATAGCAAGAACTATGCTAATCTTTTATTCTGTTCATTCCAGATCAAACAATTTTAATAGATTAAAAAAAGAGCAAGGACTAAAACACAACTATGATCGGGAACACTATGTGTATTAAATTATCTCTGACGAGACAGTGTTTATCAGAAACAATGTGTTGTATGACAAAAAAATAGTATCTACTACTGTGGGACATAATGAATATGAGAAAAACAGGTGATGTCTTTGGAGTAAACAGTAAATAGGTAAGGGCTTACAAAAGAAACTACGGGCTGATGCTATATAGCTAGTTACCTTTACAGACCTCATCCTCATTGTAACCTACCACTTTCTGAACAAGCTTTTCAAAAATGGGGGATGTAACAATTGAAAAGATAAAATGCTGACAAGTTACACAACCTGCCAGAATTCTAGTTACTGGTTATTTTTAATTGTAAATACACCTTCTAACCGCACCCATGGAACAGCTGTGGACAGATATATAAGGATTCTGATGCACATACAGAGGGCAGGTAGGGATTTTCAATTTTCTAAATTTAATGAGCTCTGGATTAGCAGGTGGAGATACGGCAATTACATATGGAGAGTAAGAAACAATATCTTTTCATCCTTAGCTGCTAGGGATAAATGACAATTATAGATGAGATAGGAGAGCAAGGGGAAAGAGAGAGAAGATGGAAGAAAGAAAAAACAGGAGGAACTGAGATTCAGGACAGTCAAGAACCATGGCGGGATCGTTTGGTTGGTTCATTTATTCATTGATAAAACGTATGTCTAACAGATAACTCTGAACTACCCAGCACTTTACTGATACTGCATATCACATGTGGCAATGTTTTTGTTTGTTTTTCCAAAATATGCACTTCTCCTCCTAAAAGACACAGACTTCCTAGGACTCAGAGGTTTTTTGTTTGTTTTAATATTTTTATATTTTAAAACCAAAAATTATTAAATTTTCTTAACTGCAAAATAAGAGTCAAGCAAAACTCTAGCTTATTTATATTGGAATCACTCAGGATATCTTTTTAAAATAACACACATCTTGAAGACACACTCTGCAAAAAGCTACTGTGCTCATTTAGAAGTCAGGCTTCCTGTGGTAACCTCAATCAAAGGAAAGCCTCGGGCCCCAAAACTGTAAGAAAGAAAAAGGAAATTAAATAAAGATGCATGTGCATCCTGCAGGAAGGCCGAACCCATCCAAAACCTGATCCTCACACACTGCAACGTGCTATCTTAGATTTCGAACCTAAGCCATCACAATGGCCTGGTGGTGACTTTGAAAGCCAAACTCTCACCTTGGAAATGCCAAAATGAACAGGAAATAAGACAAAGGAAGAGAAGTCAGGAGATGGGGAAATGCTGGCGAGACGCAGAGGCAGCGGACAGCAGAAAAGAGATGTGATAGATTTGTCCATTTGTCCATTTGGACAGCTCCTCAACAGCCACAGATGACAGCTGAGGACAGACTTGGTTATGAGTGAGAAAAGCAGCCAACCTGGCCTAGTTCTGCTGTCAGAAGGAAAGCAGTAACAGGCCTTAGAGCTCCTTGCAGCATCCCTCTGGCACAAGGCAGGCATACCAACAGCAGAAAACGCCACATGTCACGGCAAGATCCATCAAGACAAGCAGCCCTGCACGCCATAAGGCCACATGGCAGTCTTCAGACCAATGGTGGCACTATGGGTACAGAGCTGCTGCAAGTCCCAGCGAAACCCTTTCTGCCTCCACATGCCTAGAATCAAAGGCCCAAGCATACTACTCCTGTGTTGTAGTTTGGTTTTCTAAGTTAAGACAGAATGCAAAAAATCTGGAAAGGCTCCTATAAAAAGGTTTGAATAAAATGTCATCAATTAATTTTTCACTTATTTAGAAAGTTAGCTTATTCTTTAACAATGTGAGACAAGCAAGACACTGGAGCGTATTCAAGTTCTGCAAGGGAACCCACAGATGCAAGTACCCCTCCTACATCCAGAGGGTTTGGTCTCCGAGTTCAGACAGTGACGACCACCTGTATGTTCTTGTCCCATGGAAAAGCAATAGGTGACCTTCCTAAGGCCGGTGACCAGGAGGTTGCTGTTCTCATCTACCCTCTTTCTGAGGACTTTTTCTCCTCAAGTCCTCAAGAGAAGGAACAATGAGTGGGACTAATGTTTCCACTCTGTGGGGGTGCCTTAGCCCCTCTCCCTTCAAAGAAGTCTCTTTGAAGTCAAAATTTCTAAATCAAGATTACACTTTTGATTCTCAATTATATTTATCCCTTAAATGCTCTCGACCAATTGACCACTTTATACTGGAATTGGTTTTCCAGAGCTTCCTCTAAATTTCTGCTCAGAGGAGTTAAAAGTGCTGCTGTATTTAATTCTCTTAAGCCTCAAACATGATCTAAAGGAAGCTATGCACAGAGCTTGCGTCACGTGAGAACAATTTAATGTGATGTCTTGCCAGAAATGATAAACTCTGGCGGCTGGATAAGAAAATCTCAGTGTTCAGATTTCAGATATAGTTAACGTTCAGGCACAGAGTGCTTGCCCAAGCACATCTGAGGCGGCCGCTAAACTCCGCGAGCTGCCCAGACACCAAAACGGAGTCAGGTTTCCACCACCATGGGACTCCTCCCACCTCAAAGAAATACAGATCACAGCCTCTCGAGTCTCTGGAGGGTAAAAACATTTCTGTGGCCGTAATTCCTCACAGATCAATCAACATGAGTCTTGAATATGCACTCACTTATTGTGGTATCAGCTTTTTCAGAGGACAATTACAGTACATAGTACATATTTACTAGTTTTAAAGTTTCCAGTTAAAAAAATTAAACTGAAGCCTGCCAGAACCAATACAATGTAAGCACAATAAACTCTAGAGAACTCTTGTTTTTTTAGGGAGAGTCTGGGAGGGAGGGACAACGGGGTGTCTCATTATATGGAAGGCATATTTGCAAAGAGATGTACAAAAACTGTTGAGTATTTCCATGGCGCACATATGCACAGGCTACCTTGTGTGATACTGGCCCAATTCTTCCAGACAAGATCAGCACGCACCAGAAACACAGACCCCAAATTTGTCTATTGCTGCAAGCGGACAGGCTACAAGTCTGGTAGCCTCAGGTCTCTGATTCCGTTCAGACACACAAACTCAAAAACTGCCTTTTTCAATTTTGTTCCTAAGTGCTTTAAAAGCTTTTTTAGAGATGAACTCAGCAGTGCTGCCTGCCGCAGAGATGACCTTAGGATTATATGGTTTAAAAAGAAAAACAAATCAACCAACAAAAGGCTGTATCAGAAACCAGGTGCCTGTCTGGCTGAGAACAGTTGACATGCCTGGGACTCGGAGTGAAAACAAAGTCAACCAACAGAGCCTAGGCGGGGTCATTAACAGAATGGGAAACCTGGAGAGAAAATGATGTTTAAGTCTGTAGAATAGAAAAGGGAGAACCTTAGTAAAGAGGCAAAACAACTTTCACCAACTAAAAATGTTTTACTTATTCTCCCAACTGTAAGAATACCTCTCAGGGGAGTAAATGGCAACTGTGGACAGAAGAGTTGCTATACTCAAAGCCGACTTAGGTATATTACAGGGCTGCACCTTATATAGGTGATATCAACCAATTGTATTTATTTATCTTAAAATGAGCCCCAGGTATTCTTTTGCTATTCCCAGTATATTCACACAATCTGAAAAGGGATGGCACACAACTGTCATATTCTGTAATATGTTTACATTTACACACGTGTTTACTGTTGTTGTCTGGAACCTCCCTGGCACCGGGCAGACCTCGCCACCCCAGGGCACTTACCGAGGACTCGCTGTCCCTAATGAGGAAGTCACCCTCGCGGCCCCGCTCGTTGAGGGCGCACTCGGCCTGGTGGCGCGTCACGTTTCCGTAGTACCACTCTCTGCCCGCGAAGCGCCCACTGCCGGCGGGCCCCGGGTAGCTGATCTGTGGGGCGTGCGAGGGGGGCAGGGCGGGCCCGTCGCTGAGGACCACTACGTAGTTTTTGGGCACAAGGCCGACCTGCCCTCGGGCGTTTTTGCATTTCCACCACTCGGGGTCGTTCTCTGGCTTCTCAATCACCTCCATGGTCTCTCCCTTCTCGAAGTTGAGCTCCTCCTCGGTAACCGAGCTGAAGGGGTACAGCGTCTGGACCACGTGCAGGACGCGGGCGCCCTGGCCATTGCTCAGGGACGCGCCCTTCCGCAGGCTCAGGAAGCTGGGGGACTCGGCGGCCGCCTCGTCCACCTCCTCCAGGACATAGTTGGAGGGGAACCAGCCGATCTGCCCGTTGTAGCTGCCACGCCACCAGCCATCGCTGCACTTCTCCATGACGGTAACACGTGAACCCTTCACCAGGGACAGCTCGTCCTCCCTCTCTGCCACGTAGGCGAACTTGACGAAGGCCGGGATGTTGAGGTCATAGATGCGGTCGGCGCCGCCCCCATTGGCAGGGTACTCGGCATCCGTGCTGGGCGTCGGGGACGCATCCCGAGCGCTCGTCTTCCTCTTGGTCTTGCCGAGGCCTGTGGAGACACAGCAAGGGCTCAGTGGGCACCCGCACGCGCGGTGGACGCCACTGGGCATCGTTAGGATCCTGACGCCACCTCCCTGCCCATAAAGTACAAGGAGGACAAATCCACCGTGGTTACAAACTACATCACAGTCAGAAAATTAAAATTTTGCCGGGTGCGCTGTGCCCTTGTGGAGTGACTGAAAGCTGAGAATTACTAAAACTCTACTCTTAAAAAAATGCCACAGTATGAGCAACACAAAAGATAGCAAAACGACAGAAAATTAGTTTCCTTCTGAAATGATTAGAGAATTCTTGTGCCACTCAAAGAGAAAAATAAGGTATATAGAATGGCACCGACAGAATGTCTTCACATTCTTGGGCAGAAAGTTGGACTAAATGAACTCAAAAGACCTGGTCTGACTGGGTTCAGGTCTCAGCAAACAGAGCTTGCACCTCCCCTGCCCACTCCCCGCTGCCGCCTCTCAGGCCAGCCCAGCGTCCTCTTCCAGTCCTGGGACAGTCATGCCCCCACAGGGCTGCCGCAGCAGAGTGGCCCCAGTCAGTAGAAACCGATACTCTCTCCTTCTCTTCTTGTACTTCTTTTTTTCTTTAAAAACGGCAGACACATTTCCCACGACCAGTTGTGAAGAGTGAATTAGGAAAAAAAATTGTCTGATACATTAAGTCTTAAGGGGGCAGGTGTCTGGGAATAGGGAGGAAGCAGATCCTTCTGATATCTACATTATCTGAACCCTCATAACAGTCCTGTGACAACGTAGGCACCTGCCCCCCAATTTCTGTGGATGGGGAGATGGAGGCCGAAAGAGACCAGGGAACTGGCCCAACCACCGCCTAGTGGGGTGGCACACACCTGTGCTTCCAATAAAAGTAACAGTTGAGAGGCCGATGTGCAACATGGTTTCTGTGGCAAATGTACCATCATTTCTAACATGATTTCCGCGAGAAATGCATCCAGGACTCTGAACTGGGGTGTTAAGAATCTATCCTCACTCTGCCCCACCGGCCCACCCTAAACAGGGATGAACCCTTCCTCCGATTCAAGGCAATGAAAATGGCCCCTGTGTCTCCAGGTGTAAATGGAGTTGAGGTTTAGGGAATGAAGGTTTGGGATAAAAAATGTGTTATGAAGAACCATGAAGCCACATGACCACCGCCGCGTGACAGCTAGATCTCAAAGGGAATAGTACGAATGTAAAACAGGCAGTGTGTGGGTCACGTGTGTCTCACAGGGCAGTGGTGCTGATGTGCATCCAAGGAGCAGAGGAGACAGACATGTACCAGAGCCCCGTGCCCTGGACGGCCCTGTGGTGTCCAGGCTCCGGGCATGTTTCTAATTTGAAGGCAAATCCATTACCTTTCAGGCAGAGAGGCAGTGTGGGAATCCTGTCCCCACTTTCTCCATGTGTATATATTTTCTACACATCATCCGCTTCGCTTCTTCTCTCATTAAAGTCATACCACTTACTTCTCCCAGTTGTAACAAAAATGCCTTGAACGCTGATGTGTTTTTAACAAGAAGTCTCCAGCCACCTTTATCTACTACAGGTAACGACTACAGTAGCTAACGGATGTGTGGCCAACCAGAAGCCCTCACTGACTAGCTTGTACTTGCCCCTTCTCTGCACTTTACTTTGCAAGAACACACTTTCCAGTACTTTCCCTTGAGGCCTGCCTACCTTGCCCAATCAAGAATTCTGGGCAGCCTGGGCCATGGACTGACCTGGGCCACGGCCTGACCATTTGTGAATAGGCCTGCATGGCCCAGGAGCCCAAACCATGTAGGACACCATGAGGTTCCAGTCCCTGTCACACTGTACTAGCTGACGCACGGGGAATGCCAGTGTGTTTCAGCAAGATGTGAGACGACTTCAAATGATGTGCTTGCTTTTCTTTCAGTCCCCGAGTAAATCATAAAATCCAACTGCACAGAATTTACTCGGTATTTAAGTATTCCGGTTGGAGCATTTGCTGCAGCGTGTTTTGGATAAATCACATTATGAATGAGAATATCTAGAATGTGACCATTAGAAAACCTTTCCAATTGCTGGCATGCTGTATTAGGTGACGTTAAGTAATGCATTTTTGAAGAGTGATAACTTTCTCTACAGCTTCTTCAATATTTTATAAACTGCAACAGCTTTCCACCAAGAAGGAAGAACAAAGAAGGAAGTCACTGTTTTAAAAAAAAAAAGTAAGACACTGTGTCACGTGGCATGTGCTCAGGAGTGACCAGGATTTTAACTTCTACATTGAAGATGAGGCTCTAAAAACATGTTTCCTCAAACCTACAACCATAAAACTGTGGCATTTAAGATCTAGAAGAAATCTTAGCTATCGGCTTGCTCAGTTGCTTCAGGCTGTTGCTGTTGGGAGTGGGCCCGGGGTCCCCTGCATGTACTGCCCAGAAGACCCAGTGGGGCACGGGGACCTCCGACATGTCCCCACCCTTAGCAGCTCTAGTGCTCTGTTTTTGCTCTATCAGGAGTCCTGGGTAGGAGGGTGCTGGACAATGTGCTCCACAAATGAGATGCATGAAGGCCTTGGAGAGGCCAAGCGCTCACCCCAGGTCTCCAGGCTAGTCAGTACCCAGACTGGACAGCAAGGATGCAGACCCCTGAGCACGGGGCTGCCTGGAATGGACCAGGTTTGCGGCCGTGGGAGGATGTGAACAAGATCCTTGATGGAGCTGTCACATTAAAGACCAGCCACAATTTGTACAATGAGTTTTATTTACATTTAGTAACAATGATAAAAAATAACGTGTAACAAAAGGAACAGTTATTTCTTACTCTATGAGCAGAAAGAATTTTAACTGGCAAATAGCTGAATTGGACTTAAATGTAAACTACAGGCATACCTCACTTTATTGCGCTTCATAGCTATTGCGTTTTTTTAAAAATAGAAGGCAAGACCGCTCCTCCCCCCCAGCAAAAAGATTACGACTCACTTTATTGTGATACTCGCTTTACTGCGGTGGTCTGGAACCAAACTCTCTGAGTTATGCCTGTTTACTCTTCAGCATTTGTGACAATTTTCTGGCATCAAGCTATTGAATCTCTAATCTTGAGTTACATTTTCATCGACAATAATAAGCAGATTTTAACTTTCTTGAATAAAATTACACACACTGAAGATTGAGTTCTAATAAAAGTTTGAATGTCATACATTATTAATGTTAGTGATTTTAAAGTCAAAATCTTTTATATACTCCTTTTAAGATAAAGGGATGTTATAACAGATGAATTTTAAAATATGCTCTAACTGTCATCTTCCAGCTGGAGTTCTGGAGATTTAAGATAAATGTCAAACAAATTTGATAGTTCAGAAATATATTCAATCCAAGTCATTTAGACATAATGTACCTAAGTTTCAGGAGCTCTATGGCAAAACCATTTTATTTTTTGTTAACAATCACATCTGTAACATAACCAGATTTAACTAGAAATCTTCCTTGTGTTTAAAATGCCATTCATACTAAGAATAGAGATTATTAATTTGTGGGGTTCCCTCTGCCCATCAGAGTTAGGACCAATTATTATTATTATTTTTAATTATTTATGCCTACAGCACCTGGTCTTTCTATGTGGTCTCCCATCCAAGTACTAACCAGGCCCAACCCTGCTTAGCTTCCGAGATCAGACATCAGGCTTGTTCAGGGTGGCAAGGCTGTAGACCATGGACTGTGGCTCCACTGCGGCATGAACCCAGGACCTTCTGCGTGTAAAGCAGATGTGCTAACCGCTACACTATGGAACCACATCCGGGACCTATTATTAAAGTCAACTAAACACTATGAAAGGCCTTTGTTATTAAATGTAAAGGAGATCTGTCAAGATTTCTTTAAGGTACAAAGTGACTGAAATAAGTTTTCATATAAGAGTTAGAATATATTTAATCTTTGGCTTCTAACAGCTCTTCATCTTATGTTACATACATTTAATTTGTATTTAGTTTTTTAGATATGCTGGCAGGATTAGCTTCCATTATTCAGTGAACATCCAGTGCCAACATTTATGATCACAATATAAAGGGAATAAACTCAAGTGTACTGAACTTAAGATTTTTTTTTTATGGATGATCAATTAAAATTAATTCAGTGGTTCTCTGTTGTTTTAATCTGTTCAGCTGCCTTAATTCCTTCTCTTACTCAACAAAACTCCTCTCTTCCAGTGGCTTCAGCAGTGCCCCTGCCTACCCCATGCTGGGTCATGGGGGGACCCATGCGGATCAGAGCACTCCCCAGGGCTAGTGCTGCAGTCCTGAGGAATGCCATCTCTCATCTCTTGAAGCTGCCCACACTTGTAGGAGTCTATGTGAAAAGTAAAGGAGAGAGCAGGAAAGAGGCCCAGAGACACAGAACCAGGATGACATAAGTCGAGCCCTTTGATCCAAACATACTTCCCAATGATATAAGCTAAATCCTTCATTAAATTTCCTTCTCCTCCTTTTT
>NW_006442124.1:3693461-3740903 GCF_000325575.1 Pteropus alecto | reverse complement strand
TTCTGTCATTTCAATTAAGAGCACTAAAAAAAAAACAACTCTCACTCCTCCTCTCCCACCCCGCCTCCTTAAATACGCCGAACCAACCCCACTTAGAAAAGTGGTGTACAGTCATCCCCTCTCATCTCCACGGGGCACGTTCCAAGATGCCCAGTGGATGCCTGAAGACATGGATAGTACAGAACCCTACTCATACTCCGTTTTTAATTATACATACGTATCTGTGATAAAGTTTAATTTATAAATTAGGCACAGGAAGAGATTACAACTATAACTAATAATAAAATAGACCACTCTTAACAATAGACTGTAATAAAAGTTATGTGGGCCATTATTAAGTAAAATAAGGGTTACTCGAACACCAAGACAGTCGATCTGATAACCAAGATGGCTGCTAAGTGACTGGCGGGTAGCATGTGCAGTGTGGATGATTAACATCCCAGACGGAGCAGGATGGCATGAGATTTCATCACACCACTCAGAACAGAGCACAATTTAAAACTTAGGAATTATTTATTTCTGGAATTTTCCATTTAATACTTTCAGACCACAGTCGACTCCAGGTAACTGAAACTGGAGAAGGCAAAACCGTGGGTAGGCGGGGACAACTGAATTTGGATAAGTTGAAAACAACAGTTTGGGAGCACCCAGGCTTGGGTGTAGGCCTCAGAGTCGAGTCATGGTGGAGGGACAGGCATCACAACAACATCATGACTAACTGCCAGGCTGGTGTACATGTTTCCTAAACCCAGAGAATCTTGGGTTTAAAATATTTACCAGAAGAGCCATAATGAGAAATTAGTTACACTAGGGGCCACAGACATTAGGCCTAACTGGCCAATATAATCTAACCTTGATTTTCCGGGGGGCTATCAGATCTGTCTTAGGATGGGCCCAAATGAATTCACTGAGGCTGGTATCTTAGCCATGGTTGTCTGAGAAACCCCAAGGGCAGCTCAAGAGAGTGGGACAGGCTCTCGGTATAAAGCAATTTCAGACAAGGCCAGATCTAGGTCGGAAGAAACTCAAGCATCAGTTCCATCACTCGGCTGCTTCAGTTAGCATCTATTCCTTCTGTCGCACAGAAGCTCAAACATGCTGATAACTGCTGGACAAGAATGAGTTCAGGGGAGGAGGGGAAGTGTGTGCAGTAGAGAAGACAGGTGACAGGGCTGTGAGCAAGATGTGAGGACGCCTCGGGGCCGCGCTATGGGATGGGGTGCGGGGTGCAGAAGGCAGGGCCGTGCTGCAGCAAAGACATCTCCAGCTGAGGCTGGCCGAACTGTGTTGGGCAAAGCAAAAAGCTTATCACCTCTCTAGCATCCCGTTGGTGGAAAATGCTCTTTACTTGGCACCATGGACTCATCATTAGGAACTGGACATTTTTAAAAAAGAAGTTCATAACCACTTCTGAAACAACAGAATAAATGTAACCTGTAACAGCTTTTTGGGTCTCTTCCATGTCTCTCTTTGGGAACCAACTTCATTCACGAAAAATCTCAGCCTTATTGCTTTTGTCGTTTGGTGCCACAACAGCTGCATCCACATGCTGCAAGGTCCTGACACCAAGAGGGGAGAATATATCCTTTTTTACAGCCAGGACATGCTAGAAACAAAGCAGGTTGAGCACAAAGTTGGAGCTAGAACCTTCTTTCCTCTAGCAGTTAAATCCAGCTTTTGAAAATGAAAATCAATGTCTTCTCCAAAAGCTTAGCCAATATGCATCTCACTGACCAGATCACAAACAATGTGGCCCGCGGGAAAACACCGTGGGTGCAGGGCAGGACTCCGGTGTCAGCGAGCGACTGACTTGCCGTGGGCCTCACGGTAAAACAAGGGTGAATCCCAAAGATCTGCTTGGCACTGAGATCCGAGAATGGCACTATGGTAACGTGACGACACTCATGAGAAACTCAGTCCTCCTAAGCAGTCTGGGAGTACAGTACTCTCCCACCTCTATTTCAGCACCTGCCTCACTGCACTCTATTTACTTCCCTGAGAAAGACCATGTTCAGTCATTTTGTGGCCTCAGGGCCTGGCATTCAATAAATGTTTGCTCAGTTAATAAACCTTGCTTCCTCTCTCACCACCACTATTTCATATGCACTCCTCCAACCTTCCAGACTGATCTCTCCCATGATACGCATCTATATTGCCAAGAGCGTTGACAGATTATGTAGGAGCAGACTGATATCACAATTAGCAAACCTCCTAAGTACGTGCCACCCCAAGCCTTCCCTATGCCCCTTCCTCCCTTCTTTCCTCCCTCCCTCCCTTCCTTCTTTCCTTTCTTCCTTCCACTTTTCAATAATACTTTGAGGCCCTACTATGTGCTGGGCACTCACACACTCGTGAGGCCAGCAGCCAGGGTGGGAAGGCACTGCTCCAGCTGTGCTGTGTCTCGGGGTTCTGAGGTACACTAGTTCCTGATCCACCCCCTTCTCTGCTCGTCTCCAAACTGGAATGAATCAAGATTGACTTCTATTATTCCTAGGCATGTGCACCTTAGGTGTTTACCCCTTACCCTGTAACAAGGTGCTCTACTGTGTGCCCGACAAAATTCTCAAGTACAGGGAGAGGGGTGGTCCAGGAAGGGAGGGAGGAAGGAGGCTCACAAGATGGAAGAAGCTGCCATCTCTAAGGCAAACCCACACTGATTGGGTAGACGCTACCAGCTGAGGGAGGGACAAAGGAACTAGTCGCCATGCCTGTGCCCAGACGGTTCCTTTCCCAGTGGACAGACGTACCAGGAGACAGCTCAGAGGAAGAGGTGTCAGGGGCAAAGGGCCTCTACCATCACACAGGTCCATGTGTCCAGAACTCTGAGCTGGAATTTCCATCCTTGCTCATAAGAAAGTCTGTCTACTCGTGAGCAGGCAGGCAAATAACATGACCAAATAGTTAAGCCTGAAAAAAATGGTTTAGAAGTATATAGAATTTTCTATCAAATGTGAAGGGTAAATGGTAACACAGATGCCAATGAAAAGAATTTTTAAAAAATTTAGTTTTTAATCTACAATATCTATTTAGTATTTCTCAGCACATATACTCAATCTATTAGCACAAGCATTTTTTTTAATATGCAAAAGGGTGTACAAGATGTGGCAAGGATTAGACATGACATTCCGCAATATTACTTAACATGTCAATCCACTGGCAAAAGTGCAGCACACATGCATCTTTTCAAGACCATATCTAAGTAAAATGAAATGGAGAAATTAAAATGAGGAAAGGGACAGCACATTGACACAGGTGGCAAGTGGCTGGCAAAGACAAACGAACCATTTCTGCCAGCCAACTTTCCCAGATCATGTTCCAAGACCAGCCTACTAGCTTTAGACCTTGGCAATTCTATAATACCTCTATTACTCGTTTTTTTCATCTGTAATATAAAGATATTGGTGGTACCTGTGGAGATGTTATGAGGATCTAAAAACTGGGGAACACACTTAGCACAGTGTCTAGTACATAGCAAGCGTCCAAAGGATATCTATCATTGTGTTTATTGCTATTATTATGTCATCTAATTGTTTTCTTTTCCAGTTGAAGACAAAGGCAGAACCAATGGAGAGAAGAACAGGTGGGGCTTTCTCAACAGAGATGTGCATATATCATTTTTTTCCCCCTAAAATGTGCCTGGGGGCAGGTCTCACCTCACTTCTGTCCTCTGGGCCAGGAGTAGCTACAACATGAGCATCTCTGTGGAGAGTTACAGAGAGGATGCTCAATAATGCAAAATGAGCCTTCCTGTAGGTAGTAAAGGAAGAGCCCGTTTTCCAAGTAAGGACAGGCAGAAAGGCTCACGGGAATCACACACTGCTATAAGCAAGGCAAACATTGGTTACTAGGATGCCAGGTCCCATGGAGGGTGTGGCTTCCTTCCCTGCCTGTGCTCCAGGAGGAGGTCTTGGATGTAACTATGGTCCTGCCTCCGGCCCCTCATCGTTCATCTATGGCTTTATGGACAGCGCTCAGCCCGGGACTCAGCGGCCTGCTCCTGGCTTTGCGGTAAAGAATCTTCGCAATCTCAGACAAGTCATTCTGATTTGCCTGATTTTTGTAGAAAAGGTTTGGACCAGGTTATCTCCAGGGCCCTTTCCACTATTCTAGAATTCTGCAAATAGCCCAAACTATCAAATGGACTTCACTTTTTAAACTTAACTGTATATAGTAGGCAATGAAAAAAAAAAAAAAGTAGAAGAATCACAAAGGGACCAAGTGGCCTTTCTGATCTTCATAGCCAGCTTTTGCCACTACATTGTTTTTTTTTAGCACATTAGGTTATACATTATTGATTTAGTCAACTTAATTTAGTAGCATAAGAACAGCTAGAGTTTCACTACTAATATACACTCTACTTCTAAACACCCACTTGTAAATTTTCCAAGTCAATCAACGGCTTTACTCCTTAAAAAACCAAAAGTGCAAAATCAAACGAGCTTTCTTGCACACAGAAGCCACAGGATGGCCTGCTTCCATGAGGCAACACGGGTGGCCCCAGCCTTAAAAATTTACAAAGAGCTGCCCTCAAGGTGGCTTCTCTGGCTGTGAGAAACATCGGGGACAGAAGCCCCGAGGGGCAGTGATGAGTAATCAAGAGAGAGCACCAGCAGCTGGGAGGGGCTGATCCTGGACAACATTCTAGGCCAAAGAGGACTTCAGCAAATGCAGGCTGATGTGCAGAGAAACACCTAGCTCGTCTGACACTGGCTGAGTCCACCAATTAGACCCTGGCCCAACTCGGCTCAGGCAGCCCGCCTGCCCTCTTGTCCAGAGAGGAGCGTGAGCACCGGGCAGGGTGCGCAGGGAGAGAGGAGGCGCCAGTGCTGGCCTCACAGCAATCCGGGGTCTCAGCAGTAAGTACTGCAGCTCATGCCAGTACACACACACCCCGTGCCTGCCCCCAGGGGCCAGCAACAAAGATGTAATAGAGAAAAGGAACATTCTAGACATATGGACAGGGTCTAAAAAAGAGAACATGCCATATGGGGAAATGTAGTCAGAAACATGGCAAGAAGATTTTACTTTAATTCCTAAGCATTTTGAGTTCATGTTTCTCTATTCTCCTGCTTGAGTAACTCTTTTGTCAGGAAAGGGTGTTTTCTATTCTCTTTGGAAAACTAAAGTGGAGTAGGAGGATTTTAATAAGAAGCAATCAAGATGCTAGCTGCTGGGAGATACTTTATCTGATGTTCTCTACTTCCTCAGGACCCGAGGGGGGAACGCGGCCCAGCGGACAGAGCAATTTGTTTTCACGCACCCACGTGTAACAGCGCACCTGTGCCCCTCACTTTCTAAGGGCACAGACCCTTTTCTCGCTTCCCAGTCTTTCCTGGCTTTTCTCCTATTAGCATTCTTTCTAACAATCTGTCTTTATTTTCTAATTATCCTCCCACTAATCTGTTGTTCAGTTGTTTTACATTTTTGGATCTAAATACTTGGAAGCTTAAGACATACAAAAACAAATCCAAGTTTATTTTATTTTAGGTGCCTGGTGCCACAATGAGTGTAGAAGTTTCCATATTATGTGGGCAATACATTTGGCAGGTCATTTCTACGATGAACAATCTCATAAGATGGAATTCTACAGAATTCGAATTGTGACACGTGATACGTAATTCATGTTCATACAATGGTAGATTATGCAACAGAGATTGAATAGGTGAACCTGAAGTATTAAATGCAACTCTGAGAACCCAGAGTCCCTGTCTTCATGCAATGAAAAGATGATAATTTGTTGTTGAAGCCAAAAATCACATTGAGATATCGTAATCTTCTCCTCATGTGTTACCTACAGACTTTGCATGGGGAATGGTTTGGCTTTGTAATGTTTTTTTGGCATGAAGAACCAGTTGCTTAGAGAGTGATTCAGTTTAGGAAGTTTGTTTAACAACATGCAGGGAGATTAACAGTAATTTTCTGTTCTTCAAGAACATTCAACCCAGGAACACAAACTACTTCTAGGACAAGTGTACCATAAAGAATCAGCATCTCTGACATGGTTTATGGAATGCACAAAACCCCATACGCATCTGACGAGCCAGGAAGTGCACGTAAGCTCACTCACTATATTTCCCTTCCATGTGTGGGATGAGGCACCTGTAGAAAGAACTGAATATTTCCTGGACTAATTGCCCTATGACAGCTTGTACTGATTACAGCAAGAAGTCACCTATGCATCATGATTTTAATTACCTGTGTGTGTAAATACTGACTAATTAGACACAAATGATTAGAGATATAGTGATATTTCTGGGTGATGAGATCACAGGTGATACATTTGTTTTACATTCTCTAATTTTTTATAACTATTTTTTTTATAAGAATAGTTATATAAAACCCAGACATCTCAGAGATAACGACTCTGAGGAGTAGCTGTGTGCAGAAATCTATAAAATACAAAGAAACCCTGAATGGCAAAGGTGGCTGAAATATTATGCATGCAGCAGCCACAGGGCATGTTTGCTGCTGACAGAAGTGCTGCCAAAATAAAAATCAATTTACAGAAAAGAAGATGTGTTCCTGGGTCATTCAGCTTCTGAGTTATTTTAATTAATGGCGCCTGCTCACCTCAACATGAAGGAACAGGGCACAGTTATTAATATGTGACTCCCTTGGGGCCAGGAAGCAAATGATGCTCACTGAAGGACCTGGTACCCTAGCATTTGAGGGACTATAGCAAAGATGGCTGAAAACCAAAAGAGCTGTACCAGTGGAAGCCAGGGAGTGACAGAAACCACTGATACTGATGCCAAGTGAGCATCACTACTCCCGCATCCGAATCCTCAATTCCTGGAGCTGGGGAATTTGTTCTCCACAGGAGATGTCTTTGGGTGTTCCCTTTCCAAATGCCAACAACAACAGACGTTGAAGTCAGGCAGACCTAGTTCAAATTTCAACGCCATCACTTCCTGTGTGCTCTTGGGTACAAAACTTAGCTCCCAAGTCTTGTTTTTTTCTACAGGAAAATGAGGATATTATTATGTCTCTCTCAGAGTTATTGTGAAGGTTAAACAAAAATATATGTGGGCACCAAACACAGGCACAAATTAAGCAAAGAGAAACCGTTATTACTGTCCACTCTGGGAAAATGTATCTAAAATCAGTTTTGGGGTCTTGGTTTGAATTTTTCTGCTGCATTGGCTTTTGTTTGGTGTTGAGGAGGGCGGGTGGGGTGACATCCTTTCTGCAGAGAATGTTGGCTGGTGGAGCTTGCAGACCCCTGAGCAAAGGCTGTGATGTCACAGGGCCTCCTGTGGGCTTTCCTGCCAGGGAGGGCTGTGGTGACAGCTCTCAAAAGTGGACAGAAGACCTGGGACCTGACCTCAGGACAACACAAAGATTGAAAGTGTGGCTGACGTAGGTAATACGCTGCCTCAGAAATGTCAGGTGTCCACTGCAGGCCCTAGAGAAAACCATTCGTATAGAAGTCCCCAAACTAAAATTTGCTTAAAAATAGGAAGCACATTATAACAAAAATCTGAAGTCTGTGTCTGCTAAAGTTGAGATTCGTGCCTGAAGCATTCTGCTGAACATTCCCACAGAACGTCATGCTCGAACGCAAACAGGTATTGTCCTCACGGCCCAGTTTCTCCTCCTACTTCCCGAACGCTCCTAGTCACTCTGCTGGTCATTCACTCAGGCTCGAGACCCTTGAGTCATCTGTGACCAGTACTTTTAGCTGTTCCATATCCAGTCAATGTAGAGTCCTGGGTTTTCCTTCAAAATCCCCTCCTGTCACCCTCCATTCCCACTGCTGAGCTCAGCACTTATGACGTCACCCCCGGGTCACTGAGGTTTCAGCCCCAGCCTCCTGCTGACAGACTGGCCCTCTGTAGTCCCTTCTGACAACCAGGATCAAGACGCCTGCTGTCCACCCTGATGGTCTTCTCCTTTGTTCTCCATGGGGGATGTCTTTGGGTGTTCCCTTTCCAAATGCCATCGGGTATAGCATTCACGGCGTTCACAACACGGCTCACCCCAATCACTCAGGACTCCCCAGCATTCTCCTTCCCTCTAGTCTGCTGTCTCCCTTAACGCTGCTGTACCTTACTCGTGTCTCCCGCCATCGGTTAAAGCCTACCTCCTCTCATAAGTCCCAGCTCAGCTTCGAGTATCCTTTGCATGGATGACTTCATTCAATTCTCAATAATTTCATGAGACAAGTAATTACTTATTCCCATTTAGAGATTACGAGGTTGAGGCTTACAGTTCAATAGCTTGCCCGAAGCTGCTCAACTAGTACATAGCAAAGCCCGGACTTGAACGTGGGTAGGCTCGGACTCCAGAGTCCCCCACCCCCACCGCAACCACTCTGCTATGCTGCTTCCTGAGTTGCACAATCTAGCCTCAGTTTCCAATGGGGCAGGCAGGGACAGCACCACCGTTCAGTGGGGACTGCTTTATGCCTGGGTCACTTCCAGTTACATCACAAGCTTCAGAAAGTCGGAAACTACTAAACGTTATCCTTTTCTTTATATCCCATCAGATGAAATAATGTCTGGCCAGGCTCCCACTTCTGATCTGAACATACCCACTTACACCGTGCCAACCCCCACATAATGTTTGTATCCCTATTTCAAAGCCTTTGGTTGGTTATTGCTTTCAAAGGTCACTCAGCATGGAATGACGTGGCCTAGGAGGGATTTCCAAGGGACAGAGTGAGGAAGGGACAACTCAAACTCAGATTCGGCTCCCACAGTCACAGGCTGTGGCATTCACTGGCCACATTTCATTCTTAACAAACCACGTGCCCTGATTCAGACCTGCTGAGGACATTTATAATCACAGCAAAGATCCGGTCCTACATTGTCTAAATGGACCCCCCACGCCCACCCATGCTGCACAACACGGAGGGAGGCTGTGAGCCCAGGAGATCATTTCTCACCATCGCTCCCTGTCTCCGTTATAACAAAAAAGCATATATTGAACTGGCTCGAAACAGTCTGGGCTCAGCCAGCAAGAAGCAGGGATTTCCTCACGTGCACGCTAGTGATATGGAGAGAACCTGCTGGATAATTATAGAAAGTTCTGAGTCAAGTACTGGCGGAAAGCATCCAGATGAAGAATCAGTTGTTGTTCTCATGTCGTAGGTCCAACCTCAGCAGGTACTCAGTGATACTGTCTGATCTCTGAAAGGCTTATGCCAAGTTTAAGGCACTGTAACACCGTAAATATCCAGACAGCATGGAAGCCCAAGTTACGTCTCCTTTGCTACGAGCCAACTTTATAGCCTGCGGTGGCCTCCAAACCACTCATGTCTGGCTGTTGTTTTAATGTACAGGAAAGTTACAAAAACAGCATGAGAACATTATTGTCCCTGAGCCATTTGAGAGAAAGCTGCCAACATGCTACCCTATCATCTCAATACTTTGTGTGTATTTCCACAAAAAGGATGTTCTCCTCCACAATTACAATACAACCACCAAAATCAGGAAGTTAACACTGGCACATTATCACCATCTAACTCTCAGATTCCAAAATTTACTAAAATTTTGTAAATAAGTTTTTTGTCTCCAAAATAAAGAACTTGATATTATTAAAATTTCCTCTAACATTCTAAGTGCCTGTCTCTGGGTCAGTCCTACCAAATGTCCATCCACTAAATCTGATACTCAACTTGGTACAGTAAAAAAACCTCAAGTTTACAGTAAAAAAACCTCAAGTTAAGGTCCCACCTCTTTACCGTATCTAAGACTAGCAGTGTCTTCTTGGGGAAGTCTCTTAGTCACTCCCGAGGCAATCCTAGCATGGATATGCCTCTGAGAACCTCATGAATTTCACGCATAGGAACAAACAACCCCCTCCTTGTCTAAAAGCTTTAGCTCAAATCAGTGCAAGGGCAATTTTATAGTCAGCACCGAGGAGTCCCTTCCAACAGCCTCACTCTGCTCCCAGGTCTGGCTTGGAATCACAGAGGTGGGAGTCTTTGAATCACTGGCAGGTTTCTAATTGTCCTTAGGCATGGTCACATAAGGACAAATGCTCCAGTAGCAAACCTGGGAGGCATGGGGGCAGCTCACTTCTGGCTCCAGATGCCTAGGGAAGTAGTTAGCAATGGACACGTGTGTCTTAGAACAGACTCTTTTGAGCAGGTTACTAATAGGTTATAAATGGACTTAGCCACTGAAAAGAGTTAAACTTCGGGGCTTTGGTGGGTTCCAGCTGCGATCATGAAGTGGTAACAAAACTGTTCTTCAGTAGCCTGAATGAAAATCTTTGAAAAATACCTCCCTGGAAGCAGCTTCCCCATCTCAAAAGATTTAGCACAGTGCTTCAAAACACCTAAGCTGCTTGATTTTATAAGTCAGGCCGCAATATCATAGCCAGACAGTAGCCCAAGCAGAGCACCTCACCGCTGAACTAGAGAGCTGTGTCGTCTGGGCCCTTCAAAATATCAACTGGGCTCTGCCAGCAGAAATATTCTTAACAATTGCTCCTTGTAATCTGTGGAAAAGTTCTCTTTGACTATTCATGATCATAAGCTGAATATGAGAGGAGATCCAGTATATAAATGTTTTGCCCATGTGCAAATAAGAGCTCATATTGTTTTATTCAATTATAAATTATTAAAGAAAAAGAAAGAATGTTAACCCTTTCCTAACAGGGAGATCTTTTTGTCAAAGTCACTCTAACCAACATTACAAGTGATTAAATGCCTCACCAATCTCGACACCTCAAATGAGCCTAAGAAAGCGGGGAGAACACTCTTGAGTCAGTTATCTGCACTTAGAGAGGCGAACACATTCACAACACTGTGCACCTTTGCTGGGGAGTCCAGTGCTATTTTATTCCAAACCAGGCGTCTGCCAGAGAAATCTTACCATGGATTTAGCAATCGCGTAGATTTCCACAGCAGAACAAATTACCAATGTGGGTGATACCATAAGGAGCTATGAGAAGGTCAGCACATGCAGTGTAGTTTTCAATGCTCATTTCACTCTTTCTAATATGTGGTAGAGATAATTTCTGCTGGTTGCATAATTGATCTAAAAACCATATTGTAATTCTGAAAGTGCACTGGTGACGATAATGTAAACAGGAAGCCATGAACACTCTAGCTCCAATATTTTTAGCAAAAGAGACCCCTGGAGGGGCAGGCAGGGCTGCAGAGTGTTTTCTCACCTTCCTTCTTGACAATGTCATGCCAAGTCCAGCTGTGGAGACATAAGAAGTCTCTCCATTGTGGTGATTCCTGTCAGTGGTGCCTCCCTTCTCTCTGATACTGCTCAAGAGGACCATGGAAAACTCATGCGGAGGTAAATGTCCAACAAAAGCAGGCCTTTGGGGAGCATGACAGACACATCAAAACAAAAAAGGGAGTGTTTCTTTCAGTGATGAAATACTGAGCCCCCAAGAGCTTTTGAACTATGAATATCACCTGCTCCTAATAGATATAGATGTTCAAAACGTAACTGTATTTGTATTTTTACAATATACAATGCTCAGCACAAATGTTTCCAAGGCAATGTGTGCCTGAATGGAGACAAGCCTAGAGCAGAGCTGTCACTCTACAGAAGAGCACACTTCACTCAGCATAGCTCTTGAGAACAAATGAGAGCCAAGGGGGGAAAGTGAAGACAAGCAAACTTTGATTCTATTTAAGGAAGAGCTTTCTAACAATCTGTGTTCTCCAAAAATGGAACTGGCTGACTTGGAAGGTGAAGTGTTCCAGCAGAGCTGGGTGGCCATCTGTCAGGGGCGGGGCAGCAGGCCCAGCACCCAGCACGGGGACAGGCTGGACGAGTGAGTGTCCTCGAGCATGCGGAACCGATCACAGCGCGTGAAAAAACTAAACACTGGGTGAAGGATGTGGTTAATAGTTTCAATCTGAGGCTGTATCTTCTCTCTTTCTAAAAACTGAAGGAAAAAAATGACAAGCTATTCAAAGGAATTTCTAGATAACAGAGTGCTTGCTTTGCCTTATTTTACTTCTCAGCATTCAATGTGGTTTCTGGGTATTTCATTCTTTTCTAGAATCTTGAGACTATGTTTTAAAAAATGGATAAGAAGTCAACGATGTTTAGCATCTCCCTCCAAAAAGGTACTTTGGTGGGTGAGAGGCTAAAATTGTTAAATATAAATAAAATTAAGCTCAGGGCACTCTTAAAGTATTTATCTATTGATGCTACTCCCATTTCTTTACCAGTTAACTAGGAGTTATAAGCATAGGACAACAATGTTTCTTTCAAGTAACTTGCATGGGAAAAAAAGATAAAGGGGTGTCAATTTAGTAAAAGAATCTGATTGCTCATGAAAAATGGAATTTCTACTTTAGGCTCAGAATCTGATAGCTGGTGAGCTGGTGTGATTCATACGCAGGCTATGTTTCATTTCTCTTTCTAAATCGTGGGCATAACCTAATCCATGCAACAAAAATATTATACAATAAATGAGGACTTTCAATGGTTTTGAACAGTTAGTAGACTTTTCGAGATTGCATAAAATATAAAACAAAATTTTGCAGCACCCACTACATTTGGTATATAATTTTCTTTTCAGTTTTCCCACGTTATCCTCCTCCCAAACAAACAAAAATCTTCTCGTTAGAGATAAAAAGAAAAAACTCAAGTAACTGTAACATGGGTGATAATACTGACTTAGTTCAAAAGCGAACTCTTAAGTGATAACCAGCAGTCTCAGGTAAAACCCACATGATGCTCATAGAAGAAGGCAACGATAACTTTTTTAAATGGCAGCTCGGTTCAGACATTCTTCAGAAAGGCCCTCACAGTTATTTTCTCACATAATTTGAAGCAGTAACTACTGCAAGTAAGTCTGATACGCACACAAAATACCAAGGCGATATTGGCCACCATTAACTTCAGGTGATTCCAGGTGGCCTTTCCTACATTCAGAAACTAGAGGAGAGAGTGTCACCTGGGAAGAAAGCTGGAGGATGAGCCAACTGAGCTGAGCTCCCAGCAGTCCCCAGGTGAGTGACCCTCAGCGGCCTCTGACATCACACTGGTGCTCACACAGCCGTCAACTCAGCTAACACTGTCCAGGCCTGTGGAATTAAATTCACCCAGGATTCCAAGAGCTTCTCACTATCTCCATCTCTATGCATAATGACTAAATGGACAAGATTTTGTAAAAGAGAAATGGTTTGATGGAATGACACAGGCAGAGCTGTTGACATTTTTGGAGGTGGTAATTCTACTTCAGGAGCCTCCAGAATGTTGACGCCAGGGGACAGAAACATGCGCAGGGGTCCAAAACACACAGAAGCGCCAACTCACGTAAGATTCCAAACGCTCAAATCTCCAGGAAATGACAAACGTGACATTTCTCCATCTTGATCTCTTAATTTTCAGAGATGAAGAAAAAAACAACTAGAAAGATGTCAACATTTACAACAGATTTTTTTTAACACAAATTAAAAAGATGCACAGCCTCTCCTCGCTCTCCATAACAGGAAGCAGTTCAGCCTTAATCTGGTCCCCAATGCAGCGAGCACTCACCGAGCGTGTCCTTCAGGTTCTTCACCAGGGAGCCCTTCTTCAGGCTGTTCTTCCTCTCCACGTAGTTGGACGGCACGTAGCCTGTCCTGTTGGCCGCATTCCTCACCCGCCACCACGTTTTGGAGTCATCCAGCAGCCATAGGCGCTCATTTTTCTTGATGTCAAGCTCCTGGTCCTGTTGGGCAGTGTAGTCCCACTTTGCTATAACAATAACTTCTTCTGTCATCTTTCATGGAGTCCTTCTGTCAGCAAAACATGTGGAGATGCTCATTAGAGAACCAACCAAACACTTCATCTTTTGCATCAACTTGAAAAATTATGCAATTGATGGCTTTTATTACGATATGGCAATCAGTTTTCTCCTGGGTCTTGAAACATTCAACCTTAACATGACCTTTCAATAAGCTTTAGCATTTGGTTTAGAAACGTTAGCCTTATAAAGCAAATCTTAATTTTGTGCAGTGGGAGTTCTGCACGCTCTGCCAAAGACAAAAACAAACTTTTAAAAAATTCTAAGCAATAATATCATAATTAAATGTGTTCATTCAATGAAGCAACACCAGCTCCTTGTAGCTGATATGTCTACACCCATTTTCTCAGGATATGCTGGATTTTATGAACATATTTAATGAACACAACACACTCGAAGTCTTCCTATGTCGACATTAAAATAAATGCAGCACTAATGCAATGTGATATCCTGGATTGGATCTTGAAACAGAAAAAGCAAGTGAGTGGAAACACTGGTGAAATTTAAATAAAGTCTAGTTAATGGTAACGCACCAAGGTTAATTTCTCAGTTTTGACACAGGTGCTATGGTTGCATAAGATGCTGACACTAGAGGAAACGGAGTGAAGGGGATACAGGAATGCTTTGTACTACCTTTGAGACTTTTCTATAAATA
Organism: Pteropus alecto; assembly: GCF_000325575.1. NCBI lineage: Eukaryota > Metazoa > Chordata > Mammalia > Chiroptera > Pteropodidae > Pteropus > Pteropus alecto. The sequence goes on along the minus strand of NW_006442124.1, from coordinate 3,726,535 downwards.
TAAAATTATTCTTGAAATCTGCACATGGATGTTTATAGCAGCTTCATTCATAATTGCCAAAACTTAAAAGCAATCAATGTGTCTTTCAGGAGGTGAATGGATAACAAACTGTGGTACATCCAGATAATGGACTATTACGCGGCAATAAAAAGAAATGAGCTAGGAAGCCGTAAAAAAGGCATGAGTGCCTTTACTAAGTGCATTACTAAGTGAAAGAAGCCAATTTGAAAAGGCTACACGCCGTATGATTCTCACAAATACTCTGTCTTTGACCAAACGTTAGTCAGGTCCCTCTGGACCTTTTCCCCAACTAGGTCTCAATTTTGTACTTCTACATCCGCCCGTTCATTGCTCAATTTTAACAAGAATCCTGCTAAGTTGGTTTAGCCAGAATCCTCCACCCTCACCCCGGTAAGACCTGATCACATAAGCCTGCCTTCGGGAAGAATCCTGTTAAGTCGGTTTAGCCAGAATGCCCCCCTTTACCTCTGATGTTTCTTCTTAGCAATTTTTTCCATTCATCTACCCATCACGCTGCTTCTTGGCTACAAATATCCATGTCTCCTTCCAGTGTTCAGAACTGAGCCCAATCTCCTGCCCTACTGCGAAACTCCTTTGTAGCAGTCCCCCCTCCAAACTCTGACCATTCTTTAACAAGGGCCATGACTCATTTTTTCTTTAACAATTCCAACTACATGACATTTTGGAAAAGGCGAAATTATGGAGACGGTAAAGAGATCTGTGGTTTCCAGGGGCAAGAGGGGAGGGAAGGATGAACGGGCAGAGCACAGAGGGTCTTCAGGGCAATGAAACTGCTCTTTACGGCACTTTAATAGTGGATACGTGTCATTATGCATTTGTCGAGACCCATAAAATGTGTAACACCGAGTAAACTGTAATATACAATTATTCCACAGTAAGAAGTTTATTGGCATCAACAAATAACTACAGCATATTATATATCTAGCAAAGTCAATTCTAGAAGTAATAAATAGCAAAGGTACACCTGAAGGACTAAAATAAATGTAATTATCAACTATTTCAGCAGCTCCAAATTTCCTAGGTGGAAGAGGATCTAGTCTTCTTTCAGCAGAAAAATTCAATAATCAAGTCCTTCAACTGACTAGAAGTTTCTTCCAAACTAAGAAGAAAGGAATAATGGAAACACTACTGACTAAAGCCCCTTCTTCTCTGACAAAGTGCGGTCTCATTATTTTACAGTGATGACTTCAGGATACAGACGCAACCTATACACACTGACTTCATGGAGGCGTGAATCTCATCTTTAAAATAACATGACACTTTCCACTAGATGCTAAAGGAACTTATAAATAATGCATGTTCTTCTTTTTCATGAATTAACTTCAAAATTTAGAAAGAATAAACCTTTGGGGAAGGAGAAAATGTTTAATAAACCTTATGTATAATGTACACAACAACCAATAGGATAGAATTTATTGTGCAAAGCTCGTTTCCTTATGGTAGACCATTTTGTTATCTACTTTCAGAAAATCTCAAGTCCATACTATGTATGTCTCTATCCTGACCGACCTTCCTTCCTTTCAGGTTAGATTTTGAAAATCATAAAGGTAATTTTTGTTTGTTTTTTGAATAATAAAAGCAATAATAGGAATGGGGCTCAGTAACATCCCATTTGAATCCCAGGTTCACTTAATTACACAATTTTCAAAAGTGGTTTTTAACAAAAACAGCCAGCCCATCACTTCAGACAATCATAGCAATTTATTAATTTTCTGCATGGCTTAACCTCAGGAACAGCTGTTAGGTTAGGAGCCGGCCAGGCAGGGTATGTTTCAAGAAACACTGAATATCATGTGGGAGCTTAAAAAATACCACTGCCTGGGCTGTCCCACAGATCAATTACATCAGAATCTCTAGGAGTAAGGCCTGAGCACGTTTTTACAACTCACGACTCTGAAAGGTCTTAGAAGGGAAATGCCAAGTAAGAGTGAACAAAGTCATCAGATGCCTGCATTCCTGGGTCATCAGACCTGTGGACTCTAGTGAAACACAAATGTTCAGTTTAAGAAAGTAAACGCTGAGTGTATGACACACATCAACTCGTTTAAACAACAGAATATCCACATCTCTGGTATCCTTTAGGACACTAAAGGGCGACAGAGATTAAATGGCTTGTTAAATGATAGAGTCAGGATTGGAGCCCAGGTCTCTTGGTCCCCAAATCTGTACTCATGTATTCACTTCTGGGGCTGGGTGGTTGGGTGAGGGTTTAATGTGTGGTCTGTATTTTGATAGATTTATTTCAACCTATGAAATCTATGATTCTAGGACAGGTGAAAATAAAAAGTCCCTATTACCTAGGAAAGGACTTGTTCCTTGGCCACAGCAATGGGTTTTAAAACTATTCTAATTTATGACAGCTTCCCAGCAATAGAAAAGCTTTGGGGGCCCAGCCAATCAACCACAAACTCCCTCAGCAAAGACAGCCAACCAACCACCACTTCCCTCTAGTGAAGTCTGCAAATCAACAAATCCTTCACCCCAGTACCTTAATCCCAGTCAACAACCATCTTGCCCCCAAAAAGCCCACCAATCAACAACCACCTCTCTCCAGAGCTTCTGAATGTCAGCCAATATACAGCAGTCCCACTGGCATAATCACTCATCCGCAGTTAAAGGCCAACCAATCCCTGAACACTTCTACTTTTCAAACCGATACCTGATTCCAAAACCTTTGTCAGTGGAGCTCTTTGTAAAGGAGACTGACCTGGATGCACACCCTCCTCAGTCAGCCAGGAGCACACTCAGCTTGTTTCAGGGGCAGAGTTGTGAGTGTAGACAGATAGCCCCATGGCTCCCACTATAAAATGCTAGGGCCGCTGCCCTCAGGAACAAAAGATTTGGAAAGAAGAGCATTCACACGGAAAGGGGGCAAATCTAGAAGTGATAGGAGGAGGTAATACTGGAAAAACCACCAGGTAAATGTCAGGGAGCTGAGAGAAAGGACAGGTAACTGGGACTTGGGTATGAGGACAAGGAAAAGGAAACTGATCCCAGTCTTAAAAGACGGATAGGATTTAAAGGGGCAACACAGTCAGAGGAGGGCACCCTAGGCCAAAAAGATGTAAGAACGAACCAGGGGGTAGGAGCACATTACTAAACAGAAGAATTAAGAATACATGACTTGAGGGAGTAATTTAAAATAAAATAAAATAAAAAAAAACAAGATATACATTTCTGGATGTTTTCTTTTTTAAAGACATTTCATTGTAAAGTAAAATACGGCCCCCACCCCCATCGTCCCGGATTTCTGCCCACACTGATCTTTCTTCTCTTTGCCAGCATGGGCTGAAAAGATCAGTTGGAGACCCGTTCTGGAGGCAACCGCCTGTAGGCAAGATTTCAGAATCCAGCCCTGAGCCCTTGGGAAATTCTTAGGAGCCCACAGGAGCACGTGCTGTTTTGCTACGGCATGTAGGATGGATTGGAATACAGAGAGACTGGAGGTGGATCATGATCATTCCATGATAAAATTAGACGTACAAACTAACTTAAATTTCTAAATTTCTAAACTTTTCTTTTAAAAAGTCTTAACAGAAGCAAGCCTGAAAAAGTATATTCTAACTAACTGACTGAAATTTTAAGTTAGAGATGGTATTCTGATTTAGTATAAAATGAAATCATAGAGGTCAGGGCCAAAGAATAATGCATGTTTATCACTGTAGCTTACGTAGTTCAAGAAAATTGAATTTTTGCCTTCATTGCCTACAGCTAAGTTATCACCTAGGCCTAGCCAACAGAAAGAAGAGCCACGAATTTGATATTACAGAGCCAGATCATATCTTATGTCATGTCACTGCTCTAGAATAGAGCTTAGCAAGAACCCCATGTTACACTGAATAAAAGAAACTCAGAGAACCTAACAAGTTACGCTGCTTTTTCAAGTCTTAGGTGGAAGAAGAGTAAAAGGGAAAAAAAAAAAAAAAAGACCAGAAAAGCTATAAAAATTTTCTTGGCTCAACAGTTTTCACTAACTTCTAAAATAACATTAATCCTATTCTAGGGCGCTATTTTCTTTCTAAAAACAACCCTGCTCACTGCATCCTGCTGGGTTATGGCTGGGTTACGCACTCCTCATAACAGCCAGTATTCCTACAATATCCAAAAATGGTCACAGATATTTTGAACGAAGTCTCAGGGACCAGGCTGAACCACTTGGTCTCAATGGCCAATAAAAGACATGAGGCAAGAATCTGGGACTGCAAACTTAGCTGAAGTACCTGTATGTCCACTTTGGACTTCAGCTTATCCTGTAAAGTGGGAATAACAACCCTTGCTTAGCCTTACAAGACGCTCAGGAAAAGCCTGATAATGCAATGTTTGAGTGTGGGGTTTAGTATCACACAGATATGGGCTAGTCTTGCTATGCCACCTTAGTCCACCTGCCTCTTCCGTAACATGGGATGATAGCAGTACCTCGCTTAGGAGCTTGTGAAGAAAGCCCTGAGCACACTTCTCAGCACAGAAGGGACACGAGCATGGGACCCACAGTCATAATGAGAGCCCTCTCTATACTGCAGCAGCAGTCCTCAACCTTTTTGGCACCAGGGACCGGTGCTCCTATGAGAATCTAATGCCTGATGATCTGAGGTGGAGCTGAGGCAGTGATGCTAGCGCTGGAGAGTGGCTGCAAATACAGATGAAGCTTTGCTCGCTGACCCACTGCTCACCTCCTGCTGTGCCACCCGGTTGCTAACAGGCCCTGGACTGGTACCGGTCTGAGGCCCAGGGGTTGGGGATCCCTGTACTACAGCACGCTTTATGAATATAAGGTGGGGCTGCGTTCCAGTGACCCCTTCCTTCATTTGGTCAGGATTTACTAAGCACTTACTATGCAGGGAACAGTCTTCCAAGGCACCAGGGTTTCTTGGTAAGCAAGACAGACCAGATGTCTGCTCTCTTGTGACTCAAGCCCCAGGCACAAGGAGCACCTCCTCAGAGACACTAAGTATGTGGCAAGTTGCTACAGCAGCAATAGGAAATGAGAACCGTGAGTAATTATGCTAAGGCCAGTCCCCAAAGGGAATACTTTCTATGTTTTGATCCCTTGGTGTATAGGTGCAAATATTTAAAAATAGCACGTGTGCATTAAGGAGACCTACTCAAAGAAGCAGTCTCAGAAACAACTAAAATATCTTATGAAATTCTTTATTAAAGTTTCAAGTTGTGTTATAGATGAAAGACATGCCAGATGCCAACTAATCTGACAGGAGTTGGCAGGAAGCTGGGGTAACCTGTGGGAGAACAGAAAGGCCAGTTGGTGGCTTTTCACAGCAGTGTCACTAATTACAGTTAATATACTTCAGCTTGAAGTAGGACACAATATGGACTCTAGTGGCGGTTCCAACTCTCGGGAAGTTAATTAAGCTGTGACAAGAGTCAAGGTCTTAACCACTTTCCTAAGGTACAAAAATACACTACATGTAAAGAAGAAAATAAACAATAGCACTAGGCTTTTCTCTGCAGCGAGGGAGAGGTGCCAGTAGGAGCTGCCCCCCGGGTGGCTGAGGGGTACACGGCTGTAGTGTGAACAATTAACATTCACCGTGTGCCCGCACAGTTCTGTTCTATATGTGTCAGCTCATCAAATGTTTACAGCAAACCTCTGAAACAGAAATTACCTACAGATATATTTAACAAATGATGAAGCTGGGCAAAGAGATATTAAATAATTCGTCCAAACCCACAAAGCTAGAAGATCCAAACTCACTAGAACCATCTTATCACAAAGCCCAGGCTGTAGATACTACCTTCTACTTCCTGGCAGCATTCCTATATAGCAGAATTTTGCAGCGCAACTAAAAAAAGAAACCCCGAGGGTAAGGTGGATGCTGATAAACAAGAACCGAATTTCAATTCCATTTTGATGAACCGTAAGTGAAACTACTAATGGAGAAATGGCAGTAGCTCCCGACTGTCCAGGCGTGATCCGGGAAGGGTCTCGTTGGTTTTCTAATATTTCGGTTGAGGAGGAGTGAAGGGAGGCTAGAATAGTTAAAAGGTAAAAGTTTTCTCGATTCTAAAATACAGGGTTGAAGAGCGCAGACCCCCTCGCTGCCCACCTCCCCACCATGGTATGTGGGGAGCAAGCACCTCTGCACTGCTGTCATCTGTCTCTGGGGGCAGACTGTCACCTTCCTGTAGCTGCTCCTGCTAAAGTGTGGCTGAACGGTAAGTACAGGGTCAAGTCACTGAGACCCCACTGACCTTTTCTCCATAGGTTATTTTGGAGAGGGTCTTTTTAGGATTTGTTTTCTAATTTTCATAGGTAACAGGCAAAGCCTGTAGCCTGCCAAGCCTCTACGTCTTCGAGTTTGTGGAGGTTCCCTTTGAGGCCACCAACGTGACCATTTCTGTGAGTGTTCCTCTCCAGTTGGAGAATCCAGTCTCTGTACCAATGAGGTGGGGAACAGCGGGGAAGCTGTTAAACCTCCCTGACTTCCAATTCTGTGTTTGTAAATGGGGCCACGCTTCTGTGAGGAGGAAATAAACAACGCACAGGAAGTGCCCGATACCTGGTTCATGCGGAGTAAATGTCTGGCACTCCTGCGCTTCCTCCATCCACGTGACACTGAGCGACAAGACCCCTTGGACTTGACTGAAGCTTTCACAGGGGTTCAAAAATAGATTTACACTAGATTATGGTAGTGCCATTTAAGGAGAGAAAACTTAAAATCACAAAGAGAGTAATTCTCAAAGGTAGTGCCATAAAATTAGGATGCCACAGTCCTGCGAATCCAATTTAGGGAGGTTACAAAGAGACCCCAGCGATTCTTGGTTAGACCCCAGCTCCCACTGTGGTAAGCTGTTCAGCCTAGAGAGGATTTTCCTGTGTCCACAGCTCATGCGTCTCACAGCTATATAGGCAAATTATTTTCAAAACACAAATTCAGACTACTTGTTGATGTTTATTCCAGAGAACCAGCAAGTGAAAAAATACACTTAAGCACCCAGGATGGGGGAGTCCTTGGTTTTTTTCTCCTCCTTTGCTGCCTGCCCCGCCCTGGCCCTCCTAGTCCCCCTGCCAGCTCTGACTGGGGTTCAGCGAGCGAGCGAGCTCCCCATTGCCAGCTGTAGGGCTCCAGTTCCCACGTGTCTATTTCTCAGGCTGCTGGCTCCACTGCCCAACACATGTGTCCCTGTGACCCCAGAGCAACATACTACAGGATCTCTTTTTTGAAACTATAGTAAAATACACTTAAAGTTGGTTAAAATGATAAACTTATGCTAAGTGTACAGTTCTGTGGCATTAAAGTATATCTGCATTGTTGTGCGACCAATCCCCACCATCTCCAGAAATTTTTTGTTTTCTAAAACTGAAACTGTACCCATTACACATTAACTCCCCATCCCCTTTCTCCTGCCACCCACCATTCTACTTTCTGTCCCCACAAATCTGACTACTCTAGGGACCTCATGTAAGTAAAATTACATAGCATTTGTCCTGTTGTGACTGACTTATTTCACTTATCATGATATCCTCAAGGCTTATCTATGTTGTAGCACATGACAGAATTTCCTTCCTTTTTAAGCCTGAAAATTATTCCACTGTATGTATAGACCACACTTTGTTCGTTCGTCCGTCCGTCCGTCCGTCCGTCCATCCATCCATCCATCCATCCATCCATCCAACAGTGGACACTGGGTTGCTTCCACCTTTCGATTATTGTGAATAATATCACTATAAACATGGGTATATCAATATCTCTTCAAGATTCTGCTTTCATTTCTTTGGGGTATATACCCAAAAGTGGAATTGCTGGATCATATGGTAGTTTTCTTTTCAATTTTTTGAGGAACCATCACATTGTTCCCCATAGAAGCTGCACCATTTTACATTCCCACCAGCAGTGCGCAAGGGTTCCAGTTTCTCCACATCCTCACCAATGCTTGTGTTTTTGACAGCAGCTATCCTATTGGGTGTGAGGTACACATAATTCCTTAAGTAAACCTTCTTCTTACTGGATCCTGAATAGGATTTATTAATGGATGGCAATTCTCAAGAAAAAGAAAATGTTATACTTTATAACCAACCTAGGGTTTTCTGCTCTATTCCCTTCCCCATCACTTTTTTTAAGTGAATATCTACTATTTTTTTCATCCTTAATTCCAGGATCAGGCACAGTTTCCTCCTCAAATTAAACTATGTTAAGATAAATACCTTAAAATTTGAGTTTATCACCTAGTTTTCAGGAGTTAATCACCAAGCAACTCATTTTACCAAGTAAAATACCTGGACATGACCAGTATTCCAAAGACTAGAATACAAATCAACAAAACTCATTAGTGCCCAGGATGTTTTACAGAAGACACAGAACTGGGGACTTTGTTGCTTCAGCTGGAATCTGAGAAATGCCTTTTTTTTTTTTTCTTTTTACACCTAATTTACCACTCAAGCCATGAGACTATCCATGCTGCTAACCTTGCTAACCTCAGTTTCTTCACGGCGTCTTAGACATTCGTCACACTGGGAAGATGGTTATGAATGTTAAGTGACACCTGAGTACCATCATTTTGGAGAATCACTGTCAATAAGCCCATTTTATTACACACTACTGATGGTGAAACAAATGAAATTCCAAATAATTACGATGGAGTTGGAATCGACACCATCTTACACCAACCTGGAACACACTGCAGCAATGGATGTGAATGGAGTGATGCAAACAACATCGGCAACGGAAAAGTACCCCCAAAAGTCAACTTCACAGAAACAGAGTAGACAAGTATTTACCAGGGGCAGTGGGGAGTGGGGGGAGGAACATAAGGAGAGGTTGGTAAAAGGCTATAAGTTTTCAGTTGTAAAGTCTGAGGATCTAGGGTAAAACATGGTGACTATACAGTTGATGACACTTTTATAAGAGAAATTTGCTAAAATAGAACTTAAATGTTCTCACGCACAAGCACAAAGAGGTAAATATATGAGATGATGGATGTATTAATTAACTAGATGAGGAGAATCCTTTCACAATATATAAACACATCAAATCACCATGATGTACCCTTTAAATATCTTACATTTTTATTGGTCAGTTCTACCTCAATAAAATTGAACTTAAAAAAAAAAGGAAAAAAGGAAAATACCCACCTATGAAAATAAACATTGATCTCTTTGGCAAAACCTGACCCTCCTTTAAAATGATGAGAGCATGAAGTATTTTCAGATAATGCATACCCACTGCTCCCACAGTTGACAGTCATCAGTCACCATTTTTAGGGGTTCATTAGGCCTTACTAATTTTTTTCCACAACCAAAAAAGTAGTTGTAACTTTTATAACTTAAGCATCTATTCCATTAACTATCAAAGTATAAATGTTCTTATGAGTGTCTTTAATTCTTACTAATGAATTCAGCTGCACTAATCAATACCTGACCCTTTTCCTTACCACCTTATCATTTGATTCTCTGCCTCATTCTGAAACATACGAGGGTGAAACGAGAAGCTCAGTGATTTAAAACACATGTTCCGTGTTATCTGGGTCTCGTGATTTTCAAATATGATTGCTCTACCGAGATCATTTTAATTTTTCAGATGTGCATGGCTTATGGCCACATTTCGAAGCATTCTATGTTTTAGATTTTCCTATTTAATGGAAATGGAAATTACGGAAAGCCCCTCTGTGCCTCGCCCTGGGGACAGGGACCCTCACTCATCATGCTCAGCAGGGCGTCTTGCCCAGTACAGGCAGGGACTGCATACATGAGAGGGAACCTGGGTTATTCTGTGTTTAATCATTACACAGATACCTCTACAAATGCTTTGGAAAGATAAATGCTAATTTTTATTACAAATGTACAATTCTTTTTAAAAGAAATCTTCCCTATCATTCAAGAAAACAGAATGAAGAAATAGAGATTTCTAGCAAATGCAGTGATTTTCTAAAAAATAAATTTAGTTTTTAGAACTGTTTAAGCTTCCCCTATTATTAACATCTTACACTAGCATGGTACATTTGTTATAATAAACCAATATTGATACACTATTAACTAGAGTCCACATTTTACTCAGATGTCCTTAGTTTTTACCTAATGTCCTTTTTAAAAAAAAAAAATCCCAGGATCCCATCCAGGATGTCACATCACTTAGTGGTCGTGTCTCCTTAGGCTCCTCTTGGCTGTGACAGTTTCTCGGACTTGGCTTCTTTTGGTGACCTTTACAGTACTGAGGAAAACTTGTCAGGTATTTTGTAGAATGTCCCTCAGCTGGGATTTGTCTGATGTTTTTCTCCTCATTAGACTGAGGTTATGGGTTTGGGGGAGGAACAACACAGAGGCAAAGTGCCACTGTCACTGCATCATATCAAGGCTACTACTATCTACCATGACTTATTGCTGCTGATGGTGATCTCGAAAGCCTGGCGGAGGTCGTGTCTGCCAGGTTTTCCCACTGTAAAGTTGTTCTTTTCTCCTTTTCCATACTATGCTTTTTGGAAGGACGTCTCCAAGCACGGCCTACACTTAAAGATGGGGAATTACGTGCCATCTCCTTGAGGGAGATTAGCTACTACAATTATTTGGAATTCTGCACAGATTGATCTCCTCCCTCATTTTTTAAAATTTATTCGATCATTTATATCAGTATGAACTTACAGATATTTATTTTATACTCTGGGCTACAATCCAAAACTTCTTATTTATTTTGTTGCTCGACTTGTTCTAACTTTGGCTTTTAGGATCTCAGTTGGCGCCTGTGTTCCTCTGACACACTACCATCACTGTGAATATGTGTGTCCTCACTGTGAGTGTATGTGTTGAGCACATCTTTATTTACTATCTGGCACCACAAGATACTCCAGGCTCATCTTGTATCTCTTCTGCCCCACTCTCAGAATCAACATGGCTGATTTTACAGTGACCAGCAGCACCTGCATCCCACTCTGTACATCTCACACATGAGAATTCTCCTGTGCTGACTCTAGTCCAGCTCCTGGGTCACAGAACTATTGAAGAAAGCAAAGAAGCTATTCTGTGAGGATGATGGTGTTAGATCTCAGCTGGTGGAAGGTACCAGCCTTCCCTCCTTCTAAGTAATGCTTCTAAGTAACACCTTGCACTGGTTACCTGATTCGTCGCTCCAGTGTCTGCCCCGTTGATATCCCAGTCCCTCCATAACCAGGCACCTTCTCCCACCACCGTTTCTCTTGCAGCCTATTTCTCAAGGCTCGGTCCCATCCCGCCTCCTCACTAACCTGCCCCAGGACTCCCTGAACCCACCTAGAGTCTCTGTTATACATACTTCATGGGACTCCACGCAGAACTGAGCCAAAGCTTAGTAACACACGTCAGAGCACTTAGAGATCTCAGTAGCTGTAATCAGGAGTCCACGTGGCTGCCAAAAGCAGCGAGGGGGCATTTACCCTGCCCCGGGGCAACCGGATTGTGGCAGAAGCACCCCCAACCCCCATTTCAGCCTCCGACCGCTGGCTCAGGCCAGCCCTTGGTGCTGCCCGGCAACCCACCCCACGTCCCAAGCGAACTCCCCCTCTCCCTCGGCAAGGGGTTTGTTCGAGTTCTTTCTTCTCCACCCACTAATATCTCCTCCTTTTCCCTGCCATCTCAGTTGATGAATGACCATCACTTCTATTTCACTGAGAAAAACAGCAGCGATTAGATGGAAACGTCTACTGGTGCCTCGGAACACTCCGGTGTCCCTTTTGTTCCTGAGGGGGACATCTGAGCACCCTTCTAAGGCCTGTCCTCTACGCACTGAATGCTACTCCCTCTTGCCTCCTGAAGACTCTGCTCCTAGGTATGCCCCTACTCCACTGTGTCATGGAGTCTCCTCTCTTTTCCAGATCACCTTACCTGCACGTTGACAGCTGTCACTGTCTATCAGCCCTTTCCTGAACACACCCCTCACCTGAATCCTTGGCTATCTCACAGCCCTGCTGTCCTCCTTCCCTCCTTGACTCTTCCTTCTCGGTCTCATGTTTCTGACCTAGAGAGGCAGGAACAGCCGGGCTGTCTGCGGCCGCCACCCCATCTCCTCGCCCCCTGGATGAGCCTGTCCACCCTGCTGGCTCTGAGTTCCAGCTGCACGCAGGCTGCTCCCAAATTCAGGCCTCCACACCTGCTCGCTCCTGAAACACCAGACTACTATACCTGACCGCCTACTGACCATCTCCACCTGCATGTCCGATGTGCGTTTCAGACTTAACGTGTCCAAACAGAAGTCTTCATTCTCCTTACCGAGAACAAATCAGATAAATAACGACAAAAACCTCCTGTCTCCTGCCATGTTACCTTCTGAGCAAATGACCTAGAAGACAACCATTCACCCAGCTGCTCATCAGGCCAGTACTCTTAGACTCTTCTCTCTTGCTCCATCCACTTCATCAGCAAACTCCAGAGGCTCGCCTTCAAAAAACGGCTCGAATCCCACCAGTCCTCGCCTCGTCCACTGCCCTGCTCCAAGCCAGCAGCACCTCCTGCCAGGACTACTCCCTCCTCCTGGTCTGTGTTTGCATCCCTCCATGCAACTCCAGTCTGTTTCCCTAACAGCATCCTTGTGATACTTGTAAAATGAACAGTGATTCGTGTCGTTCCTCTGTTCAAACCTCACTGCAGCACCACAACTAGAACAAAATCAGACCAGGCCAGCTACTGCCTTGGGGCCTCTGGACCCATGCCCGCTCCCTGAAATGCTATTCCCCAGATATCTGCAAGCTCCTGTTCCCTCAATTTGTTCAGGCTTCTGTTCAAATGCCCCCTCTTCTGCTCCGCTCTTTTCCATGTCCACACCCTGACTAAATCCAGTTCCCCGCTCGGCCCCACCCACCCTGCCAGACCTACCAGGCTATTGCCCACACCCCTCCCCTTCTCTTCTCCCCAGGCACTGACCAGTAGTTCACACACATTTTTATTGGCTAATTGTCTATTTTCTCTGAAGGAATATAATTCCTTGAGGACAAGGTCTTTGTCTCCTTGTAAACACAGCACTTCAAAGGGCCTAAGCCCATGATATACCCCGCAAGTATGCATGTGAAGGAGTGAACGAATGAATGGCCCACGTAGCTGCTGATGGCCCCTCCACAAGAATCCACTTGTGGATGTAAGCCAACCTATACTGAAGCCTCGTTTGCAGTTGGATTTGAATTTAAGATGCCTCCTCTAAAACAGTCTCACCTTTAGATACAGTCACTGTTATAATCACTACATAATAAGAGCTCCTGACTCATGATGGAAGCCATAGAAGAATTCTAATTAAAAATTTAAATTTTATACTATTCAGCTTCTTTGAGTAAGGTCACGGAACTATTGAAGAAAGCAAAGAAGCTATTCTGTGAGGATGATGGTGTTAGATCTCAGCTGGTGGAAGGTAAACATTCATGAAATTCAGATCAATAATGAAGAGTGAATCTTCCAACTCTTTGTAGCAAATGACTAGTACGGCAACAGCTAATGAAAGAGAAAAGTGTAGCAAAGCTCATTAAATTACTAAGAAGGCACGGTCTAAGACTAGACTATACCCAGCAAAAATAACTACTGTCAATAAAGTTCCAGCATTGAAAACTTTCATCTTTCATCCTCCAAATTTAAAAAAAGGTTGTTGAACACTGAAACAGCATAAAATGGATGTGACCCTTTCGGCAGAGCTCTAAGATTCCCATTTACATGAAAGCACTGATGTTTATCAACAGTGGTACCACTGTCAGCGCAGTAAAAGACGCTGTTCTAGTTAAAAGAAAGTCTGGATGCTCAAGGAGGAGTTATTGATTTTCACAGATCAAAATATAATGAAATAAACCTGTAAAGAAACTGCTGTAAGTTCATATAATGACAAAGTGGTATCTAGAATATATAAAAACTCCTACAATTCAAGAAGAAAGAGACCAACAATTCATTTGAAAAGCAAGCAAAAGACATCGGTGTTGCACAGAAGGGTGGCATACATAAATGGCGAAAAAATATAAAAATGCTCAACTGCATTCATAAGTGAGATCGCAGTAAGATACCATTTTATACTAGATGAATAAAATGAAAAAGGTTGATAATACACGTGTTAAGAAGGCTGTGAAGCAAAGGGAACCCTCATATTCTGGTGGAGAAAGTAAAACGGGATAACTACTGTGGAAGGCGACTTGGAATCACGTCGTAAAGGTGATACCGACATGCTGTGTGAGGTGGGGACTCCGCGCCGAGTTGTCGGTGGGCGAGAAACTGGCACCTGTGAGTTGGGGGCCTGCACAACAGTGCTCAGAGCAGCGGTGCTGCTTCCGACAGTTACAGAAGAGAAATAGATAGCCCGATCAACAGGAAGGGGGACAAATGGGTATACAGTCACACAACTCAGTATCACGAAGCAGTGAAAGTGGAGAAAGCTTCCCCAAAGGATTGCATCCCACCCGGTTCCATTTTCATAAAGCCCTGAAACAAGCAAACGAGACAATGTTGTTTACACTTATGCATGTATGTGGGGAAACTAATTTTAAAAAGGAAGGGAATGAATGGTCAAGTAAATAAATTAATGAGGGAGAAGAGATAAATTACCCTAGAAGAGTTCTAAATAAATCATGCAGAGTCTCTTTTCTCAAGGAGGTAGAACTTAACCCCTGCCCTCTTAAGTGTGGGCCGGGCCTAGAGACTCCCTTCCAAAGAGGACAGTGTGGGAAGGAGGATGAGTAACTTCACGTGGAGAAACCTGACAAGCACTGCCTCAGCCGAGTGATCAGGTCACCATCACGCTGATAAGTCAGATAGATAGCATGTACCCCTCGCTACGATGTGATGAAAATGGCACTTGACCTCTTTGGTCTTTCTCCCCCAAATCCACAACCCCAGTCCAACGATGAGAAAAATACAGCTGAGGGACACTCAACAAGTCCTCCTCAAAACCGTCAAGGTCATCAAAAAGAAACCGCTATAAGAAACCGTCACAGCCTAAGCACATGTAACGAGTACATGTAGAGAAGTATCCTGGGAGAGACCCGCAGTACCTGGTAATTTGCTCTGACGTGCACCACATATGGTGTTGACACAGCCACTGCTGCCTTCTTTTGATTACGATTCGTGTTATATTGATGGTCAACCTTGCCTATCCCTTTATTGTCAACATACGCATATATACATACGTGTGTGTGAAATGTGTCTAAAGTGTGCTGGAATGTGACGGGCAGACAAAGAAGATCCACAGAGGAAAGGACACTGAGTGTTCAGACAGAGGGTGCTGTGGGGACGAGTGAGGAAGGGCCCCAGCCCAGGGGCCTAGGACTATACATAGGGGTCCTGAGCCCTTATATCAGGTCATCCATTCTGAATAGGGCTCCAATCTGGGAATAAGAAATTTCTGGTGTATTAGTTCTATCTTTGCATAAAAAACCTGAGTGGTCAGGTATTCTATATGCCAGTCTCTAAGTTTTCCATTCCTGAGACGGTCAGAGTGTTAGGCCTCCCCACAAAGGTCACCCACATTGGGAGTGAAACACCCGAGGGAACGGAACTGGGCCTCAAGGGCTCAGCCCTCAAAGGACAGGGGTCATCCTAGCACCCAGCCCCAGAGCCTAAAGGACACAACACAATCACCTGGCTCATGAGAAGACGCGTGGGGTTCTTGCAGTGCCAGGCGCTTAGCCACAAGGGACTTCCACCCTGAGGGCAGAGGGTCTGGTTCTGACACAGAACCCATCACAAATGTCTTCAGGGTGTGATGTGATTGACAGAGCAGGACTAACTTTGCGTATGTTGCCTTCCATAAAGTTACAACTATTTCCCACCCCTTTTGTGCTCTGCAGGTGACCTAGATATTAGCACCACTGGGCAAAACTAAGGGCTCTGTGAAAAAAAAAAATTCCCTAAAAGAAGAGAAATTACTTTTCTTTCACACAAAATAATATAGACTCAGCGAAGTGACTTCTCCACTGACCCTTAGCCACATTCTCCAGGAGCTCGCTATTCCCTGAGCTGGAATCTCCAAGGCAGAGAAGATGAGGCCCACGTGGAGAGAAACTACCAGCACACCCATTTCTGGTATGTTCTAAGCACCACAGTGCCCAGAGCTGCATCCTGTTTCTTCATCATATTTTGTCAGATTTCTGTGCCTAAGACCAGTCTCCCTTGAGGGTTAACTCTCTATAAGGAACAAAAATCAGAATTGCCAATAAGCACTGCAATTAGTCATAGACTGAAATTTATTCAATCTCATGAATTCTCTAAAGTGTGATTATATGACAAGTCTCAAATGGAGAACCTCCGAATAAAGGTCCCTTTAAAGACGATGGATGGATGCAAACCCACAGAGGTCCAGACCCTTCAATCCACTCCAGGTGCGTCTGGAGTGGGGCCTGAGCTCCTAGTGACTCCTCAGGGAAAATGCATGTTTCAAAGTGGCCCGGGGCACAGAGGGAGTGAACTTGGCACAAATGCGAGCGAGGCATGTCTAGGAGACAGGAACACCGCATGCTGACAGTCACCTTCCCCCTCTCTTCTTCCCTTACCTATGCATTCGATGCCAAACTACCCCCTTATCTCTCCAGCTGGCAGGGGATATAAAATCCAGGGTCCACGTTAGCAGTTTCCAAACAGGCTGATCAGAGTGATTTGAGAAGCTTTAAAAATAAAGCATGAATATCTGGGCATCTCAAGATATAATTTCTAGAGCTAAGACTTGGGCCTGAAGTCTTCACATAATTCTGAGGAAAAACCAAGTTTGGGACCAGTTATGATGAAAACATTTACACCAGTGCTTCTCACCTGCATCAGTACATCTAAAACTCTGAGGAGCTTTTGCAATAGATGCCCAGGCCCATCTGCCCACCGCAGGTTGGTGGCTGTCGTGTACAGCCAGCAGGCACTGCCTTACAGAGCTCCCAGAGGCCTGCGTGCTTGCTTCCGGAAAGTGAGGAGTGGGACAGAGGCCGTGGTGCCTCCATCTCCACTCTATTCCCAAGCACCCAATCATGTGTCCCACTCCCTCTATGCCTGGCCCCACTCGGCCAACAGAAGCCAGTGACATTGGCAGCTTGTAGCCCTGGAAGTCTCTGGTCCCCTTTCCTGGAGTTGAGACTCAGGTGGGAGATGAGCTCCCGCATTTGCTGCAGCCGGGGAGGAGGAGGAGCCAGTGGGGTCTCCCACACCTGACCGCCTTCCCACAAAATTCTGTGGGGAGCAGCATCCAGGGTTGTGGACCCAAGCTGTCCCTGCAGTCCAGTCCCTAGAATTCCAAGACCACAGACCCAACACTTGTCTAGTCCCTCCAAGTCACTGTCACAGAAACTAGGGCCTAGAGGTAACACACAGCCATGAAAAACACAGAGGTCAGCCCCTCCACCACACACACTTGACACTTTCTCCAGGGACCTCTGTTCCAGGCATAAGCTGAAAGGCTTGGGATCTAAGCACCAGGAAAATATGACCAACATTTTACAAAACTGTCTTAAAAATGAGCTTTTAGTTGTAAGATGTCATCTGAAGATGCCTGTATTTAGCTTCTCCCACACAATAGGCTTCCACTAGAGCCAGGGAAGGTGGTCCTGTCTCAGGCCCTGGGGAACAATGGCTTTCCCTAGCTCTTCCGGTCTTGACATGGAACATCCCTCTTCATCACTGCAAGCACGGCAAAACCTACAACGAAATCTCTGGGTAAGGTAAGATCACAGGCTGTATGTCCACTAAATAGAACAAGTCCTACGGGGGCAGAGGGGGTTTCAGATCTGCTGCGTTTCCCACTCATTCCCCATGAGCACTGCTGGGGGCCAAGCAGAGAGCAGCATTCCACAGACACACCCCAAAGCGTTCTGCCCCCATGGGCGGGGCCCGGCCTGCAGTTCACTGTGGCCCTGGGCTGCCCCTGACCGCAGCCGGCCCACATTGTGGCCTGAGCAGGCCTATACACAGGAGGTCGGAGAGCCAAGGGCTCTGTCAGGGAACTACCACAGTGGATTCAACAATTAGGAACCCCCTTGCTTCTTGCAGAGAGCAGTCAGGCTCCAATCCAACCAATTCACTTGTCAATGTTATTGTTGGTCAAGTTCAACTCTTTGAGAGGCTGAGAAGGCCAGTGTCATTTCACAGCGAGATGCAGGGTGGGCCCCCATCATGGACCAGCCAGGTGAACGCGGTCCCTACCCCAGCAAGCGGTCAGGTGTGGGAGACTCCACTCAAAATTTGCTTTTGTCATTATCTGGCTTGTCATCACAGTATCAAAAGCCGTTCTCCTTAAACTATAATCTTTTATGGTCTGATTTATTCATAATATTTCCATAACCACTTTAACATCTTAGAGTCAGTATTATTTCCAAAGAAAACATTTACAGTGTTATCATAAAAGTCAACAGGAAAAACGATGCTGATAGGCAGAAATCTAAAACTCAAGAGGCTTTTTTTGCTCTCTACACTGAGGCACACCAGTGACATAAGAAGGTGGAGGCGAGAGGTCCCAGAGACCAGCACCAACCCTCCACCCAGTGTTCCAAGAACACCCAACATATCTGCTGTGGAAGACAGTGCTGCCATGTTCCATACCCAGCCTTCGGGTTGGCACGCACTGCTGATAGGGCCGTGAAGTATTCTCACACTGCCGTAGCTATTTATTCTTCAACTTTATCAAGGTATACTTAACATAAAAAGTTGCACGCTTATTTAACGTATACAATTTGATAAATTTGAACCTATGCATACGCCTTGATATCATCACCACAAACATGATAATAAACACGTCCATCATCTCCAAAACACTGACCTGTTCAAGGTCTCGTCTGCTAATACACCCCATGCCCTGCAACATACACACATGCAGTAGAGATATACTTTTTGTTTTTCTGGAGGAGGGAGATTGAGAAAAAACACTGCCTTTCCTAATTTTGGAACCTCAGCTGCAGCAATGGCCTCACTGAAAGCTCTGTGTGATCTGTTTCTTTGTATTGTTCTCTCTCATCTGTATCATCTACATGCCTGGTCCAGAGACTCAAGGTGAGACAGTGTGCCTACAATCCAGCGTGCAGACTGCGTCACAGGTCACTGTCCTATGCCATACCCAATGTGGCAAGTAAAGCAACCTCTACCAGTTCATTTCCTTCTTTTATAAAAAAAAGGGGGGGGGGCAGTAGCCACATCACCTAGTTTTACAGACAATTTATAAAAATTCATATAAAAATTCCTTTGTAAACTTTAAGGTATAATTCAGAGAATAGTGGAGAAATGACTGGAATGTATGAATTCAGCTTCTACAATCTGTCACAGGGGAGGAAAAACGGGTGTGTGTGTGTGTGTGTGTGTGTGTGTGGTGTCAGGGATTTGCTTTATCTGTTTTTAATTTGTTTCTCCTGCTTTCTCGGAAACCGCACTGCTAGGACATGCTGGCAATGTTATCTAAGATAGAAAAAAAATGCCTGGCTAAACTTTGATCATCACTCCATCTATCAGAAAATGATGTTTCATTGAGTACATAAAAAACTGTTTATTGCCATTCCTGGTTATATACAGAAGCTTTGCTCTGTATAAAGGTGCTGTAAGAAAAATAATGAACTCAAAATGGATTAAAGACTTGAACATAAGACCTGAAGCCACGAAACTCCTAGAAGAAAACAGAGGGAGTAAGCTCCTTGACATAGGTCTTGATGATAAATTTTTGGCTTTGACACCAAAAACAAAGGCAACAAAACAAAACAAAACAAGCTAACTAACAAAAAAACCCAAGGGGGACTACCTCAACCAAAAAGCTCTACTCAGCAAAGGAAACCATTATCAAAATGAAAAGGCAATGTATGGAATAGGAGAAAATATTTGCAAATCACATCTGATAAGAGGTTAATACCCCCAAAATATAAAGAACTCATATAACTCAGCAAAAATATCCAAACAATCCAATTAAAATGGAAAGAATATCTGAATAGACATTTTTCTAAGGAAGACAAACAAATGGCCAGAAAGTACATGAAAAGGTGCCCAACATCAGTAATCATTAGAGAAACGCAAATCAAAATCACACTGAGCTATACCTCACACCTGTTAGAATGGCTGTCATTCAAAGGACAAGAGATAAGTGTTGGTGAAGCTGTGGAGAAGAGGGAACGTTTTGTGTACTGTTGGTGGAAATGTAAATCGGTGTAGTCACTATGAAAAACAGTATGGAGTTTCCTTAAAAAAATTTAAACATAGAATTACCATGTAATCCAGCAATGCCTAGTTATATATCCAAAAGAAATGAAAACAGGATATTGAAGAGATATTTGAGCTTCCATGTTCATTGCAGCATTATTCACAATAGCCAAGATATGGAAACAACTTAAGTGTCCATCAACAAATGAATGAATAAAGATACGTTATGTACATACACGTATATATGTATATACTTGTGTATAAAGATGTGATATATGCACACAATGTACGTGAGCACACACACAATAGAATATTATTCAGCTATGAAAAAGAAGGAAATCCTCTTATTTTTTACAACATGGATGGACCTTGGGGGCATTATGCTAAGTGAAATAAGCCAGACAAAGACAAATACTGCATGGTATCACTTATATGTGAAATCTTAAAAAAAAGTCAAACTCATAGAAATAGAGAAGTAGTGAAGAGGTTCCCAGGAGCTGGGGTGTGGGGGAAATAGAGGTTGACAAAAGGGTATAAACTTTTAGCTATGGACGAATAAGTTCTGAGAGTCTAACGTAAAACATGGCGACGATAGTCAAGAATACTGTGTTACATAACTGAAATTTGCTGAGAGCGTAGAACTTCATCATTCTCACAAACATAAGGATAGATATGTGGAGTGATGACGGATGTGTTAATTAATCAGATGGTGGGAATTTTCTCATAATGCATACAGATATCAAATCACGATGTACACTTTAAATATCTCATAATTTTGTCAATTACACCTCAATAAAGCTTAAAAAATGATGCGTGCAGGATTGCTGCTAACATTTATAATCTGGATAGACATACCAGAAACTGACAGTTTGTGAAATCCAGGTGTCATTTACTCAGAATGAGTCTTGTCACCTAAGCTACCATCTATCCCCACCCCCCATCTCACCAACATCCTTCTACCCACTAGGCTTCTCTCCTAAAAATGTCTCTAAAAAGTTTTTCAAAAGATTAAAAATCTTTGGCATAGCATACAAAGCCATTCATATTTTCCATTCCCAGTAAATGCTAGCCAGTCTCCAAAGACAGTGAATCACAGTCTATTTTCAATTATACAGGAAGAATTAAGTGCAGATTTAACATTGGTTAACAATTTCAATGTGAAAGGAAGGGGTTTGCCACCATGCTCTTCCCTTGGTCTCCACGCCCCGATATGGGCTGGATCCAGGCCGGGGAGTCTCGAAGACCTGCTCCTTAACCTCAAAGGGCAGGGGGCTCCTAGAGATGAAAATAGATATAGGGCAGGGAAATGTGCCACCTAGAAACAGGGCTTTGGGGACCCGACTCAGTCCCCTCTGAGATGAGCCTGGACACCCCCACTCTCCTCAAACTGCTTCCCTTGGCCCAGGCCCAGGTGTAGGTCTAGCTGGGACTGCACAAACCTAGAGCACCTAGGAACTGGAAAATGTGCCTGAGGCTGACGTCCCACCTACCACTTCACCAGGCTGCATTTTTATTCTTTCCAAGACCTGCCAAATGGTAAAGCTGACCGAGCTAACACTTTCCCTGCTGGCACTTGCTCAAAGGCCACTGTCCAAACACGTATATGCCTGGTCCCCTACTGTTAATGCTTGAATGACCTGGAGACTCTAGGACTCACTAGCTAATCCATCCAGACTGCCCTGTGCCTAGGGCACCCATTATGCCTCTGTCCACACATCTCCTCACTCTTTAAAATTCACTCCAAACACAGCATCCTCTGGTTTTTCCAGGCTCCGCTCTGAGAGTCAGTTCGCCCTCAGTTCAGCACCAGAGACTCACTGTAAGAACATCACCTACGGCAGTTAGCACAAGCCCCGAGCTGTCAGGGTCCTGCCCCATGCCCCAAGGCCGTGGGAAACAGTATCTGGAATTGTATTTTATCTATTTTTGGAGCTGCTAAAACACAGTGTAAAACAGTCACTGCAAGAAAAATAGCTTAGAACCCAGCTGGTGCTCACAATAAACATTTATTACATGAATGGCTACATCTAATGATTGTCCCACTGAATATTTTTCTAAACCACGAAAGTAATTTTCGGGAAGTAAATTCAGGGTTTCGGTGTGGATCTCATGAACTTAAAATAACATTTCTTTAAAATTCTACAGGTATAAATATTTCTAAGTGCATTTTCATGATAATCTATGTGTGGCTTTCTACCTAATCACACCCGAGCATCACTTCTTGTTTACACGACAGTAACGGACTCTGGCTGGGTATCTGTGCAGCCACGCTGCCTTGAGTGACCTTGGTAGTCCACTGACTACTACTTTATGAAAGAAGACTCTGATCATAACTTAATGTCACTGACAATCAAGAACTTTCTAAAGAAGCACTGTCAGACTCTGTTATTGATGAATTACTAATGAAGTCTGATGATCAGATGTGAAGATTTGCACGAATATCCAGCTTATATTGCCATGAAATATAAATGCGGCTGCATTTATAAATGAATAAGTCTTAAAAGCTTCCACTGCAATGACAAATAAAAAAATTGAGTCACCATGGGTAAGAGGTTTTTTGTTTTGTTTTGTTTTTAATGAAATGGAAATCTCCTAGGATTGGACATGAAGCAGCCCAGTGGTGTCTGACTTACATAAGATCTGGAAGAGACACCGGGGAGTGCCCTGTCATTGCAGGAGGAGATGTAAGCTGGTAAGGGCAGGTCAGATCAGCATAAGGTGCAAGGGGAGGGAGGACAGAGCAGGGCTTGGAATCAGGCTGCACAACACGAGCCCCCCGCTCTCCATTCCAAACCAGGGCCTAGACCAGGACATCGTAATGAACAAAACGTTAAATAAATGGGACAATGTGTCATTTTCTCTAAAAGAAATCATGAAAGATAATAAGGCGAAGGCACTCAGACACTCAATCCTACCCTTACAAAAGGGTGTTACATATTAATTCTACGCTGTTCTGGTTTACATACATCAAAGGGGAACATAACTGAAATTAAGAAGTCCCCCCCGCACCAAAGAAAAAAAGGTGATCGAGGAGAAAAAAAAAAACACAATTACAAAACTTTCAGTAGTCGTTTTAGAACAAATGAAAGAAAATTCTATTTATACTAAACTAATAAATTTATAGAAATCATACCAAGAGAATTTGCAGTCCAAAGTTACTGATTCAAAGATAGTTTAAAAGAATTTGTAAACAGCAGAAGCAAAGTAAGGTTTGAAGGAACGTTGATGACTTGGTGTTATCTCTACAGGTGCCTCTGTCCTCTGGAGGTGAGACTGCATCTTCTCATAAAGCACTCCTTACGGCTGAGCCAGAGGGGAAACACCGGGTTACCTGGACTACCGGACAGCATTTCTTATATTCTAAATCAAAGGTCCCAATGCGTACGTGAGGGCTAAGAAATCCTTCTGCTGTGCGGAGACATGTTTTTGTTCAGCATCTGTTATTCTAGGGCCCCTGGATCTCAGAATCCACATGCTGTGCTACAGATATGGTTTTGTTTTAACACACACACATAGATTTCTCATACCAACAGCTAAAACTTTCCTCAGAATCCTTTACCTGTCTGCATCTTTTGATGTAGACATCTCTGCATCAAAGTTGAAAAGAAACCTTCACTAGACTGACAGCACCTGAAGGCAGCACTCACTCATCTTGTTGCCCCCAGTGTAGCACACAGAAGCCCGGCTCACCTGGGCTCAAGAACTACCTGCTAGGCAAAAGATCCGAGACGTGAGGCTGTTTCATAGGTTGAAGGAGCCTGCACTCCGCTTCCTGGCTACCCAGGCTAAAGCAGGAACAATGAATCCAATCTTTGAATCAAGGCCCTTGAAAATCGAAATTTTATGTGGTGTATCAAATCAGGGCTACATTTATTGCCATTTTGCTAATGTAAAACCTACTCTGCAAATTGAGCATTTGAGGCCAGAGAAGCAACTTACCCCACCTGTTTTAAGTAGAAAACCACATACTTACCTTTGGCGCTCAGTTACGAGATGGCTGGCAAAACACACAACTCCACAAAAGGTGAATTTTTCAGCTGATTACTCCTCTGAAGTTACAAAGCTGCAGAAATTCTCCAAATTCTCAAGTACAAGTCAAATCTCGGCAGAGACTTACGATCTGGAAAATCACTTGTAGAAGAGGAACATAGGAAATCTGAAAAGAGACAGAAAGAACCATATATTAGGACTGCCTTGCTTGATTTTAGGTAAGCTTGAGAAATAACTGAGTATTTGCCTGAAGCTAATATTTCTAATAAAGCCCAGAAAAAAAAAAAAAAGCCACTTTGTATCTACTTATCTCTATCTAAACAAACACACTCCCACCTCGCTACTTTCTACTCCCTGGATCAGCTCTCAGGCCACGGTCAAGGGGAGGTCAACCACATGCTCTGTGGAGGGAAGGGATGGGGAGGACGGGGACAACCATCCATAAATGAGGGACCCTAAGTTCTTCTTCCAGCCCTCCTACCTCACAGCCCCAACCCACACCCTTCAAAGGCTGCCAAAAACAGAAGGGAGACTGCCAAGTGGGAAGGAAGCCAGTCTGGGAGCCTGACTAGTGAGACAGGTTGCAGAGAGCATGGATATTACCTAGGGACGCGTTCCTGTCTAGGAGTCTCTTGCACTGGCCATTTACTGAGGGAGGCCTACAGGAAATCTGAGAAGAACGTTCCCAAACCACAAGAAGTTAAGCCAAGAGAAGCCTGGCAGAGGTGACCTGCAGCTCTCTCCCTCCTGGGTGTGGAGTGTGCTGTCGCCTTGTGTTCTCTCACTTGGGTAACTACTTTCAGCCCTTGCCTAACATCTTTGAGGGACCCTCAAGCTCTGTGGACCTCCGAGTGAGTTCACTGACATTTTTAATTACATTTCAAACCCACAGGGATCTGTCCTGACAGTTCACTCAGAGAAGATCTATTAATTCATCCCTAGCGTGATTATGACCCAAAACGTTAAATACCCCATAGAAAAAATCGAATTCTATTTTAGTCACATAGAAAAAGATAATTCAAGCAGGGCTATCATAAAAATGTTATAAGGCAAGTTCATAAATTTTGATTAAAAATTTCATTCTCCTTTATGTATTCTCTAGTATTATCTTAAAGGCTGTATGATTTTTTTAAAAAAACTATGATTTAATGCAAGGAAAAGGTTATAACCAAATACAATGGGAATACTAGAATTGGGCAAGATGGTAAACGTATACGAGGCTGACTATGCCCGTCTCTCTGCTGAGTGTTTACAACAAAATGACAGGTTCTCTCGAAATGGAATTTTTGATGTCTGGACTGATACCAAGGATTCTTATTTTTCACTGCTGGCCTTATACAAAAAGCCACCAAATAAACACAGCCATGCCCACAAATACCGCCTTTGTATTAGTATATTCTGGGGTTCTTTTAGACGTAAGTTTTACTTTTAAAGTTTTAAATGGAAAGTGAATGTGCCTGAAGTCAGATCTCCCTAGACCAACGTGAGGGGATGTTGGGGTGACATCAGATTGTCCAAGTTCGGGCCTCCTTCTGCATGCGCCACGCTCACAAATGCAACATCTGACACCCCTAATCACCTGCCAGGGTAGACAGAAATATCCACTTTTACACAGGAGTTAATTTCTCAGGGAGGTTCAAGGTTTTCCTTCACAGGCTGCAGAGTTAGGAATGCAGGCCTTTAACACTCTAGATCCACCAGAGCAACAATGAAGCTACTTAGAAGCAACTCACATACCAGCCCAAAGGGAAAGACCAATGGCTTGGATCCGAGTCCTCTGACACAGGGTGTGGTGGACAAGACAGAAAAATGGTACGAAAAGAGCGGGGTCTGAACCAGGGGAGAAGCGCCAATCAAAGTGACACCCTTTTAAAGCCCATTTAAAGGTGCTGACGGCCACCTGGGATTCAGGTATGAAACATTAAGGTTGCAGTGTTGTCCTTGAGAAAAACATTTCACCGACAAACTCAATGCACTAAGCAGACACCTTAAATAGAAAAAAAAAAAACCAAAGTGCTCGATATCTGTCTTAGTGGGTTTAAGTGACGTCTACCCACTGCCTATGTTTAGTGTGGTAACCCCTTGCTCAAAACCTGTTAAGGACGAGTACTGCAAATCAGGGCCTAAGAAGAATCTGTGATCTAAAGCCATCACAAAAGCACACACTTTTGTGCAAAAAATAACCTCAGACCACAAGACAAGTATAACAAGGCCCAAGGTCCCTGGGACTGCAGAAGGTCCTCACCCAATATTCATTCACACAGCCCGGTGCAGGCAGATGGGGACATCTGAAACACTGTATGCTTTCCTTTAAAACTATTTCTCCACTAGCACCATGGGCATCTCCCTTTAGAAACAAGAGAGAAGGAAGGAGGCGTGGAAAGGAATGAACACTAACACAAAAAGTATTTTTTTCTCCACATTAACTTGGATCCTTAATAATACAAAACTGTAACCATTGCAAAACCCAAGGGATTAACTAAATTCTCTGTAACACTTGAGATTTTTTTTTCTCAACTATGTTTTGAAACGCCCGAGCCACCTGATCTGGGGCTCTCCATCATCTTTCCGGCGCTGAGCTGCCCAGGCCTCAGCACCTCGGTCTGCAAACCCAGGAGCACTGCCTGCCTAGGCACGGGGCCTGCCACCAAGACGAGCGCTGTCCCAGTCCAAATTCCTAGTAGCTGCCGCAGCACCAGGCACAATGTCTAGGTGCCCTGGGTTACCTTCCAGCCTTTGTATGTCATGGGGAACAGAGCTGACATCCATCACTAATGCGCTTTCCTCTGGTGGAGCGTAGCTGCCGCAGCACCAGGCACAATGTCTAGGTGGCCCTGGGTTGCCTTCCAGCCTTTGTCTGCCATGGGGAACAGAGCTGACATCCATCACTAATGCCCTTTCCTCTGGTGGAACCACTAAGGGCTAATAAGAGGGTATGTGCTCCATTCTGTTGGAGGCCCGAAACGGAGCCTTTTGGTCACGATAATGCTGGACAACTGCCCTGCTTACTTTAGAGCTGGCAGATTTGCCTGGATGACTTGAATCTCAAAGGCTCATTTTCAGAGATGATCTCACCTCTCCTCTCCCCACCTCGCAGAGACAGAGTAATAGGAGAGAGGACATGAGAGTGTCCTGGTCTCAGGTCCCTGGTCCACCTTCACTGCAGCCGCATCCACCATCATCTGGGAGATAAATCTTATTGTTCAGCTCACCAACCAAACCACCAGACACCCACAGCCAGAATTTGAACCCATGCTGGTCTGATTTCAAAGTCTAGCCATGCTTTCTCCTCACGAAGATCACCAATCAAGGTGATTTCAGTCCTGAGACTCAGGCAAAGATCGGTTGCCGCTGCCATATGACTTGAGCATCTGCTACGTTGCGGGGCCAGCTCTGGCCTCTCAAATCTGGCAGGGGCTGAGTTATGCTGTGACAAAGGAGCAAGCCCACAAATGCACACAGCAGCAAACTTCCAAAGGTACTTAACTTCCACAGGTAGTTTCCTTTAGATGTTAATGCAGGGGGGAAAAAAAAAAAAACCACCCTGATGGGGTTAGGGCTACACACAATCTAAAGGCTGCAGGTTACACCAGGAGTGCATCACATTTGCATCGTATATATGCCAAACATGCCAAGAGAACCACCCAGACTCCTAACCTGCAGGCAGAACTAAAGGCAATTGTCTTTCTTCTTTTATTTAAAAATAAAGAAAAAAAAAAAAAAACACCCATGTGATTACGTTATAGACCTCTGAGCTTACAAATGCATTTGCCCTTTTTTCTCCACCCGCCCCCCCTCACCCGCCACACCCCTATGTGACAATTCTCTTCAGACCAAGTAGACACCAAGGTGGGTGTCCAGTTCAGAATAAAAATGGAAGGTCAGTGCCTGACCACAAGAGCATGTGGCCAGGGCTGCCTTGGTGACCTGCGGCAGAACTAGCTATATTTCATTCTTACTGAACTATCTGATGGAAAACTTTATTCAAGGGGGAAAATGCTGGTTTCAGACATTGAACAAAGCTACATAAGAGTTTCCTTGAATGTTCTGGCTAAAGTTCAAGGCTGCTTTCCTCCCCCATGTGCACTAGTACAGGGTAGCTTGGAAATGCTTATTGAGCTGACACTCAAAGGCTCCCAGGGATGCGTCTCAACCACGCTTTATCATCCGTGCGCAGTGGCTCCCAGTCAGGGCTCGGCGAGCACTGAAGACCGCAAGCTAGTTCTCCAAGTTAAAAAAGTCCCACTGGAATTAAGATTCTTACTCAAGAGAAAACTGTCCTGAATAGGAAAAATATCAAGGTTTTCTGCACGGGGCTGGAATTATGTCAGTTCCAAAGGATATCACCGGTTATCAGCTGATAAGTTAATAAAATGGGGGAGGGAGGAGTACTAATTTCTAACTTTCTGTACAGCCTCAAAGAGACAGCACATGTTGCTGAGGTGGATGTGTGGAGAGGAAAGTAACTGGTTACATGTTAAGCTCTGAGGGTTCCATGTTCAGAAATACTGAAGATTTTCTGCCTTCAAGTGTCCCAGGCCTGATAAAAAAAAAACAGACAGCAAGCAGAGGGTCAGCTACATATAATGAGAACAGAAAAGGTGGCCAGAGGCCATGGATCAAGAGACCAGAGGTCCAGACCTGGCTCAGCCACCAACACCCTGTGGGATTCTGGGCCTCAGTTTCCTCATCCACGACCGGGCGCTCCCTCAGCTCCAATTCTGTAGCTTTGAGGCATGTGGGAATAGACTTGAAAATGGTCAAAGATCGATGATGTGGTGCTAAACATTAATTAAAACTTATCTAAAGTACCATGACAAAAAAAGTCATAATGCAAATCTTAGTAGGAATTTAAATTTTATAGTCTGCAGCCTAAAAATCCAAACGGATAGGAATTTGATTAGTGACACCGTTTCCAATGGTTTGTAAAGATTTTTGTGTATATATTTGATGCTAACCTCTTAAATATAACATATTCCATTCTCCAAAAGTTCTGTTGAGGTGTTACTCTTAAGACTTTCGCCCTGGTCCAAACCATAGTTTTCAGAATCAGCACAAACACCTTTCTACACATCTTGACACTGTAACTAGACAACAGAACATTTTTTAAAGTTCCCCAGCATTTTTATTAAGCATCCACAGTATTTAGTCATTGCCCAGGTAACTAATTACACAACCAATAAAAAGCACGCCGACAAAAATAAACCTTAAACTGTACCTATTGAATTAAATGTGTACAGCCCCCCTTTTTAAAAAAAAAAAGACAGAAGGAAAGACAGAAAGAAAAAAGGCAGACAGACATACCAGACATATCTGAGATCACTTCGATGTACCAAGTGATGCAAAGTTCTC
Source organism: Pteropus alecto (assembly GCF_000325575.1). Taxonomy (NCBI): domain Eukaryota; kingdom Metazoa; phylum Chordata; class Mammalia; order Chiroptera; family Pteropodidae; genus Pteropus; species Pteropus alecto. Next base: position 3,697,116 of record NW_006442124.1, on the reverse strand, counting down.
CTCTATGAATATGCATAAGCATTATCTTGATTATTTTGCTGAAGTTTGTGTCCCTTACCTTTTGGGGATGAAGAAGTGGAAGAATGAAGGAAATGGCAAGAAAGGCCAAGGTCAACAGCAGGATGGGGTGAGCAAATCCCGTTTTTCTGTCTCTTCTCTGTTGCCTACCTCTCCCGATGTCCCTCTCTTTTTTTTTTTTTTAAACAGAATCTTGAAAAACTGGCAGGAAGGCCAGGTACAAGCTGTTGACAGTGGTTACGATAAACTTCCGGGGTGGAGTATTATTTTACTTTAAACTTTATTCTTTTCTGTAACATTTTTGCAACTATGTTTTGCTTTAGTAATTAAGACAAAATGCTGTTAGAATTTCTGCTTTCTGCATTTGTCTTCACTGCAGTGTTCTGAGCAGGGAACCTTGGCCTGGACAGAGGAGGGGGCTCTTCCCCCCTCCCCGCCCCCAAGCATCGCTGAGAGCATCCTCCACAGCACCCCTCCTCTCCTTTCCTTGTTCTGTCTTCATCCCAGATCCCCACCGCCTCCATCTGGAAAGCCCACCTCTTCTTCACCCTCTCATCTTTGGGAACACTCCCTTCAAACTCTCTCTCTACTCTCTGCCCACCCCACCCCAGGGCTCAGGGGGCGGGGTGAAATTCCACCCTCTTCAAGAGGATGTTTGAGCCCCTTCCCCTGGGAAGAATTGCCTGATGCCTCCAGGTCCCTCAGACATTTTCCTTCTAGGTTCCTTTAGCAACTTATAGCGCTATTACACCATGCAGCTGTGTATATTCCCTCTGAATTGTATCCCCCAAATTTGTATGTTGAAGTCCCAACCCCCAGTACTTCAGAATGTAACGGTATTTAGACACAGATCTCTAAAGAGGTGATTAAGTTAAAATGAGGCTGGTGCTAATCCAATATGACTAGTGTCTTTAATAAAAAGAGGAAGAGACAACCAGGGACACACAAGCACAGAGGGACAACCATGCGAAGAGGCAACAAGAGGGTGGCCATCTGCAAGCCAAGGAGAGAAGCCTCAAGAGAAACCAAACCTGCCAACACCTCGATCTTTGATTTCCAGCCTACAGAACTGTAAGAAAATAAATTTCTGCTTTTTTAAGCACCCAGTCTGTGGTGTTTGATTACAGCAGCCCAAGCAAACTAACAAACCATCTCCTTCACTAGATTGTCAACCCACGAAATCTCACCACAAAAAAACACATACAATAGGAACTTGAAAAACATGTCCTAAATGAATGCAAGAAGGAATGGATGCAAAGAAACAAAAACAAACCACCAGACAATCCACCATAGTGCATCTTCCGGCTTCCTTCCTCCTGGGCAGGAAGGAAGTTTTTGCTCACCTATTTTTTCTTTAAAACCCACTTTAAATATTTGTCACTGCTGAGAACACATTTCTGATCCTCCAGAAGGTGTGTCTTCCCTCCCCTGTGCAAAGCCCTACTGCAGCATTCATCAAACTGTAACATAATCATCATAATTTGCATTTTAGTGGAGATGTTTAACCAAATGCAAAATAGAGAGGATATATCTTCCCAGGTACCTTAGCACTCAATCTCAAAAATTACGGACCTATAGCCACCTCACCCCTCACTAGGTGACTTTAAAACAAATCCCACACAGACATTATTTTATCTGTGAACACTTCAGTGTATGTGTGGCCAATGGATAAGCACGACTCCATCATTACACCTAAAATAATTACTTATCCCTTAATATAAACCTCATATCACTTAATGTTCCAATTTTCTCAATTGTCTTGTAAATGTATTTTTACAGCTGATTTATTTGAATTGGGATCCAAATAACGTTCACGAATTATAATTTCTTGTATGTCTCTCGGGTCACTTTAAACCTATTTTATTTTAATGACAATTTGTTGAAGAAACTGGGTCATTTGTGCTGCAGAACACCCAGCATTCTGCACGTTGTGGATTGTGTTTCACTGCCACTTTACATGTTCCCCAGCCTGGCATTTCCTGTAAAAGGGCAGTTAGCATTAGGGACTCCTTAAATGTGAGGAGACTTTCTCAAGGGCAGGACAGGGGTCCTACACTGACTGCACGCTTGGTACCAAGAAGCAACCTGACTGATCAATGATTTAGTAAATGCCAAAACAAATTGGAGGTGCTAATGTATCAGCGAGTCCAGCTCTCCTCCTGCTTCCAGTTTTAAGCAGGATATTTCCCAGGGTCAAGGGCATGGTGCATCCCCTCTGAAAGTAAGAAAAAGCCACACTCTACCCTTCCAACTGAGAAAAACTATATAAAATTTAAGGCTAAAAGTTATAAAAGAATCTAAGCATTGAATGACATCATGTTCTTCTCCTTTTAAAGATTTTTTAAAAAGTAACCATCTCGGACAGGTGAGTGCTGAGTTGGGGCTCCAGGTGGTGTAGGTTCACAGATGGACATACTCATGCACCGGAGAAAGGTAGCATTTCATGCCCCAAACCACCCTACTAAGAAAAACGATGCCATCTGACACTCAAGTCAATTACATACAGATATTCATTGTATGGTACCAAACAGTTTTTCCCTATATTTTTCTATAAAAAATTACACTTTTTTCTACAAAAAACACTCCTCTGTTTTAAAAAAGCTAAGATCTATCTATAGTGGAATTATTCAAATCAGAAACCTTTACTTCCCCTGCCCTTCAAGTACAACACCTCTGTTATTTTAGAGCCACACTTTAATTTTAGAGAGGACACTAAATCTGCTAAGCCTGCATGTGCATCACAGGATGGAACCCTCTGGAGAGAGCTGTTCTAGTAGGTCAGGTCAGGGGCTGGGATTAAGGTGCTGTGTCTCCAAGTGAGCAGGATATACAGATGGATGCAAGTTTGAGTATTCCAGGGACCTGAAAGATTGAGATCACACCACTGGCCTTTAAGAAACCAGAACATGAGGGTTCGAGATACAATGCTGTACAGCAATTACATGAAGGTACTGGGTTAAAAAAGATTGGGACTAGCCCCTGACCCTTGGTATTTGAGAAGCCCTGGAGCGTAGAGAATCATCAAGCTCTGGAGAAAAGGGCTGAGAATGACTTTGTGGGAAGGTTGTTGTTTAATTTTGTAACTTACTGGTAACTAAAAAGCATCTTACAGAATGCACTGGCTTCTAAGAAACTGTGAGGGAAAAAAATCTCCCTGGATTTTATCCTATTTCACTTCTGATGGGTGCCGAATTAACTTGATTTATTTCTCCCATTTTAGAGTAGGGGTGATACTCATATTCGAGTATCCATACACTTATTAGCATAAAAGTCCATAAGATGAGGTACAAAGTAGGAGCTGAGTAAATTCAATTTTCCCATTAAAAAAAAAAAAAAGATCTAATAGTTATAAAAATCTAACTTACAAAGAACAAAACTATGATTATTCCAATTGAATAGAAATTTTGATATCACTGTTTTTAAAGGATATTTAGCTGCTTTTGAATATTCCTTAAATGGTCAAAGTATGTTCACCCACATTTTCCCCAAATGCCTGATCCTTTCACAATTCTGCACCCTTGTGTCTAGTGTTTCTCCCCACAGAGCGGGACAGCTCCATCCCTCCAGCCTCCAATGCCATCATCCCACCGAATCCAACCTGTTGTTCGGGAATGAACTAACACGTTCCCTCTTCTGG